>NC_069507.1:283788332-283851257 GCF_027579735.1 Bombina bombina | reverse complement strand
TTGCAGGTGAGTGTTTTATTCCTGCACACAAGTGTTGTACCTCTGCAGGTGTGTGTTTTATTCCTGCACATGTGTGTTGTACCTCTCCAGGTGAGTGTTTTATTCCTGCACATGTGTGTTGTACCTCTGCAGGTGTGTGTTTTATTCTTGCACCCGTGTATTGTACCTCTGCAGGTGAGTGTTTTATTCCTGCACATGTGTATTGTACCTCTGCAGGTGAGTGTTTTATTCCTGCACACAAGTGTTGTACCTCTGCAGGTGAGTGTTTTATTCCTGCACATGTGTGTTTTACCTCTGCAGGTGTGTGTTTTATTCCTGCACATGTGTGTTGTACCTCTACAGGTTAGTGTTTTATTCCTGCACATGTGTGTTGTACCTCTGCAGGTGAGTGTTTTATTCCTGCACATGTGTGTTGTACCTCTACAGGTGAGTGTTTTATTCCTGCACACGTGTGTTGTACCTCTACAGGTGAGTGTTTTATTCCTGCACACGTGTGTTGTACCTCTGCAGGTGAGTGTTTTTGTGACAGACCCTTCTGTCAGGACTGAAGGAGTTAATTGTGTTTAGCAAAGAAACTAATTTCTAAAGACAGGTTTTCTGGCCTCAGCTATTGTGTGCTATAATTACATTTAAGTAATAAACAGGCCATTGTTTAATCACCCTCAGAGAGCAGACGCTAAGTGATAAGACAAGCCAATTCTACTGTTTCATAAAAGGGCGTCTTCCCCTTTTTATCTAAATGTACAAGAGTCTTTCAACCCCCCCATCTGGGGTCAAACCTGTATAAATACTAGGCATCTAGCCTTTAATAAATGTCATTCTGTTTTAAACCTGAAACTGGCTGGGTTGTGAATTGCTGATTACCTATGCAGGACATTGTTCATCTGGTATTAACCCTTGGTACACTGTTGGTACCGTAACATTGGTGGCAAGCGACGGAATGAACCTTATCGCCCAGAAGAGCAACTACACAAGCCAGTAACCTCAGGAAGAGGGGGATTATTACAATACTGACTAGAATGGAAAGAGTACCAGGAACAAAAGGAACCAATGGGCCCAGCATAGCAGACAGAACCCCTGAAGAAGCAAGCTTTGATCGGGCGGTTAAAATAAGACTGGCATATTATGGCCCCAACCCATCTGCGGAAATTATCGACCGGGTCATAGCAGCTGTGGAGGCCAACCTACTTCGCCAAAGCGGCGCTGCAGCAAACCCAGTGGAAAAGAGAAAAGTAAATTTTGCAGCTTTTAAAAACTTCCTGGAAACAGAAGGAGAGATTGATGGGTACCTTGCGGATTTTGAGAGGCAATGTGCACTACACAAGGTACCCGCAGAGGACTGGGTCACGATATTATCCGGAAAATTATCAGGCCGGGCCAGTGAGGCTTTTCGGGCCATTCCAGATGAGGAAGTCGGGGATTATAATACTGTAAAAAAGGCTCTGCTCTCCAGGTATGCGGTTACACCGGAGGCATACCGGAGGCGGTTCAGAGACACTGTTAAATTAGCTGGAGATTCCTACCTTGAGTGGGCATGTAAGGTGCACCGCACAGCAGCTCACTGGATAGCGGGGTGCCAAGCCGTATCTGGGGAAGAGGTGCTGCAGCTATTCCTGTTGGAACATTGCTTCGACAAGTTACCCACAGGAGTTCGAGAGTGGGTTCGGGACCGTAAACCCTCCACCCTGCATGAAGCGGCTCGCTTGGCAGATGAGTATACGGATGCCCGCAAACTGGACACTGCTACCACTAAGCCCCCTGCTAGAGTGGAGTACAGACCCCCAGTCACCCCAGCAGCTGCCAGTTACCAACCCCCGGCGCACCGCTATACCACACGGCATCTGGCCACGAACTACCCTCAGAGAGCCCGGTTCAATTCGCGGGGCTACTCACAACCGATTCGATGCTTTGGATGTAAGCAACTAGGGCACAAAAGACCAGAGTGTCCCCTAAATGCAGCGAACCAAGCACAGTCCTGGAGAAGACCTGCCGGCGGAATCACACATAACCCTCAGCCTGCGGCCCGCTACGTAGAGGCGCAAGAATGCTGGAGCATCCTACATGAGGCAGACCTTGTGCAAGCTGCCCACCGGAATAACCGGCAACTGGTTAAAGTGAATGGGAAGAAGGTCAGTGGTCTACGGGATACTGGTGCTACCATGACCTTGCTCCAAAAGAACTTGGTGTCTGAGAAACAGTACACTGGAGACACTGTGGCTGTGAGGGTAGCAGGGGGCGATGTGTTCAGCCTACCTGTTGCCAGGGTACATTTGGATTGGGGAGTGGGCGCTAGACCTGTGAATGTGGGGGTCAAGAAGGACTTACCTGCTGATGTTCTTCTTGGAAATGACTTGGCTCCCCTTGTTTCTGCCTATGCTCCCATGGGTCCCGCTGATGTTAACCCTGTGACTACCCGTGCTCAGATCCGTGCAGCAGAGACTGACCCCCCTGCTGCTAAGCCCCAGGACGCTGAGCTCAGTAAATCTCTATCCGCTATTGATACGTGGAAGTCCCGTTACAATGCGCTGATGAAGGAGAAGAGGAGCGCAGAGGAAAAAGCACGTTTAGAACGTGAATCTCTGCTAGACAAGCTGCACCGACAGACTGCAGAAAACACCAGCTTGAGAGTGGGACATGAAACATTAAAGACAAACTTAGCGACACTTGAGGAGAAGCTGACGCTGGCTCATAGTGAGGTGCAGCAACTCAAGGGCACCCTATGTCAGTATGAAGGGATTGTGGATACCTATAAAGAGCAGGTACAGAAAACTCGTAAAGAAGCTGATGGTATTTAGAAGGACTGTTTAGCCCTAGTCTGGGCACTGAGGAAGTTGAACCCTTCTTTGTATGGACAGGAATTCTCTCTCATAACGGGAATACAGATGGATTGTCCTGGCAAACTGACATGCCTACCATCTCCTAGTCCGGTCATCCCCAGGTTGACCCGCCAAAGGGTCAAGCCGGGTTTGCCGGAGTGTTCCACAAGGGGGGAGATATGTGACAGACCCTTCTGTCAGGACTGAAGGAGTTAATTGTGTTTAGCAAAGAAACTAATTTCTAAAGACAGGTTTTCTGGCCTCAGCTATTGTGTGCTATAATTACATTTAAGTAATAAACAGGCCATTGTTTAATCACCCTCAGAGAGCAGACGCTAAGTGATAAGACAAGCCAATTCTACTGTTTCATAAAAGGGCGTCTTCCCCTTTTTATCTAAATGTACAAGAGTCTTTCAACCCCCCCATCTGGGGTCAAACCTGTATAAATACTAGGCATCTAGCCTTTAATAAATGTCATTCTGTTTTAAACCTGAAACTGGCTGGGTTGTGAATTGCTGATTACCTATGCAGGACATTGTTCATCTGGTATTAACCCTTGGTACACTGTTGGTACCGTAACAGTTTTATTCCTGCACATGTGTGTTGTACCTCTGCAGGTGAGTGTTTTATTCCTGCACACGTGTGTTGTACCTCTGCAGGTGAGTGTTTTATTCCTGCACATGTGTGTTGTACCTCTGCAGGTGAGTGCTTTATTCCTGCACATGTGTGTTGTACATCTGCAGGTGAGTGCTTTATTCCTGCACACGTGTGTTGTACCTCTGCAGGTGAGTGTTTTATTCCTGCACATGTGTGTTGTACCTCTGCAGGTGAGTGTTTTATTCCTGCACATGTGTGTTGTACCTCTGCAGGTGCGTGTTTTATTCCTGCACATGTGTGTTGTACCTCTGCAGGTGAGTGTTTTATTCCTGCACATGTGTGTTGTACCTCTGCAGGTGCGTGTTTTATTCCTGCACATGTGTGTTGTACCTCTGCAGGTGAGTGTTTTATTCCTGCACATGTGTGTTGTACCTCTACAGGTGAGTGTTTTATTCCTGCACATGTGTGTTGTACCTCTGCAGGTGAGTGTTTTATTCCTGCACATGTGTGTTGTACCTCTGCATGTGAGTGTTTTATTCCTGCACATGTGTGTTGTACCTCTACAGGTGAGTGTTTTATTCCTGCACACGTGTGTTGTACCTCTCCAGGTGAGTGTTTTATTCCTGCACATGTGTGTTGTACCTCTGCAGGTGAGTGTTTTATTCCTGCACACGTGTGTTGTACCTCTCCAGGTGAGTGTTTTATTCCTGCACATGTGTGTTGTACCTCTGCAGGTGAGTGTTTTATTCCTGCACATGTGTGTTGTACCTCTGCAGGTGCGTGTTTTATTCCTGCACATGTGTGTTGTACCTCTGCAGGTGAGTGTTTTATTCCTGCACATGTGTGTTGTACCTCTGCAGGTGCGTGTTTTATTCCTGCACATGTGTGTTGTACCTCTGCAGGTGAGTGTTTTATTCCTGCACATGTGTGTTGTACCTCTACAGGTGAGTGTTTTATTCCTGCACACGTGTGTTGTACCTCTCCAGGTGAGTGTTTTATTCCTGCACATGTGTGTTGTACCTCTACAGGTGAGTGTTTTATTCCTGCACATGTGTGTTGTACCTCTGCAGGTGAGTGTTTTATTACTGCACATGTGTGTTGTACCTCTGCAGGTGTGTGTTTTATTCCTGCACATGTGTGTTGTACCTCTGCAGGTGAGTGTTTTATTCCTGCAGCTGTGTGTTGTACCTCTGCAGGTGTGTGTTTTATTCCTGCACATGTGTGTTGTACCTCTGCAGGTGAGTGTTTTATTCCTGCACATGTGTATTGTACCTCTACAGGTTAGTGTTTTATTCCTGCACATGTGTATTGTACCTCTGCAGGTGAGTGTTTTATTCCTGCACACGTGTGCTGTACCTCTGCAGGTGTGTGTTTTATTCCTGCACATGTGTGTTGTACCTCAGCAGGTGAGTGTTTTATTACTGCAGCTGTGTGTTGTACCTCTGCAGGTGAGTGTTTTATTCCTGCACATGTGTGTTGTACCTCTGTAGGTGTGTGCTTTATTCCTGCACACGAGTGTTGTACCTCTGCAGGTGAGTGTTTTATTCCTGCACATGTGTCTTGTACCTCTGCAGGTGCGTGTTTTATTCCTGCACATGTGTGTTGTACCTCTGCAGGTGAGTGTTTTATTCCTGCACACAAGTGTTGTACCTCTGCAGGTGAGTGTTTTATTCCTGCACATGTGTGTTGTACCTCTGCAGGTGAGTGTTTTATTCCTGCACATGTGTGTTGTACCTCTGCATGTGAGTGTTTTATTCCTTCACATGTGTGTTGTACCTCTGCAGGTGAGTGTTTTATTCCTGCACATGTGTGTTGTACCTCTGCAGGTGAGTGTTTTATTTCTGCACATGTGTGTTGTACCTCTGCAGGTGAGTGTTGTATTCCTGCACATGTGTGTTGTACCTCTGCAGGTGAGTGTTTTATTCCTGCACACAAGTGTTGTACCTCTGCAGGTGAGTGTTTTATTCCTTCACATGTGTGTTGTACCTCTGCAGGTGTTTTATTCCTGCACATGTGTGTTGTACCTCTGCAGGTGAGTGTTTTATTCCTGCACATGTGTGTTGTACCTCTGCAGGTGAGTGTTTTATTCCTGCACATGTGTGTTGTACCTCTGCAGGTGAGTGTTTTATTCCTGCACATGTGTGTTGTACCTCTGCAGGTGTGTGTTTTATTCCTGCACATGTGTGTTGTACCTCTGCAGGTGAGTGTTTTATTCCTGCACATGTGTGTTGTACCTCTGCAGGTGAGTGTTTTATTCCTGCACATGTGTGTTGTACCTCTGCAGGTGAGTGTTTTATTCCTGCACATGTGTGTTGTACCTCTGCAGGTGAGTGTTTTATTCCTGCACACGTGTGTTGTACCTCTGCAGGTGAGTGTTTTATTCCTGCACATGTGTGTTGTACCTCTGCAGGTGAGTGTTTTATTCCTGCACATGTGTGTTGTACCTCTGCAGGTGAGTATTGTGTTCCTGCACATGTGTGTTGTACCTCTGCAGTTGAGTGTTTTATTCCTGCACATGTGTGTTGTACCTCTGCAGTTGAGTGTTTTATTCCTGCACATGTGTGTTGTACCTCTGCAGGTGAGTGTTTTATTCCTGCACGTGTGTTGTACCTCTGCAGGTGAGTGTTTTATTCCTGCACATGTGTCTTGTACCTCTGCAGGTGTGTGTTTTATTCCTGCACATGTGTGTTGTACCTCTGCAGGTGAGTGTTTTATTCCTGCACATGTGTATTGTACCTCTACAGGTGAGTGTTTTATTCCTGCATACGTGCGTTGTACCTCTGTAGGTGAGTGTTTTATTCCTGCACAAGTGTGTTGTACCTCTGCAGGTGAGTGTTTTATTCCTGCACATGTGTGTTGTGCCTCTGCAGGTGAGTGTTTTATTCCTGCACATGTGTATTGTACCTCTGCAGGTGAGTGTTTTATTCCTGCACACAAGTGTTGTACCTCTGCATGTGAGTATTTTATTCCTGCACATGTGTGTTGTACCTCTGCAGTTGAGTGTTTTATTCCTGCACATGTGTGTTTTACCTCTGCAGGTGAGTGTTTTATTCCTGCACACGTGTGTTGTACCTCTGCAGGTGAGTGTTTTATTCCTGTACATGTGTGTTGTACCTCTGCAGGTGAGTGTTTTATTCCTGCACACGTGTGTTGTACCTCTGCAGGTGAGTGTTTTATTCCTGCACATGTGTGTTGTACCTCTGCAGGTGCGTGTTTTATTCCTGCACATGTGTGTTGTACCTCTACAGGTGAGTGTTTTATTCCTGCACACGTGTGTTGTACCTCTGCAGGTGAGTGTTTTATTCCTGCACATGTGTGTTGTACCTCAGCAGGTGAGTGTTTTATTCCTGCACATGTGTGTTGTACCTCTGCAGGTGAGTGTTTTATTCCTACACCCGTGTGTTGTACCTCTGCAGGTGAGTGTTTTATTCCTGCACATGTGTGTTGTACCTCTGCAGGTGAGTGTTTTATTCCTGCACATGTGTGTTTTACCTCTGCAGGTGAGTATTTTATTCCTGCATATGTGTGTTGTACCTCTGCAGGTGTGTGTTTTATTCCTGCACACGTGTGTTGTACATCTGCAGGTGAGTGTTTTATTCCTGCACATGTGTGTTGTACCTCTGCAGGTGAGTGTTTTATTCCTGCACATGTGTGTTGTACCTCTGCAGGTGAGTGTTTTATTCCTGCACACGTGTGTTGTACCTCTGCAGGTGAGTGTTGTGTTCCTCCACATGTGTGTTGTACCTCTACAGGTGAGTGTTTTATTCCTGCACATGTGTGTTGTACCTCTACAGGTGAGTGTTTTATTCCTGCACACGTGTGTTGTACCTCTGCAGGTGAGTGTTTTATTCCTGCATATGTGTGTTGTACCTCTGCAGGTGAGTGTTTTATTCCTGCACATGTGTGTTGTACCTCTGCAGGTGTTTTATTCCTGCAGATGTGTGTTGTACCTCTCCAGGTGAGTGTTTTATTCCTGCACACGTGTGTTGTACCTCTGCAGGTGAGTGTTTTATTCCTGCACACGTGTGTTGTACCTCTCCAGGTGAGTGTTTTATTCCTGCACACGTGTGTTGTACCTCTGCAGGTGAGTGTTTTATTCCTGCACACGTGTGTTGTACCTCAGCAGGTGAGTGTTTTATTCCTGCACATGTGTGTTGTACCTCTGCAGGTGAGTGTTTTATTCCTGCACATGTGTGTTGTACCTCTGCAGGTGTGTGTTTTATTCCTGCACATGTGTGTTGTACCTCTGCAGGTGTGTGTTTTATTCCTGCACATGTGTGTTGTACCTCTGCAGGTGAGTGTTTTATTCCTGCACATGTGTGTTGTACCTCTGCAGGTGTGTGTTTTATTCCTGCACATGTGTGTTGTACCTCTGCAGGTGAGTGTTTTAGTCCTGCACACGTGTGTTGTACCTCTGCAGGTGAGTGTTTTATTCCTGCACATGTGTGTTGTACCTCTGCAGGTGAGTGTTTTATTCCTGCACACGTGTGTTGTACCGCCGTACACTGAATCTTCAATGCAAGGTAGCCTTTTTTCCATTTTGAAAAGGCTCTCTTGCATTGAAGATTAAGTATACAGCGGCGACCGTCTGAAGAGGATGCTCCGTGCCGGATGTCTTCAGGATGAACCCGCTCCTCATCGCCAGGATGAAGATAGAAGACCCCGCGTGGATGAAGACTTCGCTGCCTGGATGTCCGCACTTCAGAAACTAAGTGGATCGTCGGGGGTTAGTGTTAGATTTTTTAAAACATTTTTTGGTGTGGAGTTTTTTTTAGATTAGGGTATGGGCTATATTAAAAGAGCTGAATGCCCTTTTCACGGCAAGAAAAAGAGCTGAATGCACTTTTAAGGGCCCATACAAATGCCCTTTTCAAGGCAATGGGTAGCTTAGGTTTTTGTTAGTTAGGTTTTTTATTTTGGGGGGTTGGTTAGGTGGTGGGTTTTACTGTTGGGGGGTCTTTGTATTTTTTTTCAGGTAAAAGAGCTGATGGGGGGTAGTTATCAAGCCGTCAACCTCAAATATGCTGGAATTCCGCAGCGTATTTGTGGCGAGTCTGATTCGCCTAAGTTATCAAGCCCTAGATACCGACAAAAGTAGAATATAGTGACGTAAGCTTCGATCCGCCGGACTCAGTCCGACACAGATCGATTCTTACGTCACTCCAGATGTTCCGCACACAAGTGCGGCACAATCTGACTACTTTTGCTAGTTATCAAAAAACTAGCAGGTACGCTCTGCACTTTTCCGGCCCAGCGTACCTGGTTTTCAAACCGCCGCCCTGGAGGCGGCGGATCCCATAGGAATTAATGGGAGTCTGACCATAGCGAAAGTTCATGTTCGCTGCTGCCAGACATCCCATTGATTTCTATGGGAGCTGTCTACACCTAACACCCTAACATGTACCCCGAGTCTAAACACCGTTAATCTGCCCCCCCTACACCGCCGCAACTAAATAAATGTATTACCCCCTAAACCGCCGCTCCCGGAGCCCACCGCCACTATAATAAACATGTTAACCCCTAAACCGCCGCTCCCTGACCCCGCCGCAACTATAATATATGTATTAAGCCCTAAACCGCCGCTCCCTGACCCCGCCGCAACTATAATATATGTATTAACCCCTAAACCGCCGCTCCTAGACCCCGCCGCTACCTACATGATACCTATTAACCCCTATCCTGCCCCTCCTATACCGCCGCCCTCTATAATAAAGTTATTAACCCCTATCCTGCCGATCCCGGACCTCGCCGCAACAAAATAAATAATTTAACCCCTAAACCGCTGCAACCTATATTAAACTTATTAACCCCTATCCTGCCCCCCCCTACACCGTCGCCACCTATAATAAATTTATTAACCCCTATCCTGCCCCCCCTACACCGCCGCCACTGTAATAAAATTATTAACCCCAAACCTAAGTCTAACACTAACCCTAACACCCCCCTAACTTAAATATTAATTAAATAAATCTAAATAATATTTCTATTATTAACTAAGGCCTAGATTTGGAGTTTGGCGTTAGTCGTGAAAACCAGCGTTAGAGGCTCCTAACGCTGGTTTTAGGCTAACTCCGGTATTTGGAGTCACTCAAAATAGGGTCTAACTCTCAGTTTTCAGCCGTGACTTTTCCATACCGCAGATCCCCTTACGTAAATTGCGTATCCTATCTTTTCAATGGGATTTTTCTAACTCTGGTATTTAGAGTCGTGTCTGAAGTGAGCGTTAGAAATCTAACGACAAAACTCCAGCCGCAGGAAAAAAGTCAGTAGTTAAGAGCTTTCTGGGCTAACGCCGGTTCATAAAGCTCTTAACTACTGTACTCTAAAGTACACTAACACCCATAAACTACCTATGTACCCCTAAACCGAGGTCCCCCCACATCGCCGCAACTCGATTTATTTTTTTTAACCCCTAATCTGCCGACCGCAAAGCGCCGCCAGCTAAATTATCCCTATGTACCCCTAATCTGCTGCCCCTAACACCGCCGACCCCTGTATTATATTTATTAACCCCTAACCTGCCCCTCACAACGTCGCCGCCAGCTACCTACAATAATTAACCCCTAATCTGCCGACCGCAAAGCGCCGCCACCTACATTATAGCTATGTACCCCTAATCTGCTACCCCTAACACCGCCGACCCCTATATTATATTTATTAACCCCTAATCTGCCCCCCACAACGTCGCCTCCACCTGCCTACACTTATTAACCCCTAATCTGCCGAGCGGACCGCACCGCTATTATAATAAAGTTATTAACGCCTAATCCGCCTCACTAACCCTATAATAAATAGTATTAACCCCTAATCTGCCCTCCCTAACATCGCCGACACCTAACTTCAAACATTAACCCCTAATCTGCCGACCGGAGCTCACCGCTATTCTAATAAATGTATTAACCCCTAAAGCTAAGTCTAACCCTAACCCTAACACCCCCCTAAGTTAAATATAATTTACATCTAACGAAATTAAATAAATTATTCCTATTTAAAGCTAAATACTTACCTGTAAAATAAATCCTAATATAGCTACAATATAAATTAAAATTACATTGTAGCTATTTTAGGATTAATATTTATTTTACAGGCAACTTTGTAATTATTTTAACCAGGTACAATAGCTATTAAATAGTTAAGAACTATTTAATAGTTACCTAGTTAAAATAATTACAAAATTACCTGTAAAATAAATCCTAACCTAAATTACAATTAAACCTAACACTATACTATCATTAAATTAATTAAATAAAATACCTACAATTACCTACAATTAAACATAACACTACACTATCAATAAATAAATTAAATACAATATGTACAAATAAATACAATTAAATAAACTAACTAAAGTACAAAAAATTAAAAAGAACTAAGTTACAAAAAATAAAAAAATATTTACAAACATAAGAAAAATATTACAACAATTTTAAACTAATTACACCTACTCTAAGCCCCCTAATAAAATAACAAAGACCCCCAAAATAAAAAATGCCCTACCCTATTCTAAATTACTAAAGTTAAAAGCTCTTTTACCTTACCAGCCCTGAACAGGGCCCTTTGCGGGGCATGCCCCAAGAAGTTCAGCTCTTTTTCCTGTAAAAAAAAACATACAATACCCCCCCCCCCAACATTACAACCCACCACCCACATACCCCAAATCTAACCCAAACCCCCCTTAAATAAACCTAACACTAAGCCCCTGAAGATCATCCTACCTTGTCTTCACCTCACCGGGTATCACCGATGCGTCCTGGCTCCAAAATCTTCATCCAGCCCAAGCGGGGGCTAGACATCCATCATCCGGTGGCTGAAGAGGTCCAGAAGAGGCTCCAAAGTCTTCATCCTATCTGGGAAGAAGAGTAGATCCGGACCGGCAACCATCATCTTCCAAGCGGCATCTTCTATCTTCATCCGATGAGGACCGGCTCCATCCTGAAGACCTCCGACGCGGACCCATCTTCATCCGACAACGTCCAACTGAAGAATGACGGTTCCTTTAAGGGACTTCATCCAAGATGGCGTCCCTCGAATTCCGATTGGCTGATAGGATTCTATCAGCCAATCGGAATTAAGGTAGGAATATTCTGATTGGCTGATGGAATCAGCCAATCAGAATCAAGTTCAATCCGATTGGCTGATCCAATCAGCCAATCAGATTGAGCTCACATTCTATTGGCCATTCTATTGGCCAATCAGAATATTCCTACCTTAATTCCGATTGGCTGATAGAATCCTATCAGCCAATCGGAATTCGAGGGACGCCATCTTGGATGACGTCATTTAAAGGAACCGTCATTCGTCGTTCAGTCGTCGGCCAGGATGGATGTTCCGCGTCGGAGGTCTGCCGCTCCGCTCCAGATGGATGTCGATAGAAGATGCCGCCTGGATGAAGACTTCAATCGGATGGAAGACCTCTTCTGCCCCGCTTGGATGAAGACTTCTACCGGATCATGGACATCTTCAGCCCCCCGCTTGGGCTTGGATCAGGACATCGGAGGAGCTCTTCAGGACGGATCGGTGAACCTGGTATGGTGAAGATAAGGTAGGAAGATCTTCAGGGGCTTAGTGTTAGGTTTATTTAAGGGGGGTTTGGGTTAGATTAGGGGTATGTGGGTGGTGGGTTGTAATGTTGGGGGGGGGTATTGTATGTTTTTTTTACAGGCAAAAGAGCTGAACTTCTTGTGGCATGCCCCGCAAAGGGCCCTGTTCAGGGCTGGTAAGGTAAAAGAGCTTTGAACTTTAGTAATTTAGAATAGGGTAGGGCATTTTGTTATTTTGGGGGGCTTTGTTATTTTGTTAGGGGGCTTAGAGTAGGTGTAATTAGTTTAAAATTGTTGTAATATTTTTCTTATGTTTGTAAATATTTTTTTATTTTTGTAACTTAGTTCTTTTTTATTTTTTGTACTTTAGTTAGTTTATTTCATTGTAGTTATTTGTAGGAATTGTATTTAATTAATGTATTGATAGTGTAGTGTTAAGTTTAATTGTAGGTAATTGTAGGTATTTTATTTAATTAATTTAATGATAGTATAGTGTTAGGTTTAATTGTAACTTAGGTTAGGATTTATTTTACAGGTAATTTTGTTATTATTTTAACTAGGTAACTATTAAATAGTTCTTAACTATTTAATAGCTATTGTACCTGGTTAAAATAATTACAAAGTTGCCTGTAAAATAAATATTAATCCTAAAATAGCTACAATGTAATTATAATTTATATTGTAGCTATATTAGGATTTATTTTACAGGTAAGTATTTAGCTTTAAATAGGAATAATTTATTTAATAAGAGTTAATTAATTTCGTTAGATTAAAATTATATTTAATTTAGGGGGGTGTTAGTGTTAGGGTTAGACTTAGCTTTAGGGGTTAATACATTTATTAGAATAGCGGTGAGCTCCGGTCGGAAGATTAGGGGTTAATAATTGAAGTTAGGTGTCAGCGATGTTAGGGAGGGCAGATTAGGGGTTAATACTATTTATTATAGGGTTAGTGAGGCGGATTAGGGGTTAATAACTTTATAATAATAGCGGTGCGGTCCGCTCGGCAGATTAGGGGTTAATAAGTGTAGTTAGGTGGAGGCGACGTTGTGGGGGGCAGATTAGGGGTTAATAAATATAATATAGGGGTCGGCGGTGTTAGGGGCAGCAGATTAGGGGTACATAAGGATAATGTAAGTAGCGGCGGTTTACGGAGCGGCAGATTAGGGGTTAAAAATAATATGCAGGGGTCAGCGATAGCGGGGGTGGCAGATTAGGGGTTAATAAGTGTAAGGTTAGGGGTGTTTAGACTCGGGGTACATGTTAGAGTGTTAGGTGCAGACGTAGGAAGTGTTTCCCCATAGCAAACAAGGGGGCTGCGTTAAGAGCTGAACGCGGCTTTTTTGCAGGTGTTAGGTTTTTTTTTTCAGCTCAAACAGTCCCATTGTTTTCTATGGGGGAATCGTGCACGAGCACGTTTTTTAGGCTGGTCGCTTGCGTAAGCAACTCTGGTATCGAGAGTTGAAGCTGCGTTAAAAATGCTCTACGCTCCTTTTTTGGAGCCTAACGCAGCCTTTATGTGGACTCTCAATACCAGAGTTATTTTTATGGTGCGGCCAGAAAAAAGCCGGCGTTAGTTTTTCGGGTCGTTACCGACAAAACTCCAAATCTAGCCGTACATTAATCCTATTTAAAAGTAAATACTTACCTTTAAAATAAACCCTAATATAGCTAGAATATAAATTATAATTATATTGTAGCTATCTTAGGATTTATTTTTATTTTACAGGTAACTTTCAATTTATTTTAACTAGGTACAATAGCTATTAAATAGTTATTAACTATTTAATAGCTTACCTAGCTAAAATAAAGAGAAATTTACCTGTAAAATAAAAACTAACCTAAGTTACAATTACACCTAACACTACACTATACTTTAATAAATTATTCCTATTTAAAACTAAATACTTACCTGTAAAATAAACCCTAAGATAGCTACAATCTAATTAATAATTACATTGTAGCTATTTTAGGATTTATATTTATTTTACAGGTAACTTTGTATTTATTTTAGCTAATTAAAATAGTTATTAAATAGTTATTAACTATTTAATAACTACCTAGCTAAAAGAAATACAAAATTACCTGTAAAATAAATCCTAACCTAAGTTACAATTAAACCTAACACTACACTATCATTACATTAATTAAATAAATTAAATACAAATAACTACAATTAAATACAATTACATAAACTAACTAAAGTACAAAAAATAAAAAAAGCTAAGTTACAAAAAATAAAAAAAATAAGTTACAAACATTTAAAAAATATTACAACAATTTTAAACTAATTACACCTAATTTAAGCCCCCTAATAAAATAACAAAGCCCCCCAAAATAAAAAAATGCCCTACCCTATTCTAAATTAAAAAAGTTCAAAGCTCTTTTACCTTACCAGCCCTTAAAAGGGCCTTTTGCGGGGCATGCCCCAAAGAAAACTGCTCTTTTGCCTGTAAAAGAAAAATACAACCCCCCCCAACATTAAAACCCACCACCCACATACCCCTAATCTAACCCAAACCCCCCTTAAATAAACCTAACACTACCCCCCCTGAAGATCATCCTACCTTGAGTCGTCTTCACTCAGCCGAGCCACCGATGGAACCGAAGAGGAGATCCGGAACGGCAGAAGTGATCCTCCAAGGGGTGCTGAAGAAGTCTTCCATCCGGGCGATGTCATCTTCCCAGCGGGGTCTTCAATCTTCTTTCTTCAGGATCCATCTTCATCCCGCCGACGTGGAACATCCTTCTTCCCCGACGGACTAACGACGAATGAAGGCTCCTTTAAGGGACGTCATCCAAGATGGCGTCCCTTCAATTCCGATTGGCTGATAGGATTCTATCAGCCAATCAGAATTAAGGTAGGAAAAATCTGATTGGCTGATTGAATCAGCCAATCAGATTGAAGTTCAATCAATAGGGGTTACATTTTATTAGTGGTGGCAATGTCGGGAGCGGCAGATTAGGGGTTAATAACTTTAATATAGTGTTTGTTATGCGTGAGGGCCTCGGTTTAGTGGTTAATAGGTAGTTTATGGGTGTTAGTGTACTTTGTAACATTTTAGTTATGAGTTTTGTGTAACAGTTTTGTTGCCTAAAACTCATAACTACTGGTCTCATACTGTGGAATGGATTGTGTTGGTATAGGGTGTAACGCAAGCTTTTTAGCCTCATTGCAAAACTTGTAATACCGGCGCTATAGAAATCCCACGCGAAAACATAATTTTTTGAGTGCGGGATTGACGTTGCGTTACATGCTAAAATGCTTGCGGTACAGCAATACCGACAAGACTCTAAATGGCTGTGTTACTGTTTTAACGCTGAAATTGTCATTTTTTTTTCAGCATTAAAACACGAACGCAAAACTCGTAATCTAGGTGATAGTTTCTTGATGATCTTTTTGATCAGACCATGATCTGTATGGTAATCAGTTATAAAATATCAGTCGTTGCTTTGGTTTTATCTTTATACTTTAATAACCATTTTCTTTCAGTGCTTTTAGATCAGTTTTTTCTAATATGGAGACATTGGCCTATAGGTATATTCTCCTTCCAGGCATTTAGGTGGCAGCTATCTGCGTGTATATAATTATTTGATTCCACACGTTTAAAGTGTGTTTTTGTCTCATTGTTCGCCCATCACCATAATCCCTAGATGTAGGCAGATAGCTGAATTCTTACTGTAATTATAGAAGTTATTGTTCATTTTTTTAAACATTTTAATTAGATCTAAACCTGATCCTCTCCATATAATCAGAAGGTCATCTATATATCTATTGTAGAGTACGAGGTTTGCACCATAGCTATTATCTCTGAAACTGTCAATAAATAAGTTGGCATAGCTAGGTGCAAACCCTGTACCCATCACTGGGCCTTCAATTTAGGGATAATATTTTTCGTCAAAGGAGAAAAAAGGATGTTAAAGTATTTATGTTATACTATCAATGATGCATTCTCTATGTTTCATTTCTGCAGCTTTTTAAAGATATTTTCTACTGCTTCAATACCTTTTTTGTGATTGATTACAGTATATAGAGAGGTCACATCGCACGTGGCTATTATATCATCTTCCCATTTTACTGCATTTAGGATGTTGAGAATCTGTGTAGAATCTCTCAAATGGGAGTCTAGGTTTTTTACCTGTTCTTGTAGAAATGTGTCCACGTACTGTGAGATTTGCAGAGATGGGGGGGGGGGGGTGTTATACGGTCCCTGTGGATTTTAGGCAGTAACATGTAATATGTAATATGTGTAGACTTGATGGGACATACATAAGGTTATACTAAGTAATAAGTAACATGTAATATGTGTAGACTTGATGGTACATACATAAGGTTATACTAAGTAATAAGTAACATGTAATATGTGTAGACTTGATGGGACATACATAAGGCTATACTAAGTAATAAGTAACATGTAATATGTGTAGACTTGATGGGACATACATAAGGCTATACTAAGTAATAAGTAACATGTAATATGTGTAGACTTGATAGGACATGCATAAGGCTATACTAAGTAATAAGTAACATGTAATATGTATAGACTTGATGAGACATACATAAGGTTATACTAAGTAATAAGTAACAGTAATATGTGTAGACTTGATGGGACATACATAAGGCTATACTAAGTAATAAGTAACATGTAATATGTGTAGACTTGATGGGACATACATAAGGTTATACTAAGTAATAAGTAAAATGTAATATGTGTAGACTTGATGGGACATACATAAGGTTATACTAAGTAATAAGTAACATGTAATATGTGTAGACTTGATGGGACATACATAAGGTTATACTAAGTAATAAGTAACAGTAATATGTGTAGACTTGATGGGACATACATAAGGCTATACTAAGTAATAAGTAACAGTAATATGTGTAGACTTGATGTGACAAACATAAGGCTATACTAAGTAATAAGTAACATGTAATATGTGTAGACTTGATGGGACATACATAAGGCTATACTAAGTAATAAGTAACATGTAATATGTGTAGACTTGATGGGACATACATAAGGCTATACTAAGTAATAAGTAACATGTAATATGTGTAGACTTGATGGGACATACATAAGGCTATACTAAGTAATAAGTAACATGTAATATGTGTAGACTTGATGGGACATACATAAGGCTATACTAAGTAATAAGTAACATGTAATATGTGTAGACTTGATGGAACATACATAAGGCTATACAAAGTAATAAGTAACATGTAATATGTGTAGACTTGATGGGACATACATAAGGCTATTCTAAGTAATAAGTAGCATGTAATATGTGTAGACTTGATGGGACATACATAAGGCTATACTAAGTAATAAGTAACATGTAATATGAGTAGACTTGATGGGACATACATAAGGTTATACTAAGTAATAAGTAACATGTAATATGTGTAGACTTGATGGGACATGCATAAGGCTATACTAAGTAATAAGTAATATGTAATATGTGTAGATTTGATAGGACATACATAAGGTTATACTAAGTAATAAGTAACATGTAATATGTGTAGACTTGATGGGACATACATAAGGTTATACTAAGTAATAAGTAACAGTAATATGTGTAGACTTGATGGGACATACATAAGGCTATACTAAGTAATAAGTAACAGTAATATGTGTAGACTTGATGTGACATACATAAGGCTATACTAAGTAATAAGTAACATGTAATATGTGTAGACTTGATTGGACATACATAAGGCTATACTAAGTCAAATATGTGTTGTACTCACAGCGCTAGAAGGACCTATAGCTCCTATCTAGAGTGGGTCCCCACTACCCACAAAAGAAATAGTATTAAGAAGGGTTATAGAGAGGAGCGCTAATTAAGTCAAGGTCTGGTGTGTGTGTGTGAGTAGTGTATTCACACTAGAGCGATAGAATCCCTTATGGTGGAGGTTGTTTCTAATGTAAGGTGTAGATGCTTATGTGGTAGTAAGACACCTAGAAGATGGATATGAAATATCTAGTATAACACAATTTATTACAATTTTACAAATACAATGTATGACTTATAAACATGGATCCATGGTACATAATAAAAATATATAAAAAATATATAATATATGGAGGGTGATAAAACTACTAGCAAAAATTAATAGCAAAAATTAATAGCAAAAATTTAAAAAAGTCAACGACTGATTAGTGGATTGGTGTCCACTAAATTTGAGATTAGATTTAGAGCAAAAAGAACATATGGCTCAAAAAGGTGTCCTATGTGAACAGAATCTTATACATATAAATGCAGAACTTAACTCTAAATCATATATAAACAAGAACCATATGTGAAAAATGGTATGCAGTGAAAAATAAAAATACGATAAAGATAAAAAATGAAAAATGAAAATGAAAAAGGTGATCAAAAACAGACTAGTGTGTACACATCTAGAAAAATGTGATATCAGAAAACAATGTGATATCAAAAAATGTGATGTAATCTCAAAAATTAAAAATTAAAAATTGAAAAAGGAAATCACATACCATAAAGTGTGTAATCCAGTGATTGAGAACATGTGTCAACAAAAATGTGAAACTATGCACACTTAATCGACAGTGATAACTAAATGAAGGGCAGTTAACAATTATTTAAGCTTAGATAATGAACAAACAAAAGGTTATACAAAATAATAATAACAGTGTGGTTTTAATCCTAATAACTTTATGTCCTGAAAAGAGTCCATATAAAATGTCTCTTGTCTTCCAATGTGTCCTATTAGTCCAATGTGAAGATAGTTCAAATGCCTCAATTCCCAGGCATTAAAAGCAAAAAAGATAAAAATAACAATAAAAATATAGCGATAAAAAGGAGCAATGAAAGGGCTGGGATATCCTCAAAGCCTAGAAATAAAGAAACATAACATAGTATAATACTGTTAAAAATATAAATAGATCAAGAAATATAGCTCACCATATAAATGTCAACGCGTTTCGGCCCACTGCTTGGGCCTTTCTCAAGACTAGTATATGGTATAGGATAGGTGAGCAGGGTCTTTTATAGTGATATATGGCCAATGGGAACTCTCTTGGAATTGCGCCAAAAATTACCGCACTGACACTGGAAGTGGTTAAACCGGAAGTGTCTAAGTGCTGGCAGATCTGTGTCTGTTTTATGTTGGCAAATGACTATTACCTATATATAAATACCTATTTATAAAAAAGTCATTTGCCAACATAAAACAGACACAGATCTGCCAGCACTTAGACACTTCCGGTTTAACCACTTCCGGTGTCAGTGCGGTAATTTTTGGCGCAATTCCAAGAGAGTTCCCATTGGCCATAAATCACTATAAAAGACCCTGCTCACCTATCCTATACCATATACTAGTCTTGAGAAAGGCCCAAGCAGTGGGCCGAAACGCGTTGACATTTATATGGTGAGCTATATTTCTTGATCTATTTATATTTTTAACAGTATTATACTATGTTATGTTTCTTTATTTCTAGGCTTTGAGGATATCCCAGCCCTTTCATTGCTCCTTTTTATCGCTATATTTTTATTGTTATTTTTATCTTTTTTGCTTTTAATGCCTGGGAATTGAGGCATTTGAACTATCTTCACATTGGACTAATAGGACACATTGGAAGACAAGAGACATTTTATATGGACTCTTTTCAGGACATAAAGTTATTAGGATTAAAACCACACTGTTATTATTATTTTGTATAACCTTTTGTTTGTTCATTATCTAAGCTTAAATAATTGTTAACTGCCCTTAATTTAGTTATCACTGTCGATTAAGTGTGCATAGTTTCACATTTTTGTTGACACATGTTCTCAATCACTGGATTACACACTTTATGGTATGTGATTTCCTTTTTCAATTTTTAATTTTTAATTTTTGAGATTACATCACATTTTTTGATATCACATTGTTTTCTGATACCAGATTTTTCTAGATGTGTACACACTAGTCTGTTTTTGATCACCTTTTTCATTTTCATTTTTCATTTTTTATCTTTATCGTATTTTTATTTTTCACTGCATACCATTTTTCACATATGGTTCTTGTTTATATATGATTTAGAGTTAAGTTCTGCATTTATATTTATAAGATTCTGTTCACATAGGACACCTTTTTGAGCCATATGTTCTTTTTGCTCTAAATCTAATCTCAAATTTAGTGGACACCAATCCACTAATCAGTCGTTGACTTTTTTAAATTTTTGCTATTAATTTTTGCTATTAATTTTTGCTAGTAGTTTTATCACCCTCCAAATATTATATATTTTTTATATATTTTTATTATGTACCATGGATCCATGTTTATAAGTCATACATTGTATTTGTAAAATTGTAATAAATTGTGTTATACTAGATATTTCATATCCATCTTCTAGGTGTCTTACTACCACATAAGCATCTACACCTTACATTAGAAACAACCTCCACCATAAGGGATTCTATCGCTCTAGTGTGAATACACTACTCACACACACACACCAGACCTTGACTTAATTGGCGCTCCTCTCTATAACCCTTCTTAAGGCTATACTAAGTAATAAGTAACATGTAATATGTGTAGACTTGATGGAACATACATAAGGCTATACAAAGTAATAAGTAACATGTAATATGTGTATACTTGATGGGACATACATAAGGTTATACTAAGTAATAAGTAACATGTAATATCTGTAGACTTGATGTGACATACATAAGGCTATACTAAGTAATAAGTAACATGTAATATGTGTAGACTTGATTGGACATACATAAGGCTATACTAGGTAATAAGTAACAGTAATATCTGTAGACTTGATGGGACATACATAAGGCTATACTAAGTAATAAGTAACAGTAATATGTGTAGAATTGATGGGACATACAGAAGGCTATACTAAGTAATAAGTAACATGTAATATGTGTAGACTTGATGGGACATACATAAGGCTATACTAAGTAATAAGTAACATGTATTATCATGGTAGACTTGATGGGACATGCATAAGGTTATACTAAGTAATAAGTAACAGGTAATATGTGTAGACTTGATGGGACATAGATAAGGCTATACTAAGTAATAAGTAACATGTAATATGTGTAGACTTGATGGGACATGCATAAGGCTATACTAAGTAATAAGTAACATGTAATATGTGTAGACTTGATGGGACATACATAAGGCTATACTAAGTAATAAGTAACATGTAATATGTGTAGACTTGATGGGACATACATAAGGCTATACTAAGTAATAAGTAACATGTAATATGTGTAGACTTGATGGGACATACATAAGGCTATACTAAGTAATAAGTAACATGTAATATGTGTAGACTTGATGGGACATACATAAGGCTATACTAAGTAATAAGTAACATGTAATATGTGTAGACTTGATAGGACATACATAAGGTTATACTAAGTAATAAGTAACATGTAATATGTGTAGACTTGATGAGACATACATAATGCTATACTAAGTAATAAGTAACATGTAATATGTGTAGACTTGATGAGACATACATAAGGCTATACTAAGTAATAAGTAACATGTAATATGTGTTGACTTGATGGGACATACATAAGGCTATACTAAGTAATAAGTAACATGTAATATGTGTAGACTTGATGGGACATACATAAGGCTATACTAAGTAATAAGTAATATGTAATATGTGTAGACTTGATGGGACATACATAAGGCTATACTAAGTAATAAGTAACATGTAATATGTGTAGACTTGATGGGACATACATAAGGCTATACTAAGTAATAAGTAACATGTAATATGTGTAGACTTGATGGGACATGCATAAGGCTATACTAAGTAATAAGTAACAGTAATATGTGTAGACTTGATGGGACATGCATAAGGTTATACTAAGTAATAAGTAACATGTAATATGTGTAGACTTGATGGGACATACATAAGGCTATCCTAAGCAACAGTAACATGTAATATGTGTAGACTTGATGGGACATACATAAGGCTATACTAAGTAATAAGTAACATGTAATATGTGTAGACTTGATGGGACATACATAAGGCTTTACTAAGTAATAAGTAACATGTAATATGTGTAGACTTGATGGGACATGCATAAGGCTATACTAAGTAATAAGAAACATGTAATATGTGTATACTTGATGGGACATACATAAGGCTATACTAAGTAATAAGTAACATGTAATATGTGTAGACTTGATGGGACATACATAAGGCTACACTAAGTAATAAGTAACAGTAATATGTGTAGACTTGATGGGACATGCATAAGGCTATACTAAGTAATAAGTAACATGTAATATGTGTAGACTTGATGGGACATACATAAGGCTATACTAAGTAATAAGTAACATGTAATATGTGTAGACTTGATGGGACATACATAAGGTTATACTAAGTAATAAGTAACATGTAATATGTGTAGACTTGATGGGACATGCATAAGGCTATACTAAGAAAAAGTAACATGTAATATGTATAGACTTGATGGGACATACATAAGGCTATACTAAGTAATAAGTAACATGTAATATGTGTAGACTTGATGGGACATACATAAGGCTATACTAAGTAATAAGTAACATGTAATATGTGTAGACTTGATGGGACATACATAAGGTTATACTAAGTAATAAGTAACATGTAATATGTGTAGACTTGATGGGACATGCATAAGGCTTCAACAACAGATTTCCAACGATATCTTTTCATACATTCATTATTACGACATTTTCTTAGATACATACATCACATTTAGATCACATATACATATTCATTTTACATCAATAGATTTTCCACAACATTTTCTAATACATTTATCAATCAAGACATTACCATCAGAGATACACACAAACACTGAGAATCAATGAGTTGAATCACTCCTATTAGTGTACAGCATTTTTAATGTTATATTGATTAGTTTAGAGTCAACCACACTAAGATTCCTATATACTTTGCTATTTCCAGATAGCTCATCGGACTAAACATAGGTTCCTCACATATATAGACACGGGTTCATATCCCACCTAAAAATATTGAAACAATGTATTATCAATATGAGTTTAGAAAAAGAATATCATGAGTAGTATCATTGGAACCTTCACAGCTAGCATTTAGTAAAAATATATGTTTCAAATGAAGGTCCTTTTTATATATATATACTTTTATAGCAGTATATCATTATATTTTATAATATATATATTTTTCCAATATTTCTCAATAGGTTTATCTCATGAACCATTTTTACAATTTTTACATCACTTTTTCACCAGTATCATAACAGCTAGCACGTAGCGTAATTATATCTCCCCAAACAAGGATTGTAATATTCTTTCAATAATCTTCATCCAACACCTTCAACATTTACATAGACATTCAATTCATATTTGGGACCGCCAGTCTGAGATAGCGTTCCTTAAATCATTGTCTAGACACATAAAAGACCACTGTTCTTGTTCTATCTAGAACCTATCGACCATAACCATCTTATTTTTGTCTCTAGAATATAAGATATGAGGGCTCTTTACAAGAACAATGTTTTCTGCAAACTCATATTTCTAATACATCCATATTATTTACTATTGTTTGGTATATTACGAGTAATATCAATCTCATTTGTTGTCATATCTGAATAGCTCTTTTAGATCAGTAAAAGCCTAGCGTACACAAGGTCAAGGGTTCGAGCCCAACCCAGAGAAAAACATATATATATTATTTCTAGCTTTTAGATTCTTTATTTATTATATATAGATTTGTTTTGCACACTAAACAATAGTCACCATTGGGATCTTATTTTCATATAACCCAATAGTCATATGAGGTGACAACATGTTTATCTATAGGATAGGATACATACATAGGTTTAGCATTTTTTCAGAAACACTATCACAGGTGTTACTCATCAATGCAAATACATGCTGTTTTTATGTTTGTTCTTTTTGTTTTTTGTTTTTTGCATGATATGAATATATTGTCTGATTGCTGCTTTGACATAATTTCGATACATGTTCAATTTTTTATTGTATTTTTGTTTTTAAACATTTTATTGTCAATTCTTTGGAGATGACCTCCACATTAGATTCCGGGTCACTGTCAGGTATAAATGGTAGCCTGTTGAACACCTTTGTATATGCCTGAGGAAACGGTCCTTTACGGACTGAGAAACGCGTAGCAATTAAATACTTGTTTTTAGACAGACCCGGTTTTCTGTGCCTTTTTAATATTACTACTGTTTGCAGTGGTTATACCTAGTTTGGTTTTTATCCGTTTGTTCCATACTCTGACATTGGAAACTCGTTCGGAAACAAGGCTGATCGTGTGAGCAGCTACCTTTGGGATAAACAACACAGCCCTTTGGACTTCCATAGTGGCGATCCGGCTCACTAGACGAATCACAGCCGACTCCATCTACCTCATCTGACCCACCCACAGGTCTCCCGGGTGAGACCCCCAGCGTACTGACTGCTGGTCCTGAATGTCAGCCTGCCTGTATGCACCCAGTTGGTTCTAGGTGCCACTCCACTTGTGAGTAGATTTTATTATAACTACTGTTTTCCAGTGTTCCAAACTGATTCACACTATGTTGGCGCCCCTTGTTTTTCTATCCTCCTAGATTTCCTGATTCATCACAACTTGGACTCAAGCGGAGCAAGCCATTTGTTTTGATCCTTTGAACTTTTGTTCTTTATATATCCTTTACATTGAATTTGGACTCTTAACACTTATTACATATTGGACTTCTCAGTTTTTTGAGTTCAATCAATTCAACTGTTCACATATTTTGTTGCAAGTTTTTAGGTTTTTGCAATATTCAAATTGATTTTTTGTTTAGGTACCACAATTGTTTCAAGATTCTTTGCTTATGTATCACAATTGTTTCAAGTCTCACGGTTTGTAACAAGTCACACATTCTCTCTCGATTAATAAGTTTTAACCCAATTATATACACACATACACCTCTACTTTTACATACTTATCTGTCACGGTTCAACTCACACGATACCAGAGGGAGTTTCATTCACATCAACACATTTTTTATCAACACCACAGCGCGTCCCCTTAGTTTTTTCTTATAGAAAATACTTTTATATAACATGTAATATGTGTAGACTTGATGGGACATACATAAGGTTATACTAAGTAATAAGTAACATGTAATATGTGCAGACTTGATGTGACATACATAAGGTTATACTAAGTAATAAGTAACAGTAATATGTGTAGACTTGATGTGACATGCATAAGGCTATACTAAGTAATAAGTAACATGTAATATGTGTAGACTTGATGGGACATACATAAGGCTATACTAAGTAATAAGTAACATGTAATATGTGTAGACTTGATGGGACATACATAAGGCTATACTAAGTAATAAGTAACATGTAATATGTGTAGACTTGATGGGACATACATAAGGCTATACTAAGTTATAAGTAACATGTAATATGTGTAGACTTGATGGGACATACATAAGGCTATACTAAGTAATAAGTAACAGTAATATGTGTAGACTTGATGGGACATGCATAAGGCTATACTAAGTAATAAGTAACATGTAATATGTGTAGACTTGATGGGACAAACATAAGGCTATACTAAGTAATAAGTAACATGTAATATGTGTAGACTTGATGGGACATGCATAAGGCTATACTAAGTAATAAGTAACATGTAATATGTGTAGACTTGATGGGACATACATAAGGCAATCCTAAGTAATAAGTAACATGTAATATGTGTAGACTTGATGGGACATACATAAGGCTATCCTAAGTAATAAGTAACATATAATATGTGTAGACTTGATGGGACATGCATAAGGTTATACTAAGTAATAAGTAACATGTAGTATGTGTAGACTTGATGGGACATACATAAGGCTATACTAAGTAATAAGTAACATGTAATATGTGTAGACTTGATGGGACATACATAAGGCTATACTAAGTAATAAGTAACATGTAATATGTGTAGACTTGATGGGACATACATAAGGCTATACTAAGTAATAAGTAACATGTAATATGTGTAGACTTGATGGGACATACATAAGGCTATACTAAGTAATAAGTAACAGTAATATGTGTAGACTTGATGGGACATACATAAGGCTATACTAAGTAATAAGTAACATGTAATATGTGTAGACTTGATGGGACATACATAAGGCTATACTAAGTAATAAGTAACATGTAATATGTGTAGACTTGATGGGACATGCATAAGGCTATCCTAAGTAATAAGTAACATGTAATATGTGTAGACTTGATGGGACATGCATAAGGCTATACTAAGTAATAAGTAACACGTAATGTGTAGACTTGATGGGACATACATAAGGCTATACTAAGTAATAAGTAACATGTAATATGTGTAGACTTGATGGGACATACTTAAGGCTATACTAAGTAATAAGTAACATATAATATGTGTAGACTTGATGTGACATACATAAGGCTATACTAAGTAATAAGTAACATGTAATATGTGTAGACTTGATGGGACATACATAAGGCTATACTAAGTAATAAGTAACATGTAATATGTGTAGACTTGATGGGACGTACATAAGGCTATACTAAGTAATAAGTAACATGTAATATGTGTAGACTTGATGGGACATACATAAGGCTATACTAAGTAATAAGTAACAGTAATATGTGTAGACTTGATGGGACATACATAAGGCTATACTAAGTAATAAGTAACAGTAATATGTGTAGACTTGATGGGACATGCATAAGGTTATACTAAGTAATAAGTAACATGTAATATGTGTAGACTTCATGGGACATACATAAGGTTATACTAAGTAATAAGTAACATGTAATATGTGTAGACTTGATGGGACATGCATAAGGCTATACTAAGTAATAAGTAACCTGTAATATGTATAGACTTGATGGGACATACATAAGGTTATACTAAGTAATAAGTAACATGTAATATGTGTAGACTTGATGGGACATGCATAAGGTTATACTAAGTAATAAGTAACATGTAATATGTATAGACTTGATGGGACATACATAAGGTTATACTAAATAATAAGTAACATGTAATATGTGTAGACTTGATGGGACATGCATAAGGTTATACTAAGTAATAAGTAACCTGTAATATGTATAGACTTGATGGGACATACATAAGGTTATACTAAGTAATAAGTAACATGTAATATGTGTAGACTTGATGGGACATACATAAGGCTATACTAAGTAATAAGTAACATGTAATATGCGTAGACTTGATGGAACATACATAAGGCTATACTAAGTAATAAGTAACATGTAATATGGGTAGACTTGATGGGACATGCATAAGGCTATACTAAGTAATAAGTAACATGTAATATGTGTAGACTTGATGGGACATACATAAGGCTATACTAAGTAATAAGTAACATGTAATATGTGTAGACTTGATGGGACATACATAAGGCTATACTAAGTAATAAGTAACATGTAATATGTGTAGACTTGATGGGACATGCATAAGGCTATACTAAGTAATAAGTAACAGTAATATGTGTAGACTTGATGTGACATACATAAGGCTATACTAAGTAATAAGTAACATGTAATATGTGTAGACTTGATGGGACATACATAAGGCTATACTAAGTAATAAGTAACATGTAATATGTGTAGACTTGATGGGACATACATAAGGCTATACTAAGTAATAAGTAACATGTAATATGCGTAGACTTGATGGAACATACATAAGGCTATACTAAGTAATAAGTAACATGTAATATGGGTAGACTTGATGGGACATGCATAAGGCTATACTAAGTAATAAGTAACATGTAATATGTGTAGACTTGATGGGACATACATAAGGCTATACTAAGTAATAAGTAACATGTAATATGTGTAGACTTGATGGGACATACATAAGGCTATACTAAGTAATAAGTAACATGTAATATGTGTAGACTTGATGGGACATGCATAAGGCTATACTAAGTAATAAGTAACAGTAATATGTGTAGACTTGATGTGACATACATAAGGCTATACTAAGTAATAAGTAACATGTAATATGTGTAGACTTGATGGGACATACATAAGGCTATACTAAGTAATAAGTAACATGTAATATGTGTAGACTTGATGGGACATACATAAGGTTATACTAAGTAATAAGTAACATGTAATATGTATAGACGTGATGGGACGTACATAAGGCTATACTAAGTAATAAGTAGCATGTAATATGTGTAGACTTGATGGGACATACATAGGGCTATACTAAGTAATAAGTAACAGTAATATGTGTAGACTTGATGGGACATACATAAGGCTATACTAAGTAATAAGTAACAGTAATATGTGTAGACTTGATGGGACATGCATAAGGATATACTAAGTAATAAGTAACATGTAATATGTGTAGACTTGATGGGACATACATAAGGCTATCCTAAGCAACAGTAACATGTAATATGTGTAGACTTGATGGGACATACATAAGGCTATACTAAGTAATAAGTAACATGTAATATGTGTAGACTTGATGGGACATACATAAGGCTTTACTAAGTAATAAGTAATATGTAATATGTGTAGACTTGATGGGACATGCATAAGGCTATACTAAGTAATAAGAAACATGTAATATGTGTATACTTGATGGGACATACATAAGGTTATACTAAGTAATAAGTTACATGTAATATGTGTATACTTGATGGGACATACATAAGGCTATACTAAGTAATAAGTAACATGTAATATGTGTAGACTTGATGGGACATGCATAAGGCTATACTAAGTAATAAGTAACATGTAATATGTGTAGACTTGATGGGACATACATAAGGCTATACTAAGTAATAAGTAACATGTAATATGTGTAGACTTGATCGGACATACATAAGGCTATACTATGTAATAAGTAACAGTAATATGTGTAGACTTGATGGGACATACATAAGGCTATACTAAGTAATAAGTAACATGTAATATGTGTAGACTTGATGGGACATACATAAGGCTATACTAAGTAATAAGTAACAGTAATATGTGTAGACTTGATGGGACATACATAAGGCTATACTAAGTCATAAGTAACATGTAATATGTGTAGACTTGATGGGACATACATAAGGCTACCCTAAGTAATAAGTAACATGTAATATGTGTAGACTTGATGGGACATGCATAAGACTAAACTAAGTAATAAGTAACAGTAATATGTGTAGACTTGATGGGAAATACATAGGGCTATACTAAGTAATAAGTAACATGTAATATGTGTAGACTTGATGGGACATGCATAAGGCTATACTAAGTAATAAGTAACAGTAATATGTGTAGACTTGATGGGACATGCATAAGGATATACTAAGTAATAAGTAACATGTAATATGTGTAGACTTGATGGGACATACATAAGGCTATCCTAAGCAACAGTAACATGTAATATGTGTAGACTTGATGGGACATACATAAGGCTATACTAAGTAATAAGTAACATGTAATATGTGTAGACTTGATGGGACATACATAAGGCTTTACTAAGTAATAAGTAATATGTAATATGTGTAGACTTGATGGGACATGCATAAGGCTATACTAAGTAATAAGAAACATGTAATATGTGTATACTTGATGGGACATACATAAGGTTATACTAAGTAATAAGTTACATGTAATATGTGTATACTTGATGGGACATACATAAGGCTATACTAAGTAATAAGTAACATGTAATATGTGTAGACTTGATGGGACATACATAAGGCTATACTAAGTAATAAGTAACATGTAATATGTGTAGACTTGATGGGACATGCATAAGGCTATACTAAGTAATAAGTAACAGTAATATGTGTAGACTTGATGTGACATACATAAGGCTATACTAAGTAATAAGTAACATGTAATATGTGTAGACTTGATGGGACATACATAAGGCTATACTAAGTAATAAGTAACATGTAATATGTGTAGACTTGATGGGACATACATAAGGTTATACTAAGTAATAAGTAACATGTAATATGTATAGACGTGATGGGATGTACATAAGGCTATACTAAGTAATAAGTAGCATGTAATATGTGTAGACTTGATGGGACATACATAGGGCTATACTAAGTAATAAGTAACAGTAATATGTGTAGACTTGATGGGACATACATAAGGCTATACTAAGTAATAAGTAACAGTAATATGTGTAGACTTGATGGGACATACATAAGGCTATACTAAGTAATAAGTAACATGTAATATGTGTAGACTTGATGGGACATACATAAGGCTATACTAAGTAATAAGTAACATGTAATATGTGTAGACTTGATGGGACATGCATAAGGTTATACTAAGTAATAAGTAACATGTAATATGTGTAGACTTGATGGGACATACATAAGGCTATACTAAGTAATACGTAACATGTAATATGTGTAGACTTGATGGGACATACATAAGGCTATACTAAGTAATAAGTAACAGTAATATGTGTAGACTTGATGAGACATACATAAGGCTATACTAAGTAATAAGTAATATGTTATATGTGTAGACTTGATGGGACATGCATAAGATTATACTAAGTAATTAGTAACATGTAATATGTGTAGACTTGATTGGACATACATAAGGCTATACTAGGTAATAAGTAACATGTAATATGTGTAGAATTGATGGGACATACAGAAGGCTATACTAAGTAATAAGTAACATGTAATATGTGTAGACTTGATGGGACATGCATAAGGCTATACTAAGTAATAAGTAACATGTATTATCATGGTAGACTTGATGGGACATGCATAAGGTTATACTAAGTAATAAGTAACAGGTGATATGTGTAGACTTGATGGGACATAGATAAGGCTATACTAAGTAATAAGTAACATGTAATATGTGTAGACTTGACGGGACATGCATAAGGCTATACTAAGTAATAAGTAACATGTAATATGTGTAGACTTGATGGGACATACATAAGGCTATACTAAGTAATAAGTAACATGTAATATGTGTAGACTTGATGGGACATACATAAGGCTATACTAAGTAATAAGTAACATGTAATATGTGTAGACTTGATGGGACATACATAAGGCTATACTAAGTAATAAGTAACATGTAATATGTGTAGACTTGATGGGACATACATAAGGCTATACTAAGTAATAAGTAACATGTAATATGTGTAGACTTTATAGGACATACATAAGGTTATACTAAGTAATAAGTAACATGTAATATGTGTAGACTTGATGAGACATACATAATGCTATACTAAGTAATAAGTAACATGTAATATGTGTAGACTTGATGAGACATACATAAGGCTATACTAAGTAATAAGTAACATGTAATATGTGTTGACTTGATGGGACATACATAAGGCTATTCTAAGTAATAAGTAACATGTAATATGTGTAGACTTGATGGGACATACATAAGGCTATACTAAGTAATAAGTAATATGTAATATGTGTAGACTTGATGGGACATACATAAGGCTATACTAAGTAATAAGTAACATGTAATATGTGTAGACTTGATGGGACATACATAAGGCTATACTAAGTAATAAGTAACATGTAATATGTGTAGACTTGATGGGACATGCATAAGGCTATACTAAGTAATAAGTAACAGTAATATGTGTAGACTTGATGGGACATGCATAAGGATATACTAAGTAATAAGTAACATGTAATATGTGTAGACTTGATGGGACATACATAAGGCTATCCTAAGCAACAGTAACATGTAATATGTGTAGACTTGATGGGACATACATAAGGCTATACTAAGTAATAAGTAACATGTAATATGTGTAGACTTGATGGGACATACATAAGGCTTTACTAAGTAATAAGTAATATGTAATATGTGTAGACTTGATGGGACATGCATAAGGCTATACTAAGTAATAAGAAACATGTAATATGTGTATACTTGATGGGACATACATAAGGTTATACTAAGTAATAAGTTACATGTAATATGTGTATACTTGATGGGACATACATAAGGCTATACTAAGTAATAAGTAACATGTAATATGTGTAGACTTGATGGGACATACATAAGGCTATACTAAGTAATAAGTAATATGTAATATGTGTAGACTTGATGGGACATACATAAGGTTATACTAAGTAATAAGTAACATGTAATATGTGTAGACTTGATGGGACATACATAAGGCTATACTAAGTAATAAGTAACATGTAATATGTGTAGACTTGATGGGACATAAATAAGGCTATACTAAGTAATAAGTAACATGTAATATGTGTAGACTTGATGGGACATACATAAGGCTATACTAAGTAATAAGTAACATGTAATATGTGTAGACTTGATGGGACATACATAAGGTTATACTAAGTAATAAGTAACGTAATATGTGTAGACTTGATAGGACATACATAAGGCTATACTAAGTAATAAGTAACATGTAATATGTGTAGACTTGATAGGACATACATATGGCTATACTAAGTAATATGTAACAGTAATATGCGTAGACTTGATGGGACATACATAAGGCTATACTAAGTAATAAGTAACATGTAATATGTGTAGGCTTGATGGGACATGCATAAGGCTATACTAAGTAATAAGCAACAGTAACATGTAATATGTGTAGACTTGATGGGACATGCATAAGGCTATACTAAGTAATAAGTAACATGTAATATGTGTAGACTTGATGGGACATACATAAGGTTATACTAAGTAATAAGTAACATGTAATATGTGTAGACTTGATGGGACATACATAAGGCTATACTAAGTAATAAGTAACATGTAATATGTGTAGACTTGATGGGACATACATAAGGTTATACTAAGTAATAAGTAACAGTAATATGTGTAGACTTGATGGGACATGCATAAGGCTATACTAAGTAATAAGTAACAGTAATATGTGTAGACTTGATGGGACATACATAAGGCTATACTAAGTAATAAGTAACATGTAATATGTGTAGACTTGATGGGACATACATAAGGCTATACTAAGTAATAAGTAACATGTAATATGTGTAGACTTGATGGGACATGCATAAGGCTATACTAAGAAAAAGTAACATGTAAAATGTATAGACTTGATGGGACATACATAAGGCTATACTAAGTAATAAGTAACATGTAATATGTGTAGACTTGATGGGACATACATAAGGCTATACTAAGTAATAAGTAACATGTAATATGTGTAGACTTGATGGGACATACATAAGGTTATACTAAGTAATAAGTAACAGTAATATGTGTAGACTTGATGGGACATGCATAAGGCTATACTAAGTAATAAGTAACATGTAATATGTGTAGACTTGATGGGACATACATAAGGCTATACTAAGTAATAAGTAACATGTAATATGTGTAGACTTGATGGGACATACATAAGGCTATGCTAAGTAATAAGTAACATGTAATATGTGTAGACTTGATGGGACATACATAAGGCTATGCTAAGTAATAAGTAACATGTAATATGTGTAGACTTGATGGGACATACATAAGGTAATACTAAGTAATAAGTAACAGTAATATGTGTAGACTTGATGGGACATGCATAAGGCTATACTAAGTAATAAGTAACATGTAATATGTGTAGACTTGATGGGACATACATAAGGCTATACTAAGTAATAAGTAACATGTAATATGTGTAGACTTGATGGGACATACATAAGGTTATACTAAGTAATAAGTAACATGTAATATGTGTAGACTTGATGGGACATGCATAAGGCTTCAACAACAGATTTCCAACGATATCTTTTCATACATTCATTATTACGACATTTTCTTAGATACATACATCACATTTAGATCACATATACATATTCAGTTTACACCAATAGATTTTCCACAACATTTTCTAATACATTTATCAATCAAGACATTACCATCAGAGATACACACAAACACTGAGAATCAATGAGTTGAATCACTCCTATTAGTGTACAGCATTTTTAATGTTATATTGATTAGTTTAGAGTCAACCACACTAAGATTCCTATATACTTTGCTATTTCCAGATAGCTCATCGGACTAAACATAGGTTCCTCACATATATAGACACGGGTTCATATCCCACCTAAAAATATTGAAACAATGTATTATCAATATGAGTTTAGAAAAAGAATATCATGAGTAGTATCATTGGAACCTTCACAGCTAGCATTTAGTAAAAATATATGTTTCAAATGAAGGTCCTTTTTATATATATATACTTTTATAGCAGTATATCATTATATTTTATAATATATATATTTTTCCAATATTTCTCAATAGGTTTATCTCATGAACCATTTTTACAATTTTTACATCACTTTTTCACCAGTATCATAACAGCTAGCACGTAGCGTAATTATATCTCCCCAAACAAGGATTGTAATATTCTTTCAATAATCTTCATCCAACACCTTCAACATTTACATAGACATTCAATTCATATTTGGGACCGCCAGTCTGAGATAGCGTTCCTTAAATCATTGTCTAGACACATAAAAGACCACTGTTCTTGTTCTATCTAGAACCTATCGACCATAACCATCTTATTTTTGTCTCTAGAATATAAGATATGAGGGCTCTTTACAAGAACAATGTTTTCTGCAAACTCATATTTCTAATACATCCATATTATTTACTATTGTTTGGTATATTACGAGTAATATCAATCTCATTTGTTGTCATATCTGAATAGCTCTTTTAGATCAGTAAAAGCCTAGCATACATAAGGTCAAGGGTTCGAGCCCAACCCAGAGAAAAACATATATATATTATTTCTAGCTTTTAGATTCTTTATTTATTATATATAGATTTGTTTTGCACACTAAACAATAGTCACCATTGGGATCTTATTTTCATATAACCCAATAGTCATATGAGGTGACAACATGTTTATCTATAGGATAGGATACATACATAGGTTTAGCATTTTTTCAGAAACACTATCACAGGTGTTACTCATCAATGCAAATACATGCTGTTTTTATGTTTGTTCTTTTTGTTTTTTGTTTTTTGCATGATATGAATATATTGTCTGATTGCTGCTTTGACATAATTTCGATACATGTTCAATTTTTTATTGTATTTTTGTTTTTAAACATTTTATTGTCAATTCTTTGGAGATGACCTCCACATTAGATTCCGGGTCACTGTCAGGTATAAATGGTAGCCTGTTGAACACCTTTGTATATGCCTGAGGAAACGGTCCTTTACGGACTGAGAAACGCGTAGCAATTAAATACTTGTTTTTAGACAGACCCGGTTTTCTGTGCCTTTTTAATATTACTACTGTTTGCAGTGGTTATACCTAGTTTGGTTTTTATCCGTTTGTTCCATACTCTGACATTGGAAACTCGTTCGGAAACAAGGCTGATCGTGTGAGCAGCTACCTTTGGGATAAACAACACAGCCCTTTGGACTTCCATAGTGGCGATCCGGCTCACCAGACGAATCACAGCCGACTCCATCTACCTCATCTGACCCACCCACAGGTCTCCCGGGTGAGACCCCCAGCGTACTGACTGCTGGTCCTGAATGTCAGCCTGCCTGTATGCACCCAGTTGGTTCTAGGTGCCACTCCACTTGTGAGTAGATTTTATTATAACTACTGTTTTCCAGTGTTCCAAACTGATTCACACTATGTTGGCGCCCCTTGTTTTTCTATCCTCCTAGATTTCCTGATTCATCACAACTTGGACTCAAGCGGAGCAAGCCATTTGTTATGATCCTTTGAACTTTTGTTCTTTATATATCCTTTACATTGAATTTGGACTTTTTATCTCTTAACACTTATTACATATTGGACTTCTCAGTTTTTTGAGTTCAATCAATTCAACTGTTCACATATTTTGTTGCAAGTTTTTAGGTTTTTGCAATATTCAAATTGATTTTTTGTTTAGGTACCACAATTGTTTCAAGATTCTTTGCTTATGTATCACAATTGTTTCAAGTCTCACGGTTTGTAACAAGTCACACATTCTCTCTCGATTAATAAGTTTTAACCCAATTATATACACACATACACCTCTACTTTTACATACTTATCTGTCACGGTTCAACTCACACGATACCAGAGGGAGTTTCATTCACATCAACACATTTTTTATCAACACCACAGCGCGTCCCCTTAGTTTTTTCTTATAGAAAATACTTTTATATAACATGTAATATGTGTAGACTTGATGGGACATACATAAGTTTATACTAAGTAATAAGTAACATGTAATATGTGCAGACTTGATGGGACGTACATAAGGCTATACTAAGTAATATGTAACATGTAATATGTGTAGACTTGATGGGACAAACATAAGGCTATACTAAGTAATAAGTAACATGTAATATGTGTAGACTTGATGGGACATGCATAAGGCTATACTAAGTAATAAGTAACATGTAATATGTGTAGACTTGATGGGACATGCATAAGGCTATACTAAGTAATAAGTAACACGTAATGTGTAGACTTGATGGGACAGACATACATAAGGCTATACTAAGTAATAAGTAACATGTAATATGTGTAGACTTGATGGGACATACTTAAGGCTATACTAAGTAATAAGTAACATATAATATGTGTAGACTTGATGTGACATACATAAGGCTATACTAAGTAATAAGTAACATGTAATATGTGTAGACTTGATGGGACATACATAAGGCTATACTAAGTAATAAGTAACATGTAATATGTGTAGACTTGATGGGACGTACATAAGGCTATACTAAGCAATAAGTAACATGTAATATGTGTAGACTTGATGGGACATACATACGGCTATACTAAGTAATAAGTAACAGTAATATGTGTAGACTTGATGGGACATATATAAGGCTATACTAAGTAATAAGTAACAGTAATATGTGTAGACTTGATGGGACATACATAAGGCTATACTAAGTAATAAGTAACAGTAATATGTGTAGACTTGATGGGACATGCATAAGGCTATACTAAGCAATAAGTAACATGTAGTATGTGTAGACTTAATGGGACATGCATAAGGCTATACTAAGTAATAAGTAACATGTAATATGTTTAGACTTGATGGGACATGCATAAGGCTATACTAAGTAATAAGTAGCATGTAATATGTGTAGACTTGATGGGACATACATAAGGCTATACTAAGTAATAAGTAACATGTAATATGTGTAGATTTGATGGGACATGCATAAGGCTATACTAAGTAATAAGTAACATGTAATATGTGTACACTTGATGGGACATACATAAGGCTATACTAAGTAATAAGTAACATGTAATATGTGTAGACTTGATGGGACATACATAAGGCTATACTAAGTAATAAGTAACAGTAATATGTGTAGACTTGATGGGACATACATAAGGCTATACTAAGTAATAAGTAACAGTAATATGTGTAGACTTGATGGGTCATGCATAAGGCTATACTAAGTAATAAGTAACATGTAATATGTGTAGACTTGATGGGACATGCATAAGGCTATCCTAAGTAATAAGTAACATGTAATATGTGTAGACTTGATGGGACATACATACGGCTATACTAAGTAATAAGTAACATGTAATATGTGTAGACTTGATGGGACATGCATAAGGCTATACTAAGTAATAAGTAACATGTAATATGTGTAGACTTGATGGGACATGCATAAGGCTATACTAAGTAATAAGTAACATGTAATATGGGTAGACTTGATTTGACATGCATGAGGCTATACTAATAATAAGTAACAGTAATATGTGTAGACTTGATGGGACATACATAAGGCTATACTAAGTAATAAGTAACATGTAATATGTGTAGACTTGATGGGACATGCATAAGGCTATACTAAGTAATAAGTAACATTTAATATGTGTAGACTTGATGGGACATACATACGGCTATCCTAAGTAATAAGTAACATGTAATATGTGTAGACTTGATGGGACATACATAAGGCTATACTAAGTAATAAGTAACATGTAATATGTGTAGACTTGATGGGACATACATAAGGCTATACTAAGTAATAAGTAACATGTAATATGTGTAGACTTGATGGGACATACATAAGGCTATACTAAGTAATAAGTAACATGTAATATGGGTAGACTTGATTTGACATGCATAAGGCTATACTAAGTAATAAGTAACATGTAATATGTGTAGACTTGATGGGACATACATAAGGCTATCCTAAGAAAACAGTAACATGTAATATGTGTAGGCTTGATGGGACATACATAAGGCTATAATAAGTAACATGTAATATGTGTAGACTTGATGGGACATACATAAGGCTATACTAAGTAACATGTAATATGTGTAGACTTGATGGGACATACATAAGGCTATACTAAGTAATAAGTAACATGTAATATGTGTAGACTTGATGGAACATACATAAGGTTATGCTAAGTAATAAGTAACATGTAATATGTGTAGACTTGATGGGACATGCATAAGGCTATACTAAGTAATAAGTAACATGTAATATGTGTAGACTTGATGGGACATGCATAAGGCTATACTAAGTAATAAGTAACATGTAATATGTGTAAACTTGATGGGACATACATAAGGCTATACTAAGTAATAAGTAACATGTAATATGTGTAGACTTGATGGGACATACATACGGCTATACTAAGTAATAAGTAACATGTAATATTTGTAGACTTAATGGGACATGCATAAGGCTATACTAAGTAATAAGTAACATGTAATATGTGTAGACTTGATGGGACATGCATAAGGCTATCCTAAGTAATAAGTAACATGTAATATGTGTAGACTTGATGGGACATACATACGGCTATACTAAGTAATAAGTAACATTTAATATGTAATATGGGTAGACTTGATTTGACATGCATGAGGCTATACTAATAATAAGTAACAGTAATATGTGTAGACTTGATAGGACATACATAAGGTTATACTAAGTAATAAGTAACATGTAATATGTGTAGACTTGATGGGACATGCATAAGGCTATACTAAGTAATAAGTATCATGTAATATGGGTAGACTTGATTTGACATGCATAAGGCTATACTAAGTAATAAGTAACATGTAATATGTGTAGACTTAATGGGACATGCATAAGGCTATACTAAGTAATAAGTAACATGTAATATGTGTAGGCTTGATGGGACATACATAAGGCTATAATAAGTAACATGTAATATGTGTAGACTTGATGGGACATACATAAGGCTATACTAAGTAACATGTAATATGTGTAGACTTGATTGGACATACATAAGGCTATACTAAGTAATAAGTAACATGTAATATGTGTAGACTTGATGGGACATACATAAGGTTATGCTAAGTAAAAAGTAACATGTAATATGTGTAGACTTGATGGGACATGCATAAGGCTATACTAAGTAATAAGTAACATGTAATATGTGTAGACCTGATGGGACATACATAAGGCTATACTAAGTAATAAGTAACATGTAATATGTGTAGACTTGATGAGACATGCATAAGGCTATACTAAGTAATAAGTAACATGTAATATGTGTAGACTTGATGGGACATGCATAAGGCTATACTAAGTAATAAGTAACATGTAATATGTGTAGACTTGATGGGACATACATAAGGTTATGCTAAGTAATAAGTAACATGTAATATGTGTAGACTTGATGGGACATGCATAAGGCTATACTAAGTAATAAGTAACATGTAATATGTGTAGACTTGATGGGACATGCATAAGGCTATACTAAGTAATAAGTAACATGTAATATGTGTAGACTTGATGGGACATACATAAGGCTATACTAAGTAATAAGTAACATGTAATATGTGTAGACTTGATCGGACATACATAAGGCTATACTATGTAATAAGTAACAGTAATATGTGTAGACTTGATGGGACATACATAAGGCTATACTAAGTAATAAGTAACATGTAATATGTGTAGACTTGATGGGACATACATAAGGCTATACTAAGTAATAAGTAACAGTAATATGTGTAGACTTGATGGGACATACATAAGGCTATACTAAGTCATAAGTAACATGTAATATGTGTAGACTTGATGGGACATACATAAGGCTACCCTAAGTAATAAGTAACATGTAATATGTGTAGACTTGATGGGACATACATAAGGCTATACTAAGTAATAAGTAACATGTAATATGTGTAGACTTGATGGGACATACATAAGGCTATACTAAGTAATAAGTAACAAGTAATATGTGTAGACTTGATGGGACATACATAAGGCTATACTAAGTAATAAGTAGCATGTAATATGTGTAGACTTGATGGGACATACATAAGGCTATACTAAGTAATAAGTAACATGTAATATGTGTAGACTTGATGGGACATGCATAAGGCTATACTAAGTAATAAGTAACATGTAATATGTGTAGACTTGATGGGACATGCATAAGACTAAACTAAGTAATAAGTAACAGTAATATGTGTAGACTTGATGGGACATGCATAAGGCTATACTAAGTAATAAGTAACAGTAATATGTAATATGTGTAGACTTGATGGGACATGCATAAGGCTATACTAAGTAATAAGTAACATGTAATATGTGTAGACTTGATAGGACATGCATAAGGCTATACTAAGTAATAAGTAACATGTAATATGTGTAGACTTGATAGGACATGCATAAGGCTATACTAAGTAATAAGTAACAGTAATATGTAATATGTGTACACTTGATGGGACATACATAAGGCTATACTAAGTAATAAGTAAAAGTAATATGTGTAGACTTGATGGGACATGCATAAGGTTATCCTAAGTAATAAGTAACAGTAATATGTGTAGACTTGATGGGACATACATAAGGCTATACTAAGTAATAAGTAACATGTAATATGTGTAGACTTGATGGGACATACATAAGGCTATACTAAGTAATAAGTAACATGTAATATGGGTAGACTTGATAGGACATACATAAGGCTATACTAAGTAATAAGTAAAAGTAATATGTGTAGACTTGATGGGACATGCATAAGGCTATCCTAAGTAATAAGTAACATGTAATATGTGTAGACTTGATAGTACATGCATAAGGCTATACTAAGTAATAATTAACATGTAATATGTGTAGACTTGATCGGACATACATAAGGCTATACTATGTAATAAGTAACATGTAATATGTGTAGACTTGATCGGACATACATAAGGCTATACTATGTAATAAGTAACATGTAATATGTGTAGACTTGATGGGACATGCATAAGGCTATCCTAAGTAATAAGTAACATGTAATATGTGTAGACTTGATAGTACATGCATAAAGCTATCCTAAGGAAACAGTAACATGTAATATGTGTAGACTTGATGGGACATGCATAAGGCTATACTAAGTAATAAGTAACATGTAATATGTGTAGACTTGATGGGACATGCATAAGGCTATACTAAGTAATAAGTAACATGTAATATGTGTAGACTTGATGGGACATGCATAAGGCTATACTAAGTAATAAGTAATATGTAATATGGGTAGACTTGATGGGACATGCATAAGGCTATACTAAGTTATAAGTAACATGTAATATGTGTAGACTTGATGGGACATGCATAAGGCTATCCTAAGTAATAAGTAACAGTAATATGTGTAGACTTGATGGGACATACATCACGCTATACTAAGTAATAAGTAACAGTAATATGTGTAGACTTAATGGGACATACATAAGGCTATACTAAGTAATAAGTAACATGTAATATGTGTAGACTTGATGGGACATACATACGGCTATACTAAGTAATAAGTAACATGTAATATGTGTAGACTTAATGGGACATGCATAAGGCTATACTAAGTAATAAGTAACATGTAATATGTGTAGACTTGATGGGACATGCATAAGGCTATCCTAAGTAATAAGTAACATGTAATATGTGTAGACTTGCTGGGACATACATACGGCTATACTAAGTAATAAGTAACATGTAATATGTAATATGGGTAGACTTGATTTGACATGCATGAGGCTATACTAATAATAAGTAACAGTAATATGTGTAGACTTGATGGGACATGCATAAGGTTATACTAAGTAATAAGTAACATGTAATATGCATAGACTTGATGGGACATACATAAGGCTATACTACGTAATAAGTAACATGTAATATGTGTAGACTTGATGGGACATGCATAAAGCTATACTAAGTAATAAGTAACATTTAATATGTGTAGACTTGATGGGACATGCATAAGGCTATACTAAGTAATAAGTAACATGTAATATGTAATGTGTGTAGACTTGATGGGACATACATAAGGCTATACTAAGTAATAAGTAACATGTAATATGTGTAGACTTGATGGGACATGCATAAGGCTATACTAAGTAATAAGTAACATGTAATATGTGTAGACTTGATAGGACATACATACGGCTATACTAAGTAATAAGTAATATGTAATATGTGTAGACTTGATGGGACATACATAAGGCTATCCTAAGTAATAAGTAACATGTAATATGTGTAGACTTGCTGGGACATACATACGGCTATACTAAGTAATAAGTAACATGTAATATGTAATATGGGTAGACTTGATTTGACATGCATGAGGCTATACTAATAATAAGTAACAGTAATATGTGTAGACTTGATGGGACATGCATAAGGTTATACTAAGTAATAAGTAACATGTAATATGCATAGACTTGATGGGACATACATAAGGCTATACTACGTAATAAGTAACATGTAATATGTGTAGACTTGATGGGACATGCATAAAGCTATACTAAGTAATAAGTAACATTTAATATGTGTAGACTTGATGGGACATGCATAAGGCTATACTAAGTAATAAGTAACATGTAATATGTAATGTGTGTAGACTTGATGGGACATACATAAGGCTATACTAAGTAATAAGTAACATGTAATATGTGTAGACTTGATGGGACATGCATAAGGCTATACTAAGTAATAAGTAACATGTAATATGTGTAGACTTGATAGGACATACATACGGCTATACTAAGTAATAAGTAATATGTAATATGTGTAGACTTGATGGGACATACATAAGGCTATACTAAGTAATAAGTAACATGTAATATGGGTAGACTTGATGGGACATACATAAGGCTATACTAAGTAATAAGTAACATGTAATATGTGTAGACTTGATGGGACATACATAAGGCTATACTAAGTAATAAGTAACATGTAATATGGGTAGACTTGATGGGACATACATAAGGCTATACTAAGTAATAAGTAACATGTAATATGTGTAGACTTGATGGGACATACATAAGGCTATACTAAGTAATAAGTAACATGTAATATGTGTAGACTTAATGGGACATGCATAAGGCTATACTAAGTAATAAGTAACATGTAATATGTGTAGACTTAATGGGACATGCATAAGGCTATACTAAGTAATAAGTAACATGTAATATGTGTAGACTTGATGGGACATACATAAGGCTATACTAAGTAATAAGTAACATGTAATATGTGTAGACTTAATGGGACATGCATAAGGCTATACTAAGTAATAAGTAACATGTAATATGTGTAGACTTGATGGGACATACATAAGGCTATACTAAGTAATAAGTAACAGTAATATGTGTAGACTTGATGGGACATGCATAAGACTATACTAAGTAATAAGTAACATGTAATATGTGTAGACTTGATGGGACATACATAAGGCTATACTAAGTAATAAGTAACATGTAATATGTGTAGACTTGATGGGACATGCATAAGGCTATACTAAGTAATAAGTAACATGTAATATGTGTAGACTTGATGGGACATACATAAGGCTATACTAAGTAATAAGTAACATGTAATATGGGTAGACTTGATGGGACATACATAAGGCTATACTAAGTAATAAGTAACATGTAATATGTGTAGGCTTGATGGGACATGCATAAGGCTATACTAAGTAATAAGTAACATGTAATATGTGTAGACTTGATCGGACATACATAAGGCTATACTATGTAATAAGTAACATGTAATATGTGTAGACTTGATGGGACATTCATAAGGATATACTAAGTAATAAGTAACATGTAATATGTGTAGACTTGATGGGACATTCATAAGGATATACTAAGTAATAAGTAACATGTAATATGTGTAGACTTGATGGGACATTCATAAGGATATACTAAGTAATAAGTAACATGTAATATGTGTAGACTTGATGGGACATTCATAAGGATATACTAAGTAATAAGTAACATGTAATAGGTGTAGACTTGATGGGACATACATAAGGCTATACTAAGTAATAAGTAACATGTAATATGTGTATACTTGATGGGACATACATAAGGCTATACTAAGTAATAAGTAACAATAATATGTGTATACGTGATGGGACATACATAAGGCTATACTAAGTAATAAGTAGCATGTAATATGTGTAGACTTGATGGGACATACATAAGGCTATACTAAGTAATAAGTAACATGTAATATGTATAGACTTGATGAGACATACATAAGGTTATACTAAGTAATAAGTAACAGTAATATGTGTATACGTGATGGGACATACATAAGGCTATACTAAGTAATAAGTAACATGTAATGTGTGTAGACTTGATGGGACATACATAAGGCTATACTAAGTAATAAGTAACATGTAATATGGGTAGACTTGATGGGACATACATAAGGCTATACTAAGTAATAAGTAACATGTAATATGTGTAGGCTTGATGGGACATGCATAAGGCTATCCTAAGAAAACAGTAACTTGTAAGATATATAGTTTGATAAAGAACTAGAGAGAAGAAAAAAACTAGGAAATTTGTAACCCTTAGTTTTCTGTAATATGGAATTCAGCACACCTTGTTCAGATAAAACCTATACTTGGTTTTTATTCATTAAATTATCATGCACATAGAGGTAGAACACACATACAAAAAACACACTTTTTTTTGTTTTGGAGATTAAGGAAAAGCAGCCAATGTTCCACAATAGATGCAGCTGCAACTGATAGAGACAGAGTAGCTATATATAAGCGTGTATGCCGGCAGAGCAGGATTTAAGCAAGCCTAAGTTTTGTATAGCATATCCTCCAAGCAGACAAATCAACAGGAATACAGTTGTGGGGCTTACGTGGCTACTTTCCACTGATATACAGAAAACTTCCTCCCACGTACCTCCAAATCAGCACGGCTTTGACCGCGGCTTTCGCCGCACTTCAGGTCAGTTACCTTCACAGCAGATGTGTCACGGGCACGGCTCCTGCTGTTTAACTTGTAATTGCGATCCTTTCGTCTGTGGTAAGTATTGTATACTTTTAGTGGCTTGAACTTGGCTACTGCTTGATTCCGAGAAGCTTCGGTTGGAACTCTCATTTTACAAAAATTCATTTCATGTTCTTATTGATTCTGAGAACAATGGTATCATTTTTGCTAAATATATATTTACAACAAATAGTGCATTTTGATTTAAAATACATCAATATACGCTTCTAATACTTTTTCACTAGTATCATATATTGTGTTATATCAACGCCTTATTAGGCTATATTTCTGTTACTATTTCACATCATTACAACAGGGAGCATTTTCAAAGTAAAATATTGTGGCAGAAACTCTCAAATTGTATCTGCCTTTTTTTTTTTACACTGTTTCTTTTTAACTGGAGATTCCAAAAATGGCTATAAATTTTGTTACATATTCCACGTATTTACAACATTATTTTTTTCAACTTTTAACATTATAGCAGCAGAGGTAAAAGAATATATGCAGTATTTTGTTTTTACTCAAATTGTTTTAAATAGGAGACCCCCCCTTTCTTAGAATGGTCTTTAGAGAATTCAATAGGTCACTCTGGAGTATCAATTTTACAAGAAACTTCCAAATTCTAATTTTTTGTTTAATCCTATAGGGGATTGGGTCTGCAAGGTGAACATCCACCTAGATTCTTTTTGTAAAAGGTGTTTGTCCTGATCTCCTCCTGTCAAGATCCCGCCTCTTGTGGGCGTAGTGTTAACCAGACTATAAATCTGCTCACTTCCTATCTATCATTGCTTGGTAATTTTCCTCTTTTGCCTTAAAGGGACACTAAACCCAAAAATTTTCTTTCATGTTTCAGGTAGAGAAGAAATAGCAATGCACATGGGTGAACCAATCACACGAGGCATCTATGTGCAGCCACCAATCAGCAGTTACTAAGCCTATCTAGATATGCTTTTCAGCAAAGATATCAAGAGAATAAAGCAAAATAGATAATAGAAGTAAATTATAAAGTTGTTTAAAATTGCATGCTCTTTCTAAATCATGAAAGAAAATTCTGGGGTTTTATGTCCCTTTAAGTGGAAGCACTATAGCCATTTACTCTGTTAGCTTATACCTGTGAAGTTATTTTATTTCATATCTAACATCAACCTCTTTTAACATCTAAGGTTGTTATTCCATACCAGTTTGCCTTAACTTGTTCCTGTTGTCTCAGTTCTTCTCATATTTCACCCCCTGTAACAAGCTCCATGATTCAGACAGTGGGGCCTAGTTATCAAGCCGTCAACCCCAAATACGCTGGAATTCCGCAGCGTATTTGTGGCGAGGCTGATTCGCCTTAGTTATCAAGCCCTAGAGACCGGCAAAAGTAGAATTTAGTGACGTAAGCTTTGATCCGCCGGACTCAGTCCGACACAGATCGATGCTTACGTCACTACAGATGTTCCGCACACAAGTGCGGCACAATCTGACTACTTTTGCTAGTTATCAAATGACTAGCAGGTACGCTCAGCACTTTTCCGGCCCAGCGTACCTGGTTTTCAAACCGCCGCCTGGGAGGCGGTGGATCCCATAGGAATCAATGGGAGTCTGACCATAGCGAAAGTTCATGTTCGCTGCTGCCAGAAATCCCATTGATTCCTATGGGAGCTGTCTACACCTAACACCCTAACATGTACCCCGAGTCTAAACACCCCTAATCTGTCCCCCCTACACCGCCGCAACTAAATAAAGTTATTACCCCCTAAACCGCCGCTCCCGGACCCCGCCGCAAGCTATACTAAATATGTTAACCCCTAAACCGCTGCTCCCAGCCGCAACTATAATATATGTATTAACCCCTAAACTGCCGCTCCCCGCCGCCACTATAATATATGTATTAACCCCTAAACCGCTGCTCCCGGACCCCGCCGCCACTATAATATATGTATTAACCCCTAAACCGCTCCTCCCGGTGCCTCCACAACTATAATATATGTATTAACCCCTAAACCGCCGCTCCCGGACCCCGCCGCCACTATAATATATGTATTAACCCCTAAACCGCCGCTCCCGGACCCCGCCGCCACCTACATTATACCTATTAACCCCTATCCTGCCCCCCCTATACCGTCGCCACCTATAATAAAGTTATTAACCCCTATCCTGCGGATCCCGGACCTCGCCGCAGCTAAATAAATAGTTTAACCCCTAAACCGCCGCTCCCGGACCCCGCCGCAACCTATATTAAACTTATTAACCCCTAATCTGCCCCCCCTACACCATCGCCACCTATAATAAATTAATTAACCCCTATCCTGCCCCCCCTACACTGCCGCCACTGTAATAAAATTATTAACCCCTAAACCTAAGTCTAACACTAACCCTAACACCCCCCTAACTTAAATATTAATTAAATAAATCTAAATAAATCTAAATAATATTTCTATTATTAACTAAGGCCTAGATTTAGAGTTTGGCGGTAGCCGTGAAAACCAGCGTTAGAGGCTCCTAACGCTGGTTTTAGGCTACCGCTGGTATTTGGAGTCAGTCAAAAAAGGGTCTAACGCTCACTTTTCAGCCGCGACTTTTCCATACCGCAGATCCCCTTACGTAAATTGCGTATCCTATCTTTTCAATGGGATCTTTCTAACTCCGGTATTTAGAGTCGTGGCTGAAGGGAGCGTTAGAAATCTAACGACAAAACTCCAGCCGCAGAAAAAAGTCAGGAGTTAAGAGCTTTTTGAGCTAACGCCGGTAGATAAAGCTCTTAACTACTGTGCTCTAAAGTACACTAACACCCATAAACTACCTATGTACCCCTAAACTGAGGTCCCCCCACATCCCCGCCACTCGATTAAATTTTTTTAACCCCTAATCTGCCGACCGCCACCTACGTTATAATTATGTACCCCTAATCTGCTGCCCCTAACACCGCCGACCCCTATATTATATTTATTAACCCCTAACCTGCCCCCCACAACGTCGCCGCCAGCTACCTACAATAATTAACCCCTAATCTGCCGACCGCAAAGAGCCGCCACCTACATTATAGCTATGTACCCCTAATCTGCTGCCCCTAACACCGCCGACCCCTGTATTATATTTATTAACCCTTAATCTGCCCCTCACATCGTCGCCACCATCTACCTACACTTATTAACCCCTAATCTGCCGAGCGGACCGCACCCCTACTCTATTAAATTTATTAACCCCTAAAGCTAATTCTAACCCTAACCCTAACACCCCCCCTAAGTTAAATATAATTTTATTCTAACGAAATAAATTATCTCTTATTAAATAACTTATTCCTATTTAAAGCTAAATACTTACCTGTAAAATAAACCCTAATATAGCTACAATATAACGAATAATTACATTGTAGCTATTTTAGGATTAATATTTATTTTACAGGCAACTTTGTAATTATTTTAACCAGGTACAATAGCTATTAAATAGTTAAGAACTATTTAATAGTTACCTAGTTAAAATAATAACAAAATTACCTGTAAAATAAATCCTAACCTAAGTTACAATTAAACCTAACACTACACTATCATTAAATTAATTAAATAAATTACCTACAAATAACTACAATTAAATACAATTACATAAACTAACTAAAGTACAAAAAATAAAAAAGCTAAGTTACAAAAAATAAAAAAAATAAGTTACAAACATTTAAAAAATATTACAACATTTTTAAGCTACTTACACCTAATCTAAGCCCCCTAATAAAATAACAAAGCCCCCCAAAATAAAAAAAATGCCCTACCCTATTCTAAATTAAAAAAGTTCAAAGCTCTTTTACCTTACCAGCCCTTAAAAGGGCCTTTTGCGGGGCATGCCCCAAAGAATTCTGCTCTTTTGCCTGAAAAAGAAAAATACAACCCCCACCCCAACATTAAAACCCACCACCCACATACCCCTAATCTAACCCAAACCCCCCTTAAATAAACCTAACACTACCCCCCTGAAGATCATCCTACCTTGAGTCATCTTCAGCCTGCCGACCCACCGATGGAACAGAAGAGGAGATCCGGAGCGGCAGAAGTCATCATCCAAGGCGCACTGAAGAAGTCTTCCATCTGATGAAGTCATCATCCAAGGCGCACTGAAGAAGATTTCCATCGGATGAAGTCATCATCCAGGCGGCGCTGAAGAAGTCTTCCATCCGGGCGATGTCATCTTCCAAGAGGCGTCTTCAATCTTCTTTCTTCCTGATCCATCTTCATCCCACCGATGCGGAACATCCTTCTTCCCCGACGGCCGACGACTGAATGAAGGTTCCTTTAAGGGACCTCATCCAAGATGGTGTCCCTTCAATTCCGATTGGCTGATAGGATTCAGCCAATCGGAATTAAGGTAGGAAAAATCTGATTGGCTGATTGAATCAGCCAATCAGATTGAAGTTCAATCCGATTGGCTGATCCAATCAGATTGAGCTTGCATTCTATTGGCTGTTCCGATCAGCCAATAGAATGCGAGCTCAATCTGATTGGCTGATTCAATCAGCCAATCAGATTTTTCCTACCTTAATTCCGATTGGCTGATAGAATCCTATCAGCCAATCGGAATTGAAGGGACACCATCTTGGATGACGTCCCTTAAAGGAACCTTCATTCAGTCGTCGGCCGTCGGGGAAGAATGATGTTCCGCGCCGGCGGGATGAAGATGGATCCGGAAGAAAGAAGATTGAAGACGCCGCTTGGAAGATGACATCGCCCGGATGGAAGACTTCTTCAGCGCCGCCTGGATGATAACTTCATCGGATGGAAGACTTCTTCAGCGCGCCTTGGATGATGACTTCTGCCGCTCCGGATCTCCTCTTCGGTTCCATCGGTGGGTCGGCTGGCTGAAGACGACTTAAGGTAGGATGATCTTCAGGGAGGTAGTGTTAGGTTTATTTAAGGGGGGTTTGGGTTAGATTAGGGGTATGTGGGTGGTGGGTTTTAATGTTGGGGGGGTTGTATTTTTCTTTTACAGGCAAAAGAGCTGAATTCTTTGGGGCATGCCCCGCAAAAGGCCCTTTTAAGGGCTGGTAAGGTAAAAGAGCTTTGAACTTTTTAAATTTAGAATAGGGTAGGGCATTTTTTTTTTTTTTTTTTCTTTTATTTATAGCCAACAAAGGGTACAGTAATGTACAACGTATCAACAACATACCTCGCAGGGCATGACATGAGAGCGTAGGCAGAAAATTGACGAAACAAGAAAATGTAACCATGTCCATTGTCAGATATATAAAAAAAATATATAAAATATAAGAGTCACAAATGTAATGAAGATGCTGGGAGTTTTCCTCGGACTGAATAACAGTCCAGGGTAATAGTATGTACCACAATGTTGGGATTTTATTATTTTATGTACTAACCTAAACTAACTATAATTAAACTAAACAAATATTACAAATTATAAACTAAACAACAACAAACCAACAAACAAACAAATAAACATAAACTAACCACAATAAGACTAAAAATGTCTCCTTTTGTTGAAGTAGGTGGCCCCTCGCAAAACAAACATGTAGACCCCCACTCATACAAGTCATGAAGTTTACACTGGGTTTTCCATAAATGAATACTAAGGTAGATTCTCGAGCCTCTTATAGAAATACTGTAGGGGAGATCTTTGAAGCTCATGTATCAGGCCAATTAGACTGTTGTCTGGATTAATGCAGAAAATATATATTACATAGCTGTGAATAACTTAACTGGGTGCTGACTTAAGAGGAATGCTCCCAAATCTCAATGCACTATATTAACACAATGAGGTCAGCATTAGTATATACTTGTTCAGAATTAAAAGGGTATCTCTGGACTATGTCTAACATAGAGAATAACATTCCCATTATGCAGTACATTTTCTAGACACGACAGTTTTTAATAACATGATCATGGGAGGGATGTAAGATGTGGATAGACTGTCAAATTTGATAGGACATGGTCATCTGTAAATTGAGTCAGCAGATTAGTATGAAGGCGTTAGAGGGGTATATTGCATCGCGTTAAAATATTGTGCTCATATAATTCCTCCAGGCAACGGTATGGAAAACTCAGCCAGCCTTATGGGGGTAGCACAGCATGGGAACCTTCCCATATATATGCAGTAAGGGACATCGAAAGGTATATTACAGATATTTCAAATTAAAAAGGGCTGCCTACCTTCAGGAGCTGACAGTATATATGCAGATTCGAATACACAACCCTATTCATAATGGGATAGTAGCGAGCTAACTTGCAAGTTATATTCCCAATAGTAAAACCACTGCTGTTATTGAGAACAACCTATAAATATAGCTGTCAGAAAAGTAACATTCTATTGTCCTAGGTGGTACAAAGCATTGCTTATCAAGGCACTGTACACATCAATTATTCAAAAATAAGTACTAATAGTCCAGGAGATAAGGTACTAATACAGGGAGGGTCTTTGAGGCTCTTGCATTAGACTATTGTCTGAATTAATGCAGGGAATATTTACTACAAATTTATAAAAGTCTTAACTGAGTGTTAGCCTAACAGAAATGTCCCAAAAATTACAATACATCATGCTATCTCAATGGGGTAGATACAGGCAATTATCGTGTTGGCATTATTCATTATGCAATACATCTTCTACTTACAGCTGTTCTTGATGGCTTGAGTCTATTTCTATACAGGTGTCAGGTTGAGCAGAATCTTGCAATAAATTGCAGTTAGATGATCGTATCAGAGAGCTAAAGAAAGTGTGATGCAACACCAGAGCAACCACTAGAGGTCCTCAGAGATTAACGATCCACTCCTTTTGCAAGGAGTTGGAATATAGAAAATAGAGAATATACAGTAATATACTGTAGCATGCAGCACACTCGTCAAGGCTGTCAACCCCAAAGAGCCCACAAGAAATTAATATCTGCTAAATAAGGTAAAATATATCAATGTTAATGAAAGGCATCTCCGGGTTCCCGACATCTACAGCCTTTGCGATTTCCAGTGTTCTAGACATTGTAATAAAGGGCTAATAGAGAAAAAGGAGATATACATGCTCAAAACAGAAACCCACTACAGTTGAGAAAAAGAGCATAACAATTAGTGGCTTAATTATGATACACTTTACAGTTAATAAAAACACATTTGTGAACAAGCTGTTAGAGACCGTTAATCAGACTCAAACAATATCACAGCTTAAAACAGTAACACATAAACTTAACAGTTCGCTGTAACAGTCCCATATGACCACATAACCAGACTCCGGTCAGTTTCTCCGATATAGATCTGCATTAAACTGTGGGAAATTGTACCAGTAGTCTACCACTGTGTGGTGCGTTGGGGCATCTGTACATATGACCAGTGTTCCGTAGATAACAAAATAGAGTAATAGCCAGCAGGGCTCTGCCCTGAGGTGTCAGAGAGTCGTAGGAGCTAATTAATATAGGTGGATGCTTGACCCAAAGCGTCTTTGTTCTACCTATTATCCAATACCCATTGATCTGCGGATATATCGCATGTTATTTTCTTCCTTGAGATTGAAGCCATCAGTATCTGCCAGCAGTTCCACTGTATGTGTTAGGATTAGCTGAGTCGTTTGCAATTGTAATCTTTGATATGACTCCCTACCATGTTGCTGGTTTATGGCTTGAGAGATAGCGTTGTTTAATGACTGTTGGGAGAAAGAATAAATGTCAGAATCACACCACAGTAGGGGCCTGCTGTTGTTCGTCATTGTGTCTTTCATATCTGTAGTGGCTTCCTCCTCCCTAAGCTGTGGTGCGGAGTATTGAGCCGATGCAGTTAAGTTATGCAGTGGAGACTCCATCTGCCACCTCTGGAATCTCTCAGTATGTTCCGCTGGAATCAGGTAAACCCTCTCATTGATTTGGCGCCTTTTTGAAGCAGAGCGCAAAGGATCTCCAATTCGGGCTTCTGTAAGCAATCTTTGTAAGGAATATTCCAGCTTATTTAATACCGGAAGAAATAAGTCTTGTAGAGAAGTTATAAGGTCTTGTGTTAGGAGAACCGGATTAACAGGAAAAGTCTCCATTGTTGCTTCCATAGCTTCTGTTGTGACAACTGGGGGCTAGGGCCGATGGTACGCCCTACACTAATAAATTTTCGACTGGCGAGGACCAGGACACGGTCACCCAGTAAGAAATAGGCAGTGTGGATTGAATGGTCGCCTTAGAGCAAGATAAAACAGCAGATTTTTAGAAATATAGAGCGGAGCTCCTGCCGTTTGCTTCCACTCGATAGTCCCACCCCACACTCTCTCTCAGGGTAGGGCATTTTTTTATTTTGGGGGGCTTTGTTATTTTATTAGGGGGCTTAGATTAGGTGTAAGTAGCTTAAAATTGTTGTAATATTTTTTAAATGTTTGTAACTTTTTTTATTTTTTGTAACTTAGCTTTTTTATTTTTTGTACTTTAGTTTATGTAATTGTATTTAATTGTAGTTATTTGTAGGTAATTTATTTAATTAATTTAATGATAGTGTAGTGTTAGGTTTAATTGTAACTTTGGTTAGGATTTATTTTACAGGTAATTTTGTATTTCTTTTAGCTAGGTAGTTATTAAATAGTTAATAACTATGTAATAACTATTCTAACTAGCTAAAATAAATACAAAGTTACCTGTAAAATAAATATAAATCCTAAAATAGCTACAATGTAATTATTAATTATATTGTAGCTATCTTAGGGTTTATTTTACAGGTAAGTATTTAGTTTTAAATAGGAATAATTTATTAAAGTATAGTGTAGTGTTAGGTGTAATTGTAACTTAGGTTAGGATTTATTTCACAGGTACATTTCTCTTTATTTTAGCTAGGTAGCTATTAAATAGTTAATAACTATTTAATAGCTATTGTACCTAGTTAAAATAAATTGAAATTTGCCTGTAAAATAAAAATAAATCCTAAGATAGCTACAATATAATTATTATTTATATTGTAGCTATATTAGGGTTTATTTTAAAGGTAAGTATTTAGTTTTAAATAGGATTAACTTAGTTAATAAGATAAATATTATTTAGATTTATTTAATTAATATTTAAGTTAGGGGGGTGTTAGGGTTAGTGTTAGACTTAGGTTAAGGGGTTAATAATTTTATTACAGTGGCGGCGGTGTAGGGGGGCAGGATAGGGGTTAATAAGTTTAATATAGGTTGCGGCGGGGTCCGGGAGCGGCGGTTTAGGGGTTAAACTATTTATTTAGTTGCGCCGAGGTCCAGGATCAGCAGGATAGGGGTTAATAACTTTATTATAGAGGGCGGCAGTATAGGGGGGGCAGGATAGGGGTTAATAAGTTTAATATAGGTTGCGGCGGGGTCCGGGTGCGGCGGTTTAGGTGTTAAATTATTTATTTAGTTGCGGCGAGGTCCGGGATCAGCAGGATAGGGGTTAATAACTTTATTATAGAGGGCGGCGGTATAGGGGGGGCAGGATAGGGGTTACTAGGTATAATATAGGTGGCGGTGGTGTCCGGGATCAGCGGTTTAGGGGTTAATACATTTATAAGAGTTGCGGCGGGGTCTAGGAGCGGCGGTTTAGGGGTTAATAACTTTATTGAGTTGTGGGGGGCTCCGGGGGCACCGGTATAGGGGGTAGAACAGTGTAGTTTAGTGTGGGTGGTTAGTGACAGGCTAGCAATAAAGCTGTCAAAAAGCCGAAGAGCAGCGAGATCGGATGAGTGATAACTATCACAGTCCGCGGCTCATCGCCCCGTACTTGGTGCGCGGCTTTTTGACAGCTTTTTTGATAACTTAGGCAATATTTTGCAGGTCCGCGGCGGTGATGGTAGACGAGCTTAGGCGGGCGTATTGAACCGGCGAAGGCAGGTAAAGTAGACGGCTTGATAACTACCCCCCAGTGTCTGCAGTCATTTGTGACGTCATCAGCTACTGACAGTCTGACTTCTCATCTGAAGGCTCACAGCATTCCACTCCTCTGCACACTGCAGTTAGCTGAATACTGCAGGGACTAGAGGTCTCCACGGATCAACTCCTCAGTTAATCATTTGCCTCAGCAGACTTTGTACCTCTCTGTGCAGTATTTCCATTTCAACACAAACTGCCATCAGATACCTGACACCTCCTCTCTCTGATGTTTATCACTTCCTACTATTCTTAGACAGTCAGGATTTGCCTCATGTGATTCTAAGAAATGTTGGGCTACGCTGGTATCTCGTTTAAATTGAATGTCATCACAATGCTCTCTTACTCTATCTTTTATCTGTCTTTTCATTTTTTCCCACGTCAAATTTTGGACAAGAACAAGATAAAAGAGACTACCTCAAATGTATCACAATTAATAAACGGCTAGATTACGAGTCTTGCATTAGCCTTAAAAAGCAGCGTTCAGGGGTCCCAATGCTGCTTTTTAACGCCCGCTGGTATTACTAGTCTGACAGGTACCGGTGTACCGCTCACTTTTTTCCCGCGATTTTAGCATACCGCAAATCCCCTTACGTCAATTGCGTATCCTATCTTTTTAATGGGATTTGCCTAACACCGGTATTAGGATCGCCTGAAAAAGTGAGCGGTAGACCCTCTCCTGTCCAGGCTCCTACCGCATTTAACGCCCTAACATAAAACTCTTAACTAAAGTGCTAAAAAGTACACTAACACCCATAAACTACCTATTAACCCCTAAACCGAGTACCCCCCACATCGGAAGCACTTAACTAAAATGTTTAACCCCTAATCTGCCGACCGGACATCGCCGCCACTTTAATAAATTTATTAATCCCTAAACCGCCGCACTCCCGCCTCGCAAACACTAGTTAAATTTTATTAACCCCTAATCTGCCGTCCCTAACATCGCCGACACCTACCTACATTTATTAACCCCTAATCTGCCGCCCACAATGTCGCCGCTACTATATTAAATTTATTAACCCCTAAACCTAAGTCTAACCCTAAGGCTAACCCCCCCAACTTAAAGATAATTTAAATACATCTAAATAAATTGGCTACAATTAAATAAATTAATTATATTTAAAACTAAATACTTACCGATAAAATAAACCCTAAGCTTGCTACAATATAACTAATAGTTACATTGTATCTAGATTAGGGTTTATATTTATTTTACAGGCAACTTTGTATTTATTTTAACTAGGTACAATAGTTATTAAATAGTTATTAACTATTTAATAACTTCCTAGTTAAAATAAGTACAAATTAACCTGTAAAATAAATCCTAACCTAAATTACAATTACACCTAACACTACACTATCATTAAATTAATTAAATAAATCACCTACAATTACCTACAATTAACTACAATTAAAATGAATAAACTAAAGTACAAAAAAGCAAACATTAAATTACAGAAAATAAAAAAAGAATTACAATTTTTTTAAACTAATTACACCTTATCTAATCCCCCTAATAAAAAAAAAAAAAAAAAAAAAAATAATAAAATTCCCTACCCTATACTAAATTACAAATAGCCCTTAAAAGGGCCTTTTGCGGGGCATTGCCCCAAAGTAATCAGCTCCTTTACCTGTAAAAAAAAATACAATACCCCCCAACATTAAAACCCACCACCCACACACCCAACCCTACTCTAAAACCCACACAATCCCCCTTAAAAGAACCTAACACTACCTCCTTGAAGATCTCCCTACCTTGAGCCGTCTTCACCCAGCCGGGCACAAGTGGACGTCCAGAGGGGCAGAAGTCTTCATCCGATCCGGGCAGAAGAGGACCTCCAGATGGGCAGAAGTCTTCATCCAGGCGGCATCTTCTATCTTCTTCCATCCGGAGAGGAGTGGGTCCATCTTGAAGACATCCGATGCGGAGCATCCTCTTCCATCCGATGGGGACTGAAGAATGAAGGTTCCTTTAAGTGACGTCATCCAAGATGGCATCCCTTCAATTCCGATTGGCTGATAGAATCCTATCAGCCAATTGGAATTAAGGTAGGAAAAATCCTATTGGCTGAAGCAATCAGCCAATAGGATTGAAGTTCAATCCTATTGGCTGATCCAATCAGCCAATAGGATTGAGCTCGCATTCTATTGGCTGATTGGAACAGCCAATAGGATTTTTCCTACCTTAATTCTGGTCTGGATAGGTTGTCATTAACTAACAGATTCTCAGGCAGTCTGTCTAGGTCTCTTTCTACTGCTTAAACAAACTACTGTAGAGCTGGAATTTGAGACAAAGACGGCATGTATGAGGATTTTGGTTTCAAATTGGTTTTAATTGCTACTTTTTTCTCTTGTTCTTCTAAAGTAGGCTCTTCATTTTCATCCAAAAGGAATTCTAGAATGTTTACTGTTTCTTTATCCTCTATCTGAAGGGCGCCTGATATCGACTGGGTACATGTTTTTTGGTACCTAAAGTTTGAAATAACACAATTTTCCTTTCAAATAAATGGAGGTCTTTTAGAGCCTCAAATTTGTCTAATTTATTTGTTGGATAAAATGTAAGTCCTTTCTTCCCCTGGTGTGGCCGTTTTATGGGGCAAAACTGAGGCCACCTTACGTGCAAGAGGAAACACAATTATAGGAAATCCATAGCTACTAACAGCTTGTTAGAAGCCACAAGTGCACATCCATCATCAACAAAAAATTGGATTCCATTTGGTCAGTTTCTTCGTTTAAGAAGAAACTGCTCATCACGCTCAAAATATGAGCAGCATGCTGAGCTAATGGAGAAAAGGTTTCTAAAAAGAGGATACTCTAAAAAAAGGAATAAAAGTGCCAGGGCAAGAAAATGGATAGAGAAGATTTACTTTATGGAGAAAAATCTAAAAAAGAACAATCACAAATAAGGCATATAACAAAATGTAACTCTCAATGGGACAATTTTTACTCTATCCTAAAAGATAACTGGCACTATCTGGCAATAGATGAAGGAATCAGGGAAGTAGTAGGGGGACGTCCTTGCCTAACAGCAAGACGAGCACCCAGCTTAAAAGATTCCCTGGTAAGAAGCAATTACATGAAATCACAGAAATCAGATAACTGGCTTACAGTACACAGTACGGTAGGGAGCCACCCATATGGAAAATGCGTGTATTGCCCATTTATGCACAGAACAAAAAGTTTCAGCACAGGAAAAAGAAACTACTAAATAAAACACTTTATTAATTGTGATACAATTGAGGTAGTCTCTTTTATCTTGTTCTTGCCCAAAATTTTACGTGGGAAAAACGAAAAGACAAATAAAAGATAGAGTAAGAGAGCATCGTGATGACATTCAATTTAAACGAGATACCAGCATAGCCCAACATTTCTTAGAATCACATGAGGCAAATCCTGACTGTCTAAGAATAGCAGGAAGTGATAGAGGCATAAGATCAGGGACAGGAGGAAATCAGGACAAATGCCTTTTACAAAAAGAATCTAGGTGGATGTTCACCTTGCAGACCCAATCCCCTATAGGATTAAACAAAAAATTAGAATTTGGAAGTTTCTTGTAAAATTGATACTCCAGAGTGACCTATTGAATTCTCTAAAGACCATTCTAAGAAAGGGGGGGTCTCCTATTTAAAACAATTTGAGTAAAAACGAAATACTGCATATATTCTTTTACCCCTGCTAAAAGTTGAAAAAAATAATGTTGTAAATACGTGGAATATGTAACAAAATTTATAGCCATTTTTGGAATCTCCAGTTAAAAAGAAACAGTGTAAAAAAAAAAATGGCAGATACAATTTGAGAGTTTCTGCCACAATATTTTACTTTGAAAATGCTCCCTGTTGTAATGATGTGAAATAGTAACAGAAATATAGCCTAATAAAGCGTTGATATAACACAATATATGATACTAGTGAAAAAGTATTAGAAGCGTATATTGATGTATTTTAAATCAAAATGCACTATTTGTTGTAAATATATCTTTAGCAAAAATGATACCATTGTTCTCAGAATCAATAAGAACATGAAATGAATTTTTGTAAAATGAGAGTTCCAACCGAAGCTTCTCGGAATCAAGCAGTAGCCAAGTTCAAGCCACTAAAAGTATACAATACTTACCACAGACGAAAGGATCGCAATTACAGGTTAAACAGCAGGAGCTGTGCCCGTGACACATCTGCTGTGAAGGTAACTGACCTGAAGTGCGGCGAAAGCCGCGGTCAAAGCCGTGCTGATTTGGAGGTACGTGGGAGGAAGTTTTCTGTATATCAGTGGAAAGTAGCCACGTAAGCCCCACAACTGTATTCCTGTTGATTTGTCTGCTTGGAGGATATGCTATACAAAACTTAGGCTTGCTTAAATCCTGCTCTGCCGGCATACACGCTTATATATAGCTACTCTGTCTCTATCAGTTGCAGCTGCATCTATTGTGGAACATTGGCTGCTTTTCCTTAATCTCCAAAACATTGCAGTGTAATTAATACGCTTGCCGGCTTTTTCATGCATGATCTCACTTTACTTTAGTTTGGATGATTGTTGGAAGAATAATATGCCTACCCCATGTGGTTAATTCAGTGAACTTTATGGAGTATTCCACAGCTACCTGTATGAGTTCTATTGCTGCAGTTTTTTCTTCTCTCTGATTGCTTAAGGGTCTGCAGCTCCTTTTATATAAAGGAATAAAATATATTAAAGGCCGCTAGCACTAGTTTTCTATTTCTCTAAAATTGTAATATATATTGGGGCCTATTTATGAAAGGTCTGTCGGACGTGATCTGACAGTGCGGATGAGGTCCAACAGACCTCGCTGAATGCGGAGAGAAATACGCTCTCCGCATTCAGCATTACCAGCAGCTCTTGTGAACTGCTGGTGCAACGCCGCCCCCTGCAGATTCGCAGCCAATCGGCCACTAGCAGGGAGATGTCAATCAACCCAATCGTATTCGATCGGGTTGAATTGCAGGGATGTCTCTCCGCCTCCTCAGATCAAGCGGTCAGGTTATGGAGCAGCGGTCTTTAGACCGCTGCTGCGTAACTGGTGTTATAACTGGTGTTTCTGGCGAGTCTGAAGACTGGGGCATCAAGCTCAGTACGGAGCTTAATAAATACACCCCATGGACTTGATGGGCCTTTTAGTTCTTATCTACTATTAAATTCTGTGTTTTTATGTTACAAAGGTTGAACCATTTGGGGACAACCTGAGTTAATAATACTAAATGAACCAGACAGGAGCCTACCTAACCCCCTGAGATAATACTAAATGAACCAGACAGGAGCCTACCTAACCCCTGAGATATTGTCACACACACAACTGGTTAAGGGATGACAATGAAACAGACAGGAGCCTGCCTTACCACTGAGACATTGTCACACACACAACTGGTTAAGGGATGACAATGAAACAGACAGGAGCCTACCTAACCACTGAGACATTGTCACACACACAACTGGTTAAGGGATGACAATGAAACCGACAGGAGCCTACCTAACCCCCTGAGATATTGTCACACACACAACTGGTTAAGGGATGACAATGAACCAGACAGGAGCCTACCTTACCACTGAGACATTGTCACACACACAACTGATAAGGGATGACAATGAAACAGACAGGAGCCTACCTAACCCCCTGAGATATTGTCACACACACAACTGGTTAAGGGATGACAATGAAACAGACAGGAGCCTGCCTTACCACTGAGACATTGTCACACACACAACTGGTTAAGGGATGACAATGAAACAGACAGGAGCCTACCTAACCACTGAGACATTGTCACACACACAACTGGTTAAGGGATGACAATGAAACAGACAGGAGCCTACCTAACCACTGAGACATTGTCACACACACAACTGGTTAAGGGATGACAATGAAACCGACAGGAGCCTACCTAACCCCCTGAGATATTGTCACACACACAACTGGTTAAGGGATGACAATGAACCAGACAGGAGCCTACCTTACCACTGAGACATTGTCACACACACAACTGGTTAAGGGATGACAATGAAACAGACAGGAGCCTACCTAACCCCTGAGACATTGTCACACACACAACTGGTTAAGGGATGACAATGAAACAGACAGGAGCCTACCTAACCACTGAGACATTGTCACACACACAACTGGTTAAGGGATGACAATGAAACCGACAGGAGCCTACCTAACCCCCTGAGATATTGTCACACACACAACTGGTTAAGGGATGACAATGAACCAGACAGGAGCCTACCTTACCACTGAGACATTGTCACACACACAACTGATAAGGGATGACAATGAAACAGACAGGAGCCTACCTTACCACTGAGACATTGTCACACACACAACAGATAAGGGATGACAATGAAACAGACAGGAGCCTACCTAACCACTGAGACATTGTCACACACACAACTGGTTAAGGGATGACAATGAAACAGACAGGAGCCTACCTAACCACTGAGACATTGTCACACACACAACTGGTTAAGAGATGACAATGAAACAGACAGGAGCCTACCTAACCCCTGAGACATTGTCACACACACAACTGGTTAAGGGATGACAATGAAACAAACAGGAGCCTACCTAACCACTGAGACATTGTCACACACACAACTGGTTAAGGGATGACAATGAAACAGACAGGAGCCTACCTAACCCCCTGAGATATTGTCACACACACAACTGGTTAAGGGATGACAATGAAACAGACAGGAGCCTACCTTACCACTGAGACATTGTCACACACACAACTGGTTAAGGGATGACAATGAAACAGACAGGAGCCTACCTAACCCCCTGAGATATTGTCACACACACAACTGGTTAAGGGATGACAATGAAACAGACAGGAGCCTACCTAACCACTGAGATATTGTCACACACACAACTGGTTAAGGGATGACAATGAAACAGACAGGAGCCTACCTAACCCCTGAGACATTGTCACACACACAACTGGTTAAGGGATGACAATGAAACAAACAGGAGCCTACCTAACCACTGAGACATTGTCACACACACAACTGGTTAAGGGATGACAATGAAACAGACAGGAGCCTACCTAACCCCCTGAGATATTGTCACACACACAACTGGTTAAGGGATGACAATGAAACAGACAGGAGCCTACCTAACCACTGAGACATTGTCACACACACAACTGGTTAAGGGATGACAATGAAACAGACAGGAGCCTACCTAACCCCCTGAGATATTGTCACACACACAACTGGTTAAGGGATGACAATGAAACAGACAGGAGCCTACCTAACCACTGAGACATTGTCACACACACAACTGGTTAAGGGATGACAATGAAACAGACAGGAGCCTACCTTACCACTGAGACATTGTCACACACACAACTGGTTAAGGGATGACAATGAAACAGACAGGAGCCTACCTTACAACCGAGACATTGTCACACACACAACTGGTTAAGGGATCACAGACTTTATTTGAGTAATAACAAGGAACAAGAAGAGGTACATTCAGCATGTAAATAAAACACCAGCAGACTAAGGGGTACAAGGGTACAAACACATTATAGGCTTGATGTCATTCCCAGATGCTCAGAAACAGGCAAAGTACAGGTTGCACATAGGCTCTGCAAGCATGGGGGCATTGGTGTATTGTTCTGCAGTCCTGAATGATATTGATGCAATATTCTGCAGCTCTGTAGGTTACTGGTGTGGTGCTCTGCAGTTCTTTGAGATTAATAGGCATTAGAATAAGGGAATGTATTAGTGATTTTCTGTTCATCAGAGACGTTATTGCAGCAATGCTCTGCAGCTCTGTAGGTTACTGATGCAATGCTCTGCAGGGGAGTGGGTCAGTATATTTCTCTCAGTTCTGGTGAGAATCTAGAAACAAATAAAAAAATGGATCAGTCTGGAACCAACATATGACCTCAAATCTCCATAAGGGTCACTCACCTTTTACATTTACATGTC
>NC_069507.1:283780832-283783332 GCF_027579735.1 Bombina bombina | reverse complement strand
CCTTACACAGATCTATGGTGGTGAGGTACTGGCCTCGAGCCATTTTATCTAGGAGCTCATCTATCCGGGGCATAGGGTAGGCGTCAGAGACGGTTTTATCATTAAGTTTCCGGTAGTCTACGCAGAAGCGGGTCGTGCCGTCCTGCTTCGGCACTAGAACTACCGGCGAGGCCCAGGGGCTGTCCGAGTGCTCAATCACTCCTAACTGTAGCATCTCGTCAATCTCCTTCGGCATATGTTCTCTCACCGATTCTGGTATGCGGTAATGAGGTTGACGCATGGGGAGGTGACCTGGGGTTTCTACCCTATGGGTGGCCAGTCGAGTATATCCAGGCACGTTGGAGAACGTGTCTCTCTTTTCCTGCAGTAGCTCTGCTATTTGAGCTCATTCCTGAGGACTTAACCGCTCACCCAATTGTACCTCTCCCAGACCTTCGTTCCGGTTCTTCATTCCTAGGAGGTCGGGAAGAGGTAAACTGTCTGCGTCGTCCGCGGCAGGGGCGCAAATAGCATTCACTTCCTCTGCGCGTTCATGGTATGGCTTCAACATATTTACATGGAGCATGCGTCTACCGCCTGCTCCAGTACATGGGCCGATCACATAGGTGGTATCACAGATTTGTTCCACTACCTTGTATGGGCCCTGCCAGGAGGCCTGCAGTTTATCATTTTTGACTGGTTTTAAGATTAGCACCTTCTGCCCAGTCTGAAAACTGCGGTCTCTAGCGCCCCTATCATACCAACGGCGCTGACGGTTTGAGCCGCCTGAAGGTTGGAGCGGACGGTCCGAGTCAGGGCCTCCAGGCGCTCCCTAAACTCCAGCACGTATGGTACGATAGGAGTACCGTCACTAGTGACTTCCCCCTCCCAATGCTCTCGGATTAAGTCTAGGGGACCCCGTACCCTCCTTCCGAATAATAATTCAAAGGGAGAGAACTCCGTGGACTCCTGAGGTACCTCCCGGTAGGCGAAAAGCAAATGGGGTAGAAACTGCTCCCAGTTCTTCTGGGTATCCATGAACGTGCAGAGCATCTGTTTTAGTGTTCCATTAAACCGTTCACAGAGCCCATTAGACTGGGGGTGATAAGCGGAATTTACAATGGGTTTCACCCCACATCCTCTCCACAACTGGTGGGTAATCTCGGCCGTAAACTGGGTGCCCCGGTCCGAAATAATCTCCCGGGGAAATCCCATGTGGGAGAAGATTCTGATGAGGGCATCCACCACGGTCTCGGCATGAATATTAGCCAGAGCCACTGCCTCGGGATATTGGGTGGCATAATCCACGACCGTGAGTATATACCTCTTCCCCGAGGGGCTAGGCTTGGCTAGGGGGCCAATGAGGTCCACCGCCACTCGACTAAAAGGCTCCTCTATTATGGGGAGGGAGTGTAGCTTCGCCTTATATCGGTCTCCTCTTTTCCCTACTCGTTGGCAGGTGTCACACGTCTGGCAATACTGCCTAATATCTTTGGTGATCCCTGGCCAAAAGAAATTCTGAGTTAGGCGGTGCTTCGTCCGACTAACTCCTAGGTGGCCTGACAGCGGAATATCATGGGCAACCCGTAGCAGTTCTCGTCTATACCTCTGAGGTACTATTAACTGCTGAACGGACAGGGGAATAGATCCAGCCACTATCTTCTCTGCATACCTGTACAGCAACCCCTTGTCCCAACCGTACCTCTCTCCTTCCAACCCCGCCTGATTCTGGTCTACCTTATCCCTATATACTTGCAACGAGGGGTCAGTGGCCACTTCGCTACCAAACTCTAGTGGAGGGGCCCAAGAGACATTAGGGGGGTTATTGCTTACCTGAGCCTCAGAGTGATCATCCAGTGCGTTGGTGCAGGCCTGTTGTCGGGTAACCACAGGCAGTGCTGCTTGTGGGGAGGTTCGGGGTGCAAACGCTGAAGTCAGCTCCCCTAAGTCGTTGCCCAAAATAACATCTGCGGGCAAATTTTGCATAAGGCCCACTTCTGCGTTCCCCGACCCTGCTCCCCAATCCAAGTGTACTTTGGCCGTAGGAATCTTGTAAATGGCTCCCCCGGCCACCCGGACAACTACACAGTCTCCGGTGAGTTGATTGGTGGAAACTAAATGTTGCCGGAGCAAGGTTATGGTGGCCCCAGAGTCACGCAGACCTTGGATACGTCGGCCCTCTATATAGACCACCTGGCGGTGGCTTTGTTGGTTGTCCGAAGCGGCCTGTACTGGGTTTACCTTGTGTAAGATGCCCAAGGGTTCCTCGTGGAAGACTGCAGGTTGGGTCTGTAGTCGGGGCTCGTTCTGGTAGCAGTGTACAGCTGCCCGGTTGTTTGACAAGTTGTTCTGGTTGTACCAGGTGGATCGGTTCTTGTTCCTGGGACAATCTCTCTGAATGTGCCCTTGTTGGTTACAAAAATGGCAACGGATTGCTGATTGAGTCTGGTATCGGGGAGGGGGTGGGTAGATTCCCCCTCCAGGATGGGGTAGCAGAGGTGTGGGAGCTGCAGTGGGGGTT
>NC_069507.1:283753332-283775832 GCF_027579735.1 Bombina bombina | reverse complement strand
GCAAGGCGAGGACAGACTTCCGGTTTCCAAAGGCGAAGGAACCGCTACCCTGTGAAGAGTGGAAGCAGTACCGGATCCTCTGATACGTCACCGGGGGACTCCGAGTCCGACATCGGCGTGGCGGTCGGAAACACCACCGATCAGAAAAAAGAAAAGAAAAAGCAGTTGAGACCGAGAAGGGGCAAGTAAATGCCGGACCGGGTAAGACCATAAAGGTAGCTGCTAACTTGTTTGCTAGTGATAAAGAGGCAGAAGATACAGTGATTAATATCTCCAATGTGGAACTTTCTCAAAACGAACTATGTACTCTCAATAAAGGACTTTCCTTTTGTCCCAGCAGGGACTGTGACTTTTTCCAGCTTAACCCCTTAATGACCGCAGCACTTTTCCATTTTCTGTCCGTTTGGGACCAAGGCTATTTTTACATTTTTGCGGTGTTTGTGTTTAGCTGTAATTTTCCTCTTACACATTTACTGTACCCACACATATTATATACCGTTTTTCTCGCCATTAAATGGACTTTTTAAAGATACCATTATTTTCATCATATCATATAATTTACTATAAAAAAATTTATAAAATATGAGGAAAAAATTGAAAAAAACACACTTTTTCTAACTTTGACCCCCAAAATCTGTTACACATCTACAACCACCAAAAAACACCCGTGCTAAATAGTTTCTAAATTTTGTCCTGAGTTTAGAAATACCCAATGTTTACATCTTCTTTGCTTTTTTTGTAAGTTATAGGGCCATAAATACAAGTAGCACTTTGCTATTTCCAAACCATTATTTTTCAAAATTAGCGCTAGTTACATTAGAACACTAATATCTTTCAGGAATCTCTGAATATCCATTGACATGTATATATTTTTTTTTAGTAGACATCCCAAAGTATTGATCTAGGCCCATTTTGGTATATTTCATGCCACCATTTCACCGCCAAATGCGATTAAATACAAAAAAACTTTCACTTTTTTACAAATTTTTTCACAAACTTTTGGTTTCTCACTGAAATTATTTACAAACAGCTTGTGCAATTATGGCTTAAATGGTTGTAAATTCTTCTCTGGGATCCCCTTTGTTCAGAAATAGCAGACATATATGGCTTTGGCGTTGCTTTTTAGTAATTAGAAGGCTGCTAAATGCCACTGCGCACTACACGTGTATTATGCCCAGCAGTGAAGGGGTTAATTATGGAGCATGTAGGGAGCTTCTAGGGTTAATTTTAGCTTTAGTGTAGTGTAGTAGACAACCCCAAGTATTGATCTAGGCCCATTTTGGTATATTTCATGCCACCATTTCACCGCCAAATGCGATCAAATTAAAAAAAACGTTAAATTTTTCACAATTTTAGGTTTCTCACTGAAATCATTTACAAACAGCTTGTGCAATTATGGCACAAATGGTTGTAAATGATTCTCTGGGATCCCCTTTGTTCAGAAATAGCAGACATATATGGCTTTGGCGTTGCTTTTTGGTAATTAGAAGGCCGCCAAATGCCGCTGCATTTCACACGTGTATTATGGCTAGCAGTGAAGGGGTTAATTATGTAGCTTGTAGGGAGCTTGCAGGGTTAATTTTAGCTTTAGTGTAGAGCTCAGCCTCCCACCTGAAACATGAGACCCCCTGATCCCTCCCAAACAGCTCTCTTCCCTCCCCCACCCCCCAATTGTCCCCGCCATCTTAAGTACTGGCAGAAACTCTGCCAGTACTAAAATAAAAGCTATATTTGGGCTTTTTTTGTGTGTTTTTTTTTAAGCATATTTACATATGCTGCTGTGTAGGATCCCCCCTTAGCCCCCAGCCTTACTGATCCCCCACCAAAGAGCTCTCTAACCCTCCCCCTCTGCCTTAATGGGCGCCATCTTGGGTACTGGCAGCTGTCTGCCAGTACCCAGTTTAGTGAAAAAATTTGCCTTTTTTTAAAAAAAAAAACCTTTTCTGCAGTGTAGCTTCCCCCCCCCCCAAGATCAACCCCCCACCCCTTCCACATCGATTAGCTGTTTATTTACAGCTTTCACAAAGTAATTTGTTTGTACTTTTTAAACTTTAATTTTCTGTAGTGTAGCGGTTCCCTCCCGCTCCCCCCCACGTGCACGCGCCCACCCTCCGCCCCCCGTGCACGCGCGCGCTCCCGTGCGCGCTCCCGCCCCTCCCGCCCCCGATCCCGTCCCCCTCCACTGGGCACATCGATGGCCGCCCACCCGCCTCCCAGCCTTGCTCCCACCCACCAACGATACCGGCCACCGATGTCCGGTGCAGAGAGGGCCACAGAGTGGCTCTCTCTGCATCGGATGGCCAAGGGGGGTTATTGCAGGATGCCTCCATATCGAGGCATCACTGCAATAACCGGAAAGCAGCTGGAAGCGAGCAGGATCGCTTCCAGCTGCTTTCCAGACCAAGGACGTACGCCACACGTCCTCGGTCATTAAGTGTATTTTTTTTGAGGACGTGTGGCGTACGTCCTTGGTCCTTAAGGGGTTAATAAAGATTTATTTAAATTCTATCGTAATTTAAGGTTAAAAGGCTTTATGTGCAATTTACAACAGAATGTTAAATCAGAATCAGAGCAGGCTGCATTTAATCTATCTAAGCTTGGTTTAAAAAATAAGAGCACTTTTTTACCACCACAAAATAATCACAGTATTGAGACATACATTAACCTTGTAGAAAGGGATATAGCTAAATTGCAAGTTAATGTTAACAAAAGGAAACATAACGTGAGGAATACACCTGTATCTAATAGAATTGTTTACACCCAAAAACAAAAGGGTAACTTTAATGCAAACAATGTAGCTGCTTTAAAAACTCTAAAAGCAAGGGATGACATTATTTTGAAGCATGCTGATAAAGGCGGGGCTATTATTGCCCTAGATAAAAATTACTATGTGGAAGAGATAAAACAACAATTAAGTGTCTCTGATGTGTACAAGAAATTGCCAAATAATCCTGTATTTTCTATTCAGAATGAGTTGAAAAAGATATGTCAGAGAGCATTGAATTTTGGCCTTATTGGTAGAGATCTGTTTAAATTTCTGTATATAGAGCATCCTTGCACTCCGGTGCTTTACACACTACCAAAAGTGCATAAAAATTTACAGAGTCCGCCAGGCCGCCCCATAGTGGCTAGCACTCAGTCTATCTTAACCAATGTGTCTATCTTTCTGGATCGTATTCTCAGACCATTTGTTGAAATATCCAATTCTTTTTTGAAAGATACAAGTGATTTTTTAAGAAAGATAGACACCTTGGATCTCGCATCTGATAAATTCATTCTATATAGCTTAGATGTAGAAAGTTTATATACATCAATTACTCATGAGAGCGGTATGGGCGCTGTTAAGATGGTATTAGATATGGATAAAAACTATTCTAAAGCTCAAATTCACTTTCTTCTTCAGCTATTGGAATTGATTCTTTATTGTAATTATTTTTTATTTGGAGATGAGTATTTCCTTCAGATACAGGGTACTGCAATGGGGTCCAACGTCGCCCCAAATTATGCTAACATTTTTATGAATGTGTTCGAAGAGAAATTTATTTTTTCCAATCCTAGGTTTCATCGGTATGGCGCCTGCTGGTGGCGCTATATCGATGATATCTTTGGGATATGGTGGGGCGACGTTGGATCCCTATTGAAGTTTGTGGAAGATATAAATGGAGCATCTAGCCATATAAAATTCAAGTTGACTTGGAGTGAAAGCAATATTACTTTTCTTGACACTAGGATTATAAAAAATGGAAGAGAGCTGAAGGTAGATCTGTTTAGGAAGGAGACAGATAGAAATAGTTTATTGCACTTTGTTAGTGCTCATCCTGGATCACTCCTTAAGGCCCTCCCCCGTAGTCAATTTTTACGAGCCCGCAGAATTATTACTGATGACAATTTATTAAAAACAAGAATGATAGAAATGGCAGACAGATTTACTAAAAGAGGATACCCATCAGATATATTAGAAGCCGAAATTAATCATGCGCTTTCAGTCTCTAGAGAAAGTTTACTGAATGTAAAACAGAAGCAAAATAATAAAGAGGAGCGCCTCATATTTGTATCTGAATTTAATTCCCAGTCTAACCAAATCCAATGCATTCTGAGGAAGCACTGGTCAATACTCTCTGAATGTAACCCCCAAATTAAGGAATTTAAGAATTTACCCATGCCAGCGTATAAACAGAGTTTTAATTTGAAACAACAACTAGTTAGAGCAGACATAGGGACAAATATTAAATCAACACAAAAATTCATTAAAAGTAAGAATGAGGGGTGTTTTCCCTGCTTGGGATGCTCTTGTTGTAACAACATGACTAAAGGGCCCACATTTGTTCATCCAATTACTGGAAAGAAGTTCAAAATTAATGGCTTTCACACATGCTTAACCACCTATGTGGTTTACTTAATTAAATGCCCATGTGGGCGGGGCTATGTCGGAGAGACGACTAGGACTATCAAAGATAGGATAATTGAACATAAAAGCTCCATTAGAACTAAGAACTTAAAAGCACCAGTAGCACAGCATTTTGTGGAAATGGGCCATTCAATTGGGCAATTGCGTTTTCAAATTATTGAGAAAATAGAAATGCCAAGAAGGTTAGGGAATAGAGAACTTCTCCTTAAACAGAGAGAAAGTTTTTGGATTTGGAAATTAGGCACTATGGAACCGAATGGGTTAAATAAAGATCTTAATATGTCTGTTTTTCTATAAGTTAATTTTCTATTTATCAGTCTGTAATTGAGATTGTAATATGATTCTATAAATACACTGTGTTATATGTGTTATTATGATTGTAACTTAATTATAATGAATACATTGTAGAATTGTTTTTAATTATTTTGATGTAAAAGGTTTAATTATTTTGATGTAAAGGGTTAATAGGAAGTTGCATTTGCAGCGCCACCTAGTGGTGTTTAGGTATAAATAGAATCATTCCAGTATGATGTTTAGCATGAATAAGGTAGCAATACCGAAACGTTGCTGTTAATGTTGTGTTGTGCCCAATAAACACATTTTTTGCTGCTACTCTCTTTGGATTTTTCTTGGACCAAACTGATGACACCTGATCAGTTAGACTCTTTGGCGCCTGTCTATCAAGCTCTGAACGGAGCTTGAGGGCCTGTGTTTCTGGCGAGTCTGAAGACTCGCCAGAAACACAAGTTATGGAGCAGCGGTCACAAAGACCGCTGCTCCATAACCCTGTCCGCCTGCTTTGAGCAGGCGGACAGGAATCGCCGGAATTCAACCCGATCAAGTACGATCGGGTTGATTGACACACCCTGCTGGCACTGTCGGATCAGGTCCGCAAGACATTTGATAAATAGGCCCCCATAAGTTTGTTAGTCTAAGACACTAAGCAATATCCCTTTGTTCATTTTACGAATACTAAATACTTGGCCTAGATATTTAATATCTAACAGACCTGGCTTGGGACTGAATTACTACTGAAACAACTCCAGTAGGGCACTTGTTAATTAATTTGATATTTGACCAAAATACTAGTAATATAATAAATATATATATATATATATATACATATACAGTATTAGTATATATTTTGCGTATATTACGCATTAGTGTTACATTACATTGAAATTCAACCACTAAGAAGGCTCCAAATTATTACTCTTTACAAAAAGTGGGTAATCTAGAAGGCAATAGACCAATACTGGAGGATACCTTGGAGAACAAATTATCTCGGTTGGACATATCAGATGTATTCCTATCAGTACGAAGATTGTTGGTTAAGGAATATAAACGTTGGTGGGATAAGAGTTTACTAGACAAGTACATTTCACTACATATGATCCCTAGGGGTCTTTGGATGAGAAAATCCCCAACTTTCTAGTAGTAACAGATGAAAAGTTCATAGCAGAATGGAACAATATTTTGTCAGAGTTAGTTGCTCCTGATGACCCTATTATTCAGACACAAGGAAGAGAAACTGATTGAGGCTAGATTGCACATAGTACAGAAAGACCTCAATACTTTTTGGAGCATCCTATCTTAAAGGGACAGTCTAGTCAAAATTAAACTTTCATTATTCAGAGAGGACTTTAAATTGGAAAGTTGATTAAAATTACCTTTTATCATCAAATTTGCTTTTTTCTCTTGGTATTCTTAGTTGAAACTAAACATAGATAGGCTCATATGCTAATTTCTAAGCCTTTGAGGGCTGCCTCTTATAACAGGCTTTTTAAATCTCTTTTCAACACAAAGAGACTGAAAGTACACGTGGGCCATATAGATAAAATTGTGTTCAGGCACAGGGAGTTATTTAAGATTTAGCACAACACAATGCTAAATACAAGTCAATAGATAATAAACAGTCACAGTCATGTGATCAGGGGGCTGTCAGAAGGTTCTTAGAAACAAGGTAATCACAGAGGTAAAACGTGTATTAATATAACTGTGTTGGTTGTGCAATACTGGAAAATGGATAATAAAGGGATTATCTATCTTTTAAAACAATACCAATTCTATGGTAGACTGTCCCTTTAAATTGGATGAATTGATAAAGCACACAGTAGATACAGCCATAAAAGAATTGGACATGATCAAATACAAGAAATGTACTCGGGATTCAGATGACTGTACCAATAATAGAGTGTACAATTAGGACCCTAGACAATTGTATAGAATACGTCATCAAAGCAATAAGGGACACCAGTTGCAGAAACGAGGCTCTAGGAAGACCCAGAAGAAAGTGACATTCTCTGACAAAGAGTGAATCTAATGAGGACGATGACTTACAAGATTTTGTTTCTTTCATGTCCAGTGGGCCCTCCTCAGTTGAGGAAGTTACAGCACAAGGGGCATAGTTCTAGATGCTGTCACTATGAATGCCCCCCTCCCTTATCAGGGTCTTCTAGCATATTAAGGGCAGATTTAGAAGAAATAGATCATACTGAGTAAGCCCAAGGGTAGGCCTTCTAACAAATCTCAAAGAGGAAACAAATATAAACAGGCCCAAGTTAAAATAGGAGGTAGTTCCTTGCCCCAGGGCAAGCAGGATTTTTGACTTGCCCAGGGACAACAAAAGGAGAGTGGGTGAAGAACCAATGGATATGGAAGAACAGGTAAAAATTATAGAGAAACAACTACCGCAGAGAGAACAATATGCGCTCAGATGAGGGAGACAGAAAAACAGATACAGGTTTCAAATGTGATAAACCTATCTAATACGATATTGACAGAGGCTGAGTTATCTGTACTCAACCTAGGCTTAAATTTTGTGCCAACTACTAGATTTAACATATTTGAAATCATTGTGGATCTAAATAGGTTTGTCAGAAACCTAACTCTAAAAAAGTATTTTAAATCAGGACAGAATTGTAATACTGTAGAGGGTTCCATAATAGATGCTAGTACCACTACGCAACATGATTATTTTTATTTGGATGAAGCTAGTAATTTTCTTAATCTATATTTACTGGAAAGGGAGAGCAATCAGTCAGATAATGGCACTACATGCTAGTAAGAAAGATTACAAAGGAAACGACCCAAGTTCAGAGACAAGTGTTAAAACTACTACAGAGTAGAGAAGAACTGGTCATCACGCAGTCGGATAAGGGAGGCTCTATAGTGGTAATGGATAGATCACTTTACATCTAAGAGGCCAATAGACAACTATGTGATACAGAGATATATACGAAATTGGCTGGTGATCCTACTTCCCACTTTCAGGCCTTGCTCTATGACTTGCTTGATGACGGTAAGGATTTGGGAGTCTTGGATGACTCAACCATGAATTACCTGTTTGTTAAGGACCTAGTGGTTCCAATTTTCCACCATCCACCCAAGGTTCACAAATCTATTTTGATGTTAAGGGTAGACCAATAGTTTCAGGTATTAGTTCCATATTTGAAATCCTGTCTAACTGGGTTGAATCTCTTTTGCAACCACTTGTATAATAGCTTCCCTCATTTCTAGGAGTGCACAGATCACCTGTTGTCAATGTTAGAGGATTTAAGGTGGCATGATAATATAAGTTAACTTACAGTGGATGTGGTTGGCTTATACTCAGCCATCCCCCATGATAAAGGGATAGAAGCAGTAGACAACATGATAGATTACTTTAAAGAATATTCAGCAGTTCTAAAATAATATATCTTGAGAACTCAAGTGTTCCTATTGACACATAACTACTTTGAGTTTGGGGGATTGTTCTACCTACAGAAGCATGGGACAGCAAAGGGGGCTAAATTCTCCCTAGCCTACGCCAACTTATTCATGGGTTGGTGGGAGCTGTCCCAGGTTTACTCAGGTAGTAATCCATTTCAGAGCTAAATTGTGGAGTACAAGAGATATAGTAATGATCTCTTGTTCATTTGCACAGGATCAGAAGATTTGAGTATTAGCTTTTTGGCCTATTTGGATGTTTTACTCATTGGGGTTTCCAAAAGAAAGCAGAGTAATTACCAATTTGTATACTAAGCCTATAGCTTCTAATACACTCTTGCACGCTGAAAGCTGTCATCATAAACATATGTGTTATCCAAATAAATGATCCTCAGCACCTTTCAATAAGTAAAATGTTCTTTATTGAATACACATAAACGGATAGTTATGCAACATTTCGGGAACGCAGTCCCTTAATCATGCATACTGAACAGTGCACCTGTACCTTAACTTAAAGGTATGTCTAACCAATTACAAGCTTGTATTTTGAACACTCCCTAAATCTAAACTTTTTAGACATTTTATGCTGTGGCAGTGGTCATACTGCCCTCTAATGTTTACAAAGGGAATGAATATTAAGAAATCACAATCTATCTCTATATCGATACAAGAAGCACTTAGCCAGGTGAAAATTTACACTCAATGGCATAATTAAAAATGACAATGAAATGCATATTATGTCATACGTCAAATTTAAAAACAATATATACATACTGAAATGAGTCCAATTGATAACAGAAACCCATATACATTTTATGGTATACCTCTACTTAACCTGTTAGGGTACATGGAATCCAATTTATGGATCCAGAATGCCTCTTTCTGTTTCAGGAAGCGCTCTCTATCACCTCCTCCCCTAGGTATGTCCATATGATCTATGATCTGCCACCTAATTTGATTGATTTGGTGGCCTCACTCCAAAAAATGACATGCTACAGGGGCTTGGATATCTTCCTTCCTGATGTTAGATTTTTGTTGATTCAATATTTCTCTCATCTTAGGTGTCGTTTCCCCTATGTAAATTTTAGAGCATGGACATTTTATCATGTATACTACAAACACTGAGTTTATAGGTATAATGGGATTTTAATTTAAATTTATGTCCGCTTCTTGGATGAACAAATTCTCTTCCTTAATGACAGAATGGTAATTGCTACAGTTTAAACATGGGAAACATCCTGAATTCTTTTCAGTGATATACCTAGGTTTACTGCTACATTTAGAACCCATGTCAGAATGAACCAAAACATCACTAAGGTTCCTAACTCTGTTATGTGCCATGATAGGTTTTTTTTGTAATATATCTATATTTTTATTAACATTTTGAATTATGTGCCAATGTTTCCTAATGATGTGGGATATTTTTTCACTATGATAATTAAATTGTGATATAAAAATTAACCTCCCATTATCTACTTTTTTCTCTTTATTATTTACAAAATGCTCAGTTTTTATTTTATTTATTTTTATTTCTTACCCATCTCTTTAAGTCTTATATCTTTCAAAGACTTCTCACTGACAATTCTACTGACCCTCATTAGCTGACTTCTTGGAAGAGAGTTTTTCAATCTTTGGTTATGGAAACACCGGATAAGGGTGTTGCAATCCGTATGTTTGTGTTGTAGATCAATTTTTAATTCAGTGCCCTTCTTATATATATGACAGTGTCCACAAATACCATTTCCTCCTCACTGGCTACTAAAGTGAACTCCAAACCATTGACTTCCTGATTCAGCTAATTTATAAATAGTAAATGCAACCTAGACACATTGAAACAATTTGAAAAAGAGAGAAAGGAAGTAACACAAGGTGCAGAGGTGCCTGAGGTATACTACACAAAAACCGGTCTAAATAAACAGGGCAGGCCATGGACTCACCATGTCAAGAAATAAATAAATTTATCAGGTAAGCATAAATTTTGTTTTCTTTCTAATGACACGGTGAGTCCACGGATCATCTCTAATTACTATTGGGAATCAATACCCAAGCTAGAGGACACAGATGATAAGGGAGGGAAAAGACAGGGTACCTAAACAGAAGGCACCACTGCTTGAAGAACCTTTCTCCCAAAAGAAGCCTCAGCTGAGGCAAACGTATCAAATTTATAGAATTTTGAAAAAGTATGTAGAGAGGAAAAAGTTGCAGCCTTGCAAATCTGTTCCACAGAAGCTTCATTTTTGAATGCCCAAGAAGAGGAAACAGCCCTCATGGAATGAGCCGTGACCCTCTCAGGAGGCTGCTGTCTAGCAGTTTCATAGGCCAAACAAATTATGCTCTTCAGCCACAAAGAAAGAGAAGCAGCCGTAGCTTTCTGACCCTTGCATTTCCCAGAAAAAACAACAAACAAAGCAGAAGACTGGCGAAAATCATTAGTCGCCTGTAAATAGAATTTCAATGCACGCACCACATCTAGGTTGTGCAGCAGACGCTCTTTATGAGAAGAAGGGTTAGGACACAAAGAAGGAACAACGATTTCTTCATTAATGTTCCTATCCGAAACCACTTTAGGGAGAAACCCAAACTTAGTACACAGAATTACCTTATCTGAATGAAAAATAAGGTAAGGGGATTCACACTGCAACGCCGAGAGCTCTGAGACTCTACAAGCAGAAGAAATAATATCTAATGCATAGGCTCAAATGGAGTCTGCTGAAGAACTTTAAGAACAAGGTTAAGACTCCAGGGAGGAGTAACAGGTTTGAACACAGGCTTGATTCTGAACAAGGCCTGACAGAAAGATTGATGTCTGGTACATCAGCCAGACATTTATGCAACAAAATAGACAAGGCAGATATTTGACCACCCTTCAAGGTACTTGCAGATAAGCCCTTCTCCAGACCTTCTTGGAGAAAGGACAAAATTCTAGGACTCCGAACTCTACTCCAAGAGTAGCTTCTGGATTCACACCAATACAGATATTTACACCATATCTTATGGTAAATCTTCCTAGTTACAGGCTTACAAGCCTGAATCAAAGTCTCAATAACCGACTCCGAAAAAACGCGCTTAGATAAAATTAAGCGTTCAATCTCCAAGCAGTCAGCATTAGAAAAACAAGATTTGGATGAAGGAAGGGCCCCTGAAGTAGAAGGTCCTTCCTCAGTGGAAGTCTCCAAGGTGGAAGAGAAGACATCTCTACTAGGTCTGCATACCAGATCCTGTGAGGCCACGTTGGTGCAATGAGGATCACCGACGCCTTCTCCTGTTTGATTTGAGCAATAACCCGTGGAAGGAGAGCGAACAGAGGAAATAGGTATGCTAGACTGAAATTCCAAGGAGCTGCCAGAGCATCTATCAGTACCGCCTGAGGATCCCTTGACCTTGACCCATACCTCGGGAGCTTGGCATTCTGTCAATATGCCATGAGATCCAGCTCCGGCTGTCCTCATTTGAGAATCAAGTTGGAAAACACCTCCGGATGAAGTTTCCACTTCCCCGGGTGAAAGGTCTGTCTGCTCAGAAAATCTGCTTCCCATTTGTCCACTCCTGGAATGTGGATCGCAGATAGACAGCAGTTGTGGGTCTCTGCCCACTGAATAATCTTGGCTACCTCTGACTTGGCCAAGGAACTCCAAGTTCCTCCCTGATGGTTGATGTAAGCCACTGAAGTTATGTTGTCCGACTGGAACCTGATAAACCAGGCTGAAGCTAACTGAGGCCAGGCCAGAAGAACATTAAATATTGCCCTCAGCTCTAGAATGTTTATGGGGAGAACAGACTCCTCCCAAATCCATGTTCCTCTGAGCCTTTAGTGAGCCCCAGACTGCTCCCCATCCCAACAGGCTGGCGTCCATTGTCACAATCACCCAGGTAGGTCTGTGGAAGCAGGTTCCCTGGGAGAAGCAGGTTCCCTGGAAGAGATGTTCCTGAGACAACCACCAAGGAAGAGAATATCTTGTCACCTGATCCAGATGTAGTCGCGGAGACAGATCCGCATAATCCCTGTTCTATTGCCTGAGCATGCATAACTACAGAGGTCTGAGGGGGAAACAGGCAAACAAAATGATGTCCATGGCAGCTACCATCAGACTGATCACCTCCATACATTGAGCCACTAATGGCAGAGGAGAGGACTGAAGGGCCAGACAAGAGTCGAATATCTTTTATTTTCTTACCTCTGTCAGAAATATTTTCATTGATAGGGAATATATTATGGTTCCCAAGAACACTACCCTTGTAGCTGGAATTAAGGAACGCTTTCCCAAATTCACCTTCCATCTGTGAGAACGTAGAAAGGATAACAACATCTCTGTGTGGGAGTTCGCTTGTTGAAGGGTTGGCGCCTGAACAAGAATGTCGGCCAGATATGGCGCCACTGCAATGCCCCACAACAGGAGCACCGCCAACAGGGATCCCAGGACCATTGAAAAAATGCTGGGAGCTGTGGCAAGGCTGAATGGAAGAGCCACAAACTGGAAGTGTTTGTCTAGAAATATGAACCTCAGAAACTTGTGATGATCCCTGTGAATGGGAACATGCAGGTACGCATCCTTTAAATCTACTGTTGTCATGAATTGACCCTCTTGAACCAAGGGAAGAATGGAACGATTAGTTTCCATCTTGAAGAATAGTACTCTGAGGAACTTGTTTAGACTTTTGAGGTCTAAAATTGGTCTGAAAGTTCCCTCTTTTTTGGGAACCACAAACAGATTGGAATAAAATCCCAGACCCTGTTCCTGCATTGGAACAGGAACTATCACTCCCAGGATGGAAAGGTCTCAGTCACAGTTTAAGAACACCTCTCTTTATCTGGTCTACAGATAATCTTGAGAGCAGAAACCTGCCCCTGGGAGGAAAGGTCTTGAACTCTAGTTTGTATCCCTGGGACATGATGTCTACCGCCCAGGGATCCAGGACATCCCAAACCCAGGCCTGAGCGAAGAAGGAAAGTCTGCCCCCCACAAGATCCAGTCCCGGATCAGGGGAAGGCCCTTCATGCTGACTTTGAGTCATTAAAGTGCTTCTTAGATTGCTTCCCCTTGTTCCAAGACTGTAAGGTTTGGAATGATCTTGCTTGGCAGGGGGAGAGGAAGGCTTACATTTTGAAGTTTCGAAAGGAACGAAAATTACTCTGATGCCCCTTCTGCTTATTCCTTCTATCCTGAGGGAGGAAATTACCCTTTCCTCCCGTAATGTCGGAAATAATTTCAGCCAAGCCCGAACCAAACAAGGTCTTACCCTTGTAGGGAATCGCCAAAAGCTTGGACTTAGACGAAACATCCGCAGACCAGGATTTCAACCATAAGGCTCTGCAGGCCAGAACAGCAAAACCTGAAATCTTTGCTCCCAGCTTAATAACCTGTAGGGAAGCATCCGTAATAAAGGAATTTGCCAACTTAAGGGCCTTGATCCTATCCTGGATCTCTTCAAGGAATAGAATCAGAGAGCACATTAAACCAGTATGCCGCTGCGCTGGTGACGGTAGCAATACACACCGCAGGTTGCCATTGTAAACCCTGGTGTACATACAACTTTTTAAACAACCCCTCCAACTTCTTATCCATAGAATCCTTAAATGAACAACTATCCTCAATAGAGGACCGACTGCCAAGACTCCTTGATAGAGTCAGCAATAGGAAACATCTTCTTAAAAATTTGGGATTGAGAAAAAAGGGATACCAGGACTCTCCCATTCCCTTGCAATAATCTCTGTAGCCGATCTGGTACAGGGAAAACCTCCATCATGGAAGATGCATCAAAGTACTTGTTTAGTTTTCTAGACTTCTTAGGATTGACTACAACAATAGTGTCGTAGTCGTCCAAGGTAGCGAAAACCTCCTTGAGTTACAAACGGAGGTGTTCCAGCTTAAATCTAAATGATAACACTTCAGCATCAGAAGAAGGAATTACACTGTCTGAGTCTGAGATTTCCCCCTCAGATGCCACCGAAGTATCTTCCTCCTCAGATTTCTGTGAAGGAACATTCGGAATAGCCACGACTGTGTCAGAAACTTTACTCACTGAATCTTTAGATTTCCTCTTGCACTTTCCCTGCAGTATGGGAAAGGCAGAAGTTACCGCAGAAGACATAAGGGTAGCGATGTCTTGCAACAAAACTGCAATCAGAGTTTGAGAGAAATCGCAAGGCATTGCATGTGTGGACGATAAAGTATCGGACATTTGAGGAGAAAGCTGCGGTATATCTTGAACAATTTCAGGAGACCCCTGAACAGCATCTGCCTTAGACAATGCTGGGTCTGAATCAAAAAGACTATCCCTGTAATTGAATGTTCTCTCAATACATGAGAAACAGAAATTGATTGTTGGTTCTACATTAGCATTAAAACATACTGAACAAGTAACATTCTGCATGGCCTCTTGGTCCATCTTTACCCAAGAATTAAACAAATGAAAAATAAAATACTTTTATTTGTCTATTAAATTATGTCACAAAAAACCCTACTGTCCCTTTAAAAAATTTTTTTTTATCTTGCAAAAAATAAACGTATGTCTTAGAGCACCCCAGACAGCCTCTACACCTCAGCCAGTCCTGCTGACCGCTGGAGATTTTAGAGATATCCAGACTCAACTCAGAGCTGCTCCACTTGGTACCCGGGGACCGCTATACAGAAAAGTGGAACCGCAACAAGGAAGGATCACTCCGACACTCCGGAAATGAGTAAGAAGGAAAAAGCGCACAATTTTTTTGCCACTTCAAAACAGCCCCGCCCATGGTGGGTGTCAGAACCTGAACCTCCTGGCCAGCATTGATCTTCACTCTGAAGGTAAAGCCGCCAGGAGTAACACATACATAACCACCCAGACCGGAATAATAAAAATAAACTGATTTTATAGTCCCTGCTCCTCTCATCCCCAGTGCCTGCACAAACTGCCTCCCATTGTCCTATGACCTCACAATAGGATAAATGAGTCTGATCTCCCAACAGAATTAACTGTTAAAGTGCTAATATTTTTCTGTATACTCCCTAAAAAAATAAAATTAGCACTTACCTCTATGTAATCTGCCTGGCAGCAGGGCAGCTCACTAGGTTTGAGAGGCCTCCGCCCTCACATGGACCTGTGGAAAAAGGAAAAGACTGAGTGATCTCATTCAGGCTTTCCAGTTAGGGCAGCAATAATTATTTGGGAGGCGCAGTGAGGATTGTACCCCACAAGTTCCCATTGCTTAAAAGCCACCACTGCTCTACTGAAGAGACTGACATGGGCTACGGCTAAACCCCAGGAAAAAGCAGAACAAACTTGCACTGCTGGAAAAAAATAAAATCTTGATTGAAGAATCTTCTTCCAGACACCTAAACTTTACCACCTCCTTGCTCTTAATGTAGGCAAAGAGAATGACTGGGGTTGTGTCAGGGTTTTTTCCATGTTGTGTCTGCCATGTGCTGCTGGCAGCCATTTTACTCACCTCTCTTCCTGACTATGGTGCATTGTGGGGGATGCTGCTCATTTCCTGCACTTCCTTTTATGGCAAGACTGGTGTGCATCATCCATGTGAGACAGGATGCAGTCTCAGAATAGTGATGTCATCACTTATTATTTAAAGTGCCTCTGTTCAGTATGCTTTGCCTTTGCGTTGTCTCAGACCTGTTTGTGAGAGTTCCTGTGTATTACCTGGCTGCCTGACGTCCTTCCTGGTTCCTGATCCCTGGCTTGTTCCTGACTCTGCTGTTTTCCTTGTTCCTGATTCCGGCTCGTCTGACTATTCGCTTTGGCTCCTGACTCGGCTCGTCTGACTACCAGCTCTGGTTTTGACTTCTGGCTTGTTATTTGACTTGTAGACTTTTTATTATTTTTTGCTATTAATAAAGGTGTGATTATTTTTGCACTTCTCGTCTCAGTCTGATTCCTGGCACCCTGACATTACGCAAAGGCCATGAATCCTGATGGTGCTAATAATCCACCTTTACCTGCCAACATTTCCAAGATGGATGAACAGGATCACCGCTTGGATCAATTTGCATTAGCCCTGCAAACCCTGCTGACTCGTACTGCACATTTGGACCAAAGTGTCCCGCAAGTTATGGCTGCTCCTGTTTCCGCTGCTGCACCTATGCCTACCAGGAGCATGTCCGGTTCTGCACCTCTACCTCAGCAATATGGAGGCGATCCTATTCAGTGCAGAGGGTTTTTGAACCAGGTGGGCATTTACTTTGAGATGTTACCTCAGGCGTTTCCCTCTGACAGGGTTGGGATTTCTCATCTCGTTACTCTTTGACACAGCTCTTGCCTGGGCTAATCCCTTGTGGGAGACTAGTAAACCTGTGATTTCAAATTACCCTGAATTTATGGCCTCCTTTTGAAGGGTATTTGATGTTCCGGCTCGCTCCTCCTCTGCTGCTAAATGACATGTCCATTCAGCAAGGTACAAGATCTGTTGCTCAGTATGCTATTGAGTTCCGTACCCTTGCCGCAGAGGTAGGTTGGAGCAATGAAGCCCTTGTTGCCGCCTTCTTTCATGGGCTCTCTGATGCGATTAAAGATGAAGTTGCTGCCAGAGATTTTCCAGAGGATCTCGAGGCATTGGTGTATTTTTTTATCATAACTGACATCAGACTCAGAGAGAGGCCCTCTTTCAAGGAGCATTTGCGGAAGCCTCCTGTTCCGTTGTCTCCTACATGTTCGTTCCCACCCATTCCTCCCTCTCCTCCCATGCCTCCTGGTCCCGAGTCACCAGGTACTGCTGAGCCGATGCAGCTGGGATTCACGCGTCTCTCCATGGCGGAGAGGGCCTTTAGGAGGAGGGAGGGGCTCTGCCTCTCTTGTGGGTTACAGGGTCACCTTTTGAAGTCTTGTCCTACACGGCCGGGAAACGCTCACACCTAAGGTCCTGTCGGGGGCAGACCTTGGGTGGTTTATCCTTGTCCCTGGAACCGCTTTCCTGGGTGGACTCCTCCATAGTCACTCAGGCTCTTGTTGACTCCAGTGCTGCGGGCTATTTCATTGACAGTGCTTTTGTATCAAAGCATTCCATTCCTGTTTTGCCTTGGTCCGTTCCGCTTGCTATTGAGGCCATTCACTCGTTACTCACGAAACTGCTCCGCTGTCCATGGCTGTTGGGGCTCTCCATTTTGAAACCCTCCAGTTCCAGGTGATAAACTCTCCGCATTTTCCGGTTGTTCTGGGTTATCCCTAGCTCCTAAAGCACAATCCCAGTCTCGACTGGCGCAGGTCCGAAATTTTGTCGCGGTCCCCGCAATGTTTTTCTACTTGTCTTCGGAAACCAGTTAAAGTCTTGTGCACTTCTTCAGTTTCTCAATTGCCAGAGGAGTACCGAGAGTTCCTAGACGTGTTTGACAAGGTGCGTGCCGGCACGTTGCCTCCTCACCGGTCTTATGATTGTGCCATAGACCTGCAAACCGGAGCCATTCCTCCTCGGGTCGGGTGTACCCTCTGTCTGTTGCAGAGAATTGTGCTATGGAGGAGTATGTTGCTGATGCCCTGTCACAGGCGATCATCTGCAAATCCTGCTCTGCTGCAGGGGCTGGCTTCTTCTTTGTGAAGAAAAAGGGTGTCGAGTTAAGACCATGTATCGATTATTGGGATCTTAATCGTCTTACCATTAAGAAGGCTTACCCTATTCCGCTTATTACGGAACTCTTTGACCGCCTCAAGGGAGCTACGGTCTTTACTAAACTTGATTTGAGAGGAGCGTACAATCTCGTTAGGATTAAGGAGGGCCACAAATGGAAAACAGCATTTAACACCAGGAGCGGGCATTATGAGTATCTTGTAATGCCCTTTGGCCTATGTAATGCTCCTGCTGTTTTTCAGGAATTTATTAATGATGTCCTACAAGATATGTTGCAACAGTGTGTTGTGGTGTACTTAGACAACATCCTCATACACTCACCCACACTTGAGGCTCATCGTTCGGATGTTACACGGGTTCTTCAGAGACTACGTGAGAACGGCCTGTTTTGTAAACTCGAGAAATGTGAGTTCCATCAGACTGAAGTAACCATCCTAGGTTATGTTATCTGCGTTGCAGGGTTCTCCATGGATCCTGACAAGTTATCTGCAGTTCTGCTGTGGCCTCTCCCAGTTGGTCTTCAGTCTATTCAACGTTTTTTGGGGTTCGCCATTTACTATAGAAAGTTTATTAAAAACTTTTCTTCCTTGGTCAAACCTATCACAGACATGACCCGTAAAGAGAATGATCCACTCCATTGGTCACCTACTGCCATTAAGGCCTTTGATAGTCTTAAGACTACCTTTGCTGCCGCTCCAGTTTTGGCTCATCCTAACCCTGTCCTGCCTTTCATTCTTGAGGTCGATGCGTCTGAGACTGGAGTAGGTGCCCTCTTGTCTCAACGTCCTACGCCTGACGGTTCCTTGCATCCGTGTGGTTTCTTCTCTAAGAAATTATCTCCAGCGGAGTGCAATTATGAAATTGGCGATAGGGAATTACTGGCCATAATTTTGGCACTTAAGGAATGGAAGCATCTTTTCGAGGGTACTAGCGTGCCAGTGCTCATTCTTACTGACCACAAGAATTTAACTTATCTATCTGAAGCAAAATGTTTGTCGCCCCGACAGGCCAGATGGGCGCTATTTTTGTCTCGGTTTAATTATGTGGTCTCCTACCTGCCTGGTAGTAAGAATGTTAGGGCTGATGCTCTCTCTCGACAATTTTCGCCTCTGTCCAAGGAGGAGTCTGTACCTACTCCTGTCATACCTCCTGACCATATTTTGGCTACCATACGTACTAATTTGACTTCTCCCTTGGGGGAGGAGATCCTGGCTGCATAAACCAATGCACCTCCTGAGAAACCTAGTGGTAAGTGTTTTGTTCCTGAGAATCTTCAAACTAAACTTTTGCACACTTACCACTATCCTAAAGCTGCAGGTCACCCAGGCAAGAACCAAATGATTTGGTCTGTCACTCGACAATTCTGGTGGCCAGGTCTTTGTTCTGATGTTGCTGCGTATGTTGCCTCCTGCTCAGTTTGTGCACAGAATAAGACTCCTCAATGTCTTCCTGTGGGTCTTCTTCAACCTATTGCTAATGGTGAGCGTCCTTGGACACATCTTTCCATGGACTTCATTGTTGAGCTCCCTGTTTCCAATGGCAATACTGTTATCCTTATGGTGGTTGACCGTTTTTCTAAAATGTCACATTGCATTCCCTTGATGAAGCTGCCTACCGCTCAGGAGCTTGCTTCAATTTTTGCCTGGGAGGTCTTCCGTTTACATGGGTTACCCAAGGAGATAGTGTTGGACCGGGGTAGCCAGTTTGTCTCCATATTTTGGCGTTCCTTTTGTGCTCAAATGGGGATCCAGATTTCCTTCTCCTCGGCATATTACCCTCAATCCAATGGGGCTATGGAATGGTCTAATCAAGCTCTGGAACAGTTCCTCCATTGCTATGTCTCAGATCACCACAATAATTGGTCTGAACTGTTACCTTGGGCAGATTTTGCTCGTAATAGTGCTATTAATGCTTCCTCCAAGTTATCCCCGTTCATGGCGAATTATGGGTTTCAACCATCCTTGTTGCCCGATTCATTCATGTCTCAGGGTATTCCGGCTTTGGAGGAGTGTCTCCGGCAACTCTGTTCCACGTGGGTGCAGATTCAGGATTGCCTTCATCGTTCTATGCAGCGTCAAAAGTTCCAGGCTGATCGTAGGCGTCTGCCTGCACCTTCCTACCAGGTTGGTGAGAGAGTTTGGCAGTCCTCTCACAACTTGAACCTTTGTGTGCCTTCCAATAAATTGGCTCCCCGTTATGTTGGTCCTTTTCGAATACTCCGACGGGTTAATCCTGTGGCGCTCTTGACCTTCCTCCTGCTATGCGCATCTCCAATGTTTTTCATGTCTCCCTCTTGAAACCATTGGTTTGTAATCGGTTTACCACTGTGTTGCCTCGTCCCCATCCTATCTTTGTTGACAACCATGAGGAGTATGAGGTCAGCAGCATTATTGACTCTCGTATGTCCAGGGGCCGTGTACAGTATTTGGTTCACTGGAGTGGCTGCGGTCCGGAGGAGCGTTCTTGGGTTCCCTCCTCTGATGTTCATGCTCCTGCCCTCCTCCATGCCTTCCATGCCCGTTTCCCCAATAAGGCTTTTGTCCTCCCACGAGGGAGGGGTCGTTGAGGGGAGGGGACTGTCAGGGTTTTTTCCTTGTTGTGTTTGCCATGTGCTGCTGGCAGCCATTTTCCTCACCTCTCTTCCTGACTATGGTGCATTGTGGGGGATGCTGCTCATTTCCTGCACTTCCTTTTATGGCCAGACTGGTGTGCATCATCCATGTGAGACAGGATGCAGTCTCAGAATAGTGATGTCATCACTTATTATTTAAAGGGCCTCTGTTCAGTATGCTTTGCCTTTGTGTTGTCTCAGACCTGTTTGTGAGAGTTCCTGTGTATTACCTGGCTGTCTGACGTACCTCCTGGTTCCTGATCCCTGGCCTGTTCCTGACTCTGCTGTTTTCCTTGTTCCCGATTCCGGCTCTTCTGACTATTCGCTTTGGCTCCTGACTCGGCTCGTCTGACTACCAGCTCTGGTTTTGACTTCTGGCTTGTTATTTGACTTGTGGTCAAAGGTTAAGAGCTTAGAAAGAACAACATTATTGACCATCAAACCAAGAATGGAGAGTCGGAACATAAACCTACGTTTATCACTACGTAGAGTACCAAAAACCACTCTATTTGTAATAATCAGAAAGAATTTCCCCATTTTATTGGCAGATGATGACTTGAAAGATTTAGTTGAGAATGGATGTAATTGTGTATATATTATGATTGGTAATTTGATTTCATCATCTGCCGTAAAAGAACCAAAACCAGTCAGTAGCTGGTTGTCATGTAAGAGACATTACCGTCATGGATTCAGTAGTTGTAAGGCATGTAAGGGAAATTACCATTGTGGATCCAGTAGTTGTAAGGCATGTAAAGGACATTACCGTTGTGGATCCAGTAGTTGTAAGGGGCATTACTGTTGTGGATCCAGTAGTTGTAAGGCATGTAAGGGACATTAATGTTGTGGATCCAGTAGTTGTAAGGCATGTAAATACACTATGATAAGTATAACTTTTCAATCGGCCACAACACAGAGAGTTTTCACACACACAGGTACTGTACTTACTGCAGGTCAGACTACTTAATATATGTGATTGGCTGCTCCAACTGCAATTGTCAGTATGTAGGATGCACCTCACGAGAGGTGAGAGTGCGTATTCTAGAGCACCTAAACGACATTGAACATGGAAACAATGTGACGGGGACATATAATGGGAGAAATGTAAGATAAACAAAATTCTCATAGGGGCGCTTCCTCACTAATTGAGCAATTAAACAACCAATAGAAAATGTTAAAACAAAACAAAATGTCCTTGGTGTCCAGTGTGGAGGCAGCACTCTGTCAAAAGGATGGTCAGTCCCTGATATACGATGATCTAGAGAAGAGAGAAAACAGAGGCACCAGCAAACAAGAGGATAATCAATGTGATAAATGAGAAGCACCCAGTGCTGCTAGTAGGGCAGACTGGAGCTAAAGCAGTGGTCCAGCTCACTGTGTGCCGACAGACCAGGCATCCAGTCAGATGGTAGGCAGGCGAATCACTAGTTCCTAGAAGTGAGAGAGCAAAGCTACTATAGCCTAGTACAGTATAATCAGGCATACGTGATGATAATTGGTAACACTTAAAATGTGTAGCGCACCTCCATGTGCAGTAAAAACAATCTGGGACCTCTGAGCCGCCCAGTAGACTGCACTCTCTTGCAAAGGGGATCAATTTATTTATATATTGATATTGTATAGTCTAAAGAAACAGCCCCTAAGAGGCTGAGAAACGCGTTGCTCTGTTTTTAAATAAAGAATTGTTTTTATGATACACTTGCTGCCTTTTGGAACGTTTTATCTTGTGGAGCTGGGAGTTGATCCTCTTTGCAAGAGAGTGCAACCTGGTGCCTGGTCTGTCGGCACACAGTGAGCTGGACCACTGCTTTAGCTCCAGTCTGCCCACTAGCACCACTGGGTGCTTCTTATTTCTGAGTACCTCTATTTATCACATTGATTAATCTCTTGTTTGATGGTACTAGGCCATGCTGGCGCCTGTGTTCTCTCTTCTCTAGAACAATGTGACGGGACTAGTCAAACATTTTATATTTCATCACAACAAGAGCACTTTACTTGTATGGTTATTGATAAAGCACTAAAAAACGCAGAGGGGAACATGGGAATAGAGATCTATATAAGAAGGAAGCTTTTTGGATTTTTACATTAAAAAAACAGATACCCCCAGGGACTCAATATAGTTACAGATATCATTAATTTTTGGTAATAAAATGAATTAAGAGAGATTTATGTTTATTCCTTAAGCACTAAATGTAGGGGTGCTAGCTGGCTGATAAGATTGGACAC
>NC_069507.1:283633332-283743332 GCF_027579735.1 Bombina bombina | reverse complement strand
CCGAGAAAGCCACCATAGAAGAGAATTTCTGGTCTCTTGATCCAGATTCAGAGAAGGGGACAAGTCTGAGTAATCCCCATTCCACTGACTTAGCATGCACAATTGCAGTGGTCTGAGGTGTAAGCGAGCAAATGGCACTATGTCCATTGCTGCTACCATTAGGCCGATTACCTCCATGCATTGAGCCACCGATGGGTGTTGAATGGAATGAAGGGTGCGGCAAGCACTTTGAAGTCTTGTTAACCTGTCTTCTGTCAGGTAAATCTTCATTTCTACAGAATCTATAAGAGTCCCCAGGAAGGGAACTCTTGTAAGTGGAACGAGTGAACTTTTCTTTTCGTTCACCTTCCATCCATGTGACCTTAGAAATGCCAGTACTAACTCTGTATGAGACTTGGCAGTTTGAAAGCTTGAAGCTTGTATCAGAATGTCGTCTAGGTAAGGAGCTACCGAAATTCCCCGCGGTCTTAGTACCGCCAGAAGAGCACCTAGAACCTTTGTGAAGATTCTTGGAGCTGTAGCCAATCCGAATGGAAGAGCCACAAACTGGTAATGCCTGTCTAGAAAGGCAAACCTTAGATACCGGTAATGATCTTTGTGAATCGGTATGTGAAGGTAAGCGTCCTTTAAGTCCACTGTGGTCATGTACTGACCTTCTTGGATCATGGGTAAAATTGTCCGGATAGTCTCCATTTTGAATGATGGAACTCTTAGGAATTTGTTTAGGATCTTTAAATCCAGTATTGGTCTGAAAGTTCCCTCTTTTTTGGGAACCACAAACAGATTTGAGTAAAACCCTTGTCCCTGTTCCGACCGTGGAACTGGATGGATTACTCCCATTAACAATAGTTCTTGTATGCAGCGTAGAAACGCTTCTTTCTTTGTTTGGTTTGTCGACAACCTTGACAGATGAAATCTCTCTCTTGGAGGAGAGTGTTTGAAGTCCAGAAGGTATCCCTGAGATATTATCTCTAGCGCCCAGGGATCCTGGACATCTCTTGCCCAAGCCTGGGCGAAGAGAGAAAGTCTGCCCCCCACTAGATCCGATCCCGGATCGGGGGCCCTCAATTCATGCTGTTTTAGTGGCAGCTGCAGGCTTCCTGGCCTGCTTGCCCTTGTTCCAGGACTGGTTAGGTCTCCAGCCTTGTCTGTAGCGAGCACCAGATCCTTCTTGTTTTGGAGTAGTGGAAGATGATGCTGCTCCTGCTTTGAAATTCCGAAAGGAACGAAAATTAGACTGTCTAGCCTTAGGTTTGGCTTTGTCTTGAGGTAGGGCGTGGCCCTTACCTCCTGTAATGTCAGCGATAATTTCTTTCAAACCAGGCCCAAATAAGGTCTGTCCCTTGAAAGGTATATTAAGTAATTTGGACTTAGAAGTTACATCAGCTGACCAGGATTTTAGCCACAGTGCTCTGCGCGCTTGAATGGCGAATCCGGAATTCTTAGCCGTAAGTTTAATTAAATGTACTACGGCTTCCGAAATGAATGAATTAGATAGCTTAAGTACTCTAAGCCTGTCCGAAATGTCGTCCAGCGTAGCTGAACCAAGATTCTCTTCTAGAGACTCAATCCAGAATGCCGCTGCAGCCGTGATCGGCGCAATGCATGCAAGGGGTTGCAATATAAAACCTTGTTGAACAAACATTTTCTTAAGGTAACCCTCTAATTTTTTATCCATTGGATCTGAAAAGGCACAGCTATCCTCTACCGGGATAGTGGTACGTTTAGCTAAAGTAGAAACTGCTCCCTCCACCTTAGGGACCGTTTGCCATATATCCCGTGTGGTGGTGTCTATTGGAAACATCTTTCTAAATATTGGAGGGGGTGAGAACGGCACACCGGGTCTATCCCACTCCTTAGTAATAATTTCAGTTAGTCTTTTAGGTATAGGAAAAACGTCAGTACTTGTTGGTACAGCAAAATATTTATCCAACCTACACATTTTCTCGGGTATTGCAACTGTGTTACAATCATTCAGGGCCGCTAACACCTCCCCTAGTAAAACACGGAGGTTTTCCAGCTTAAATTTAAAATTTGAAATATCTGAATCCAATCTGTTTGGATCAGAACCGTCAGCCGCAGAATGAAGCTCTCCGTCCTCATGTTCTGCAAGTTGTGACGCAGTATCTGACATGGCCCTAACATTATCAGCGCACTCTGTTCTCACTCCAGAGTGATCACGCTTGCCCCTTAGTTCTGGTAATTTAGCCAAAACCTCAGTCATAACAGTAGCCATATCTTGTAATGTTATTTGTAATGGCCGCCCAGATGTACTTGGCGTCGCCATATCGCGCACGTCCCGAGCGGGAGATGCAGGTACTGTCACGTGAGGCGAGTTAGTCGGCATAACTCTCCCCTCGTTGTTTGGTGAAATTTGTTCAATTTGTACAGATTGACTTTTATTTAATGTAGCATCAATACAGTTAGTACATAAATTTCTATTGGGCTCCACCTTGGCTTTAGTACAAATAGTACAGGTCTCATCTTCTGAATCAGACATGTTTAACAAACTAGCAAATAAACTTGCAATTTGGAAATACTATACAAGTAAGATACAGTGAAAAAAACGAACTGTGCTTGAAAAGCACTGAATATATATAACAGATGAAATCAATCAGCTTTGTAAAACAAAATGCAACTTAGTAAAGGCTTGTACCCAGTAGCAAGAAATAACTAACCCTGAGGCATAAAAAAGTTAAAGAATAAACGTTTTTTTATCACAGTCAACTACAATCTTACAGCTCTGTTAGATTACTTCCCTCAAATTAGCTTTGAAGATCCCTGGGTTCTGTAGAGATAAACCGGAACATGCAGGAAAAAACAATGAGCTTTTGACTGAAATTTTTGATGCGTAGCAAAAGCGCCAAAAAAGGTCCCACCCCCTCACACACAACAGTGAGAGAGATTAAAAACTGTCATAATTAGATCCAGCAACTGCCAAGTGGAAAAATAGTGCCCAAACATTTTATTCACCCAGTACCTCAGAAAATGAAAACGATTTTACATTCCAGCAAAAACGTTTAACATAATTAAGAATTATTAAAAAGCCTGTTGTATTTCTATTAGGCTAAAATCTTATATACACAGTGTAATTCCAGTGAAGTACCATTCCCCAGAATACTAAAATGTAAATTATACATACATGATATAATGTCGGTATGGCAGGATTTTCTCAGCAATTCCATTGTTAGAAAATAAAAACTGCTACATACCTTTTTGCAGAATAAACTGCCCGCTGTCCCCTGATCTGAAGTTTACCTCTCCTCAGATGGCCGAGAAACAGCAATATGATCTTAACAACTCCGGCTAAAATCATAGTAAAAACTCTGGTAGATTCTTCTTCAAACTCTACCAGAGAAGGAATAACACACTCCGGTGCTATTAAAAAATAACAAACCTTTGATTGAAGAAATAAACTAAATAAAATCACCATAGTCCTCTCACACATCCTATCTAGTCGTTGGGTGCAAGAGAATGACTGGGGGTGACGTAGAGGGGAGGGGCTATATGCGACTCTGCTGGGTGAATCCTCTTGCACTTCCTGTTGGGGAGGAGTAATATCCCAGAAGTAATGATGACCCGTGGACTGATCACACTTAACAGAAGAAAAGGCAGTTAACGCCTGAGGACGTACTCTGCACGTCCTTGGTGTGGAAAGCAGCTGGAAGCGATCCTGCTCGCTTCCAGCTGCTTTCCGGTTATTGCAGTGATGCCTCGATATGGAGGCATCCTGCAATAACCTTACATGGCCATCCAATGCAGACAGAGCCACTCTGTGGCCCTCTCTGCACCGGACATCGATGGCCGGTATCGTTGGTGGGTGGGAGCCGACTTGGGAGGCGGGTGGGCGGCCATCAGTGTGCCGTGTGATGTCAAGGGGGGCGGGATTGGGGGCGGGGCCGTTGGACGCGCACGGACGCACGCGTGCACGGAGGGTGGCGGGCGGGCGCGTGCACGGGGCGGGAGCGGGTGGGAACCGCTACACTACAGAAAATATTTTTAGTAAATGTTACAAACTGCTATTTGTGACTGGCCCTTTAAATGGAAGGTTGCCCTGCTTCCCTGGATTTTGGAGAAGCCTATTTGCCAGCCTCCTTCCTCATGACTATGGCCCCTGGAAGATTGTGCCCCTGAGAGTATATTGACTTTTGTTGGGTGTGTGTGGCCCTTTGGGAACCGTCTGGGGACATATTGTGAGTTTAGTGAACAATGCCCCCTTTAAGACTATGTCCCCAGACCTGTGAAATGACTTGTCCCTGGCTTTCTCCCACTTGGTTCAGTTTCATTGTGTGCCATTAAGAGTTAAATTTTGTTCAGCTTCAAGAAACCTATTCTAAATACAAGTCTGCTGGGATTAGCTCTAATTAGGTTTAGTGATCAACTTTCCCATTGTCTAATCAGACTAGTATTGATAAGGTGGACTGCATTGTTTTATTGTGTGTAATGTTATCTGCTGAAGTAATGTTGTGGCCTGTCAAAGGGAGTGTCTCTCTATCTAATATCAAATGTGTGATGGGGGATTTTATGCCTCCCCCTGAGAGTGTCCTGTTTGCATGTAACCTCAATAAAAAGGAGGCTGTGTGCTCCAGCACATCAGACCTATTTTTGACCCTCTAACTTGCAGCTTTGACTCATGTTTGTAGGGGACAGCTTATAATCACTACAGGGATTGCTATGCTCTTCATACTCCCTTAGCTACAGGGATTGCTACATAAGGAAGAGGTTCACCTACTGGAGCCTGGTCATAGGTCCAGGGCGCAGAGCAGACGGCGAGATACCAGCCCAGCAGCGGTGGTTTATAGAGTCTGCATTACTTATGGTGGCTACGCAGCAGTTATAGAGTGTCCACGGTGCTGCTGCTCCTTTGGTGAGCGCTAGGAGCATCCTTTTCTACGGTCCAACTTCCAGCCAGCCTGGAGGCAACCGTAACATTTGGCGGCAGCGGTGGGATTGGCGTCCTAGCGCAAGGAGCAGCACCACAACAGCACTGGTATCGTAGGAGAGTAATTGAGGGCAACGCTAACCACTGCGCAGCGTCCCTACCTACAGCAGCATGGAGCTGACAAGATACTGGTCAGAACCATGTGAAGAGCACCTCAACCGGATCCGTCGCTATGAGGGCGCGGATTTCGTTCCAGAGGTAAAGAGGCGGCTAGTCCGATATGGTCCATACCCTGCGCAGGAGGTAGTCAGTCGCATCATCCGGGAATTGGATACGGAGAACAAAGCGGCACGAGCCTTTGAGCGCCAACTGTGGAGTTTGAGGGTATGGACACCTGGTCTCTCTCCCCAGCCGCAGCATGTTCCACAGGGAGAGGAGAGCAGCGACCTCCCTCCCCAGCAGCAGTATACTGTGCAGAGGGAAGAGACAACCGGTCTCCTTCCCCAACCCCAACCAGAGATACCAGAGGCAGCAGGCCTCATAGACTGGTCCTGGGAGGACCCCCAGCAGGCAGGTGGAGATGGGACCGCAGTCTTTCTACCGTCCCTACAGGGATGCTGGGCAGGCGGCCCAGATCCCCAGCGACAGACCCAGCTACAGGGAGGGGAGAGCATCGACCTCCCTCCCCAGCCGGAGTGTGCCTTCCAGGGAGAGGAGACAACCGGTCTCTCTCCCCAGCCGCAGCATGTTCCACAGGAAGAGGAGAGCATCGACCTCCCTTCCCAACGGCCGCCGGAGTATCAGGAGGAGGAGGTAAGCCAATCTCCCCCTCCCCAGCTAACTCCTAACTTGGGCCCAGGGTTAACAGTGGAGATGTTAACCCCAACTGACCCCCACGTTCCCTTTGCCACCGGGCAGGACTATGCCCCAATTCCCCCAGCAGAAGAGCTGGCATCAGTACAGAGCGCTGCTGGCCTCTGCCCTACAGACCCCCTTGTTACAAGACTGGCCTGCAAACCCCTCACCCCAGCAGAAGCGCTGGCACCAGGGCAGAGTGCTGCTGGCCTCTGCCCCCCAAGTACCATCAGCTATTTGCCCAGCTGCGCCAGGAAGGCAGAGGATGCTACACTTTCATGCTATAACCTGGAACCTACAGGCCAGTGCTACTTGTTGTGGGGGGGCTGCTTTGCTGCTAGTGTTTATTTGTGGTTGGGTTGCGAGACTAACTTAGGCACTGACCGAAAGAAGGTCAGGTGCCTTGTTAGTCTCCCTCCAAAAGGGGAGATATGTTACAAACTGCTATTTGTGACTGGCCCTTTAAATGGAAGGTTGCCCTGCTTCCCTGGATTTTGGAGAAGCCTATTTGCCAGCCTCCTTCCTCATGACTATGGCCCCTGGAAGATTGTGCCCCTGAGAGTATATTGACTTTTGTTGGGTGTGTGTGGCCCTTTGGGAACCGTCTGGGGACATATTGTGAGTTTAGTGAACAATGCCCCCTTTAAGACTATGTCCCCAGACCTGTGAAATGACTTGTCCCTGGCTTTCTCCCACTTGGTTCAGTTTCATTGTGTGCCATTAAGAGTTAAATTTTGTTCAGCTTCAAGAAACCTATTCTAAATACAAGTCTGCTGGGATTAGCTCTAATTAGGTTTAGTGATCAACTTTCCCATTGTCTAATCAGACTAGTATTGATAAGGTGGACTGCATTGTTTTATTGTGTGTAATGTTATCTGCTGAAGTAATGTTGTGGCCTGTCAAAGGGAGTGTCTCTCTATCTAATATCAAATGTGTGATGGGGGATTTTATGCCTCCCCCTGAGAGTGTCCTGTTTGCATGTAACCTCAATAAAAAGGAGGCTGTGTGCTCCAGCACATCAGACCTATTTTTGACCCTCTAACTTGCAGCTTTGACTCATGTTTGTAGGGGACAGCTTATAATCACTACAGGGATTGCTATGCTCTTCATACTCCCTTAGCTACAGGGATTGCTACATAAGGAAGAGGTTCACCTACTGGAGCCTGGTCATAGGTCCAGGGCGCAGAGCAGACGGCGAGATACCAGCCCAGCAGCGGTGGTTTATAGAGTCTGCATTAGTTATGGTGGCTACGCAGCAGTTATAGAGTGTCCACGGTGCTGCTGCTCCTTTGGTGAGCGCTAGGAGCATCCTTTTCTACGGTCCAACTTCCAGCCAGCCTGGAGGCAACCGTAACAGTAAAAAATGCCCAAATCTTGTTTGTGCAAAAGCACAAAAAGAGATCGTGGAGGGGTGGGGGGTTGGTTTTGTGTGGGGGGAAGCTACACTACAGAAAAGTTTAAAAAATGTAAAACAAAAACATTTTTTCTTCTAAACTAGGTACTGGCAGACAGCTGCCAGTACCCAAGATGGCGCCCATTAAGTTCGAGTGGGAGGGTTATAGAGCTGTTTGGGGGGGGGGTCAGTGAGGTTGGGGGCTAAGGGGGGATCGTACACAGCAGCATATGTAAATATGCTTTAAAAAAACCCCAAAAAAAACAAAAACAAATATAGCTTTTATTTAGTACTGGCAGACTTTCTGTCAGTACTTAAGATGGCGGGGACAATTGTGGGGTGGGGGAGGGAAGAGAGCTGTTTGGGAGGGATCAGGGGGTATGATGTTTTAGGTGGGAGGCTGAGCTCTACACTAAATCTAATATTAACCCTGCAAGCTCCCTACAAGCTACTTAATTAACCCCTTCACTGCTGGGCATAATACACGTGTGATGCGCAGCAGCATTTAGCGGCCTTCTAATTACCAGAAAGCAATGCCAAAGCCATATATGTCTGCTATTTCTGAACAAAGGGGATCCCAGAGAAGCATTTACAACCATTTGTGCCATAACTGCACAAGCTGTTTGTAAATGATTTCAGTGAGAAACCTAAAATTGTGAAAAATTTTAAATTTTTTTTTTAATTTGATCGCATTTGGCGGTGAAATGGTGGCATGAAATATACCAAAATGTGCCTAGATCAATACTTTGGGTTGTCTACTATACTACACTAAAGCTAAAATTACCCCAAAAAGCTCCCTACATGCTCCCTAATTAACCCCGTCACTGCTGGGCATAATACACGTGTGGTGCGCAGTGGCATTCAGTGGCATTCGAATTACCAAAAAGCAACACCAAAGCCATATATGTCTGCTATTTCTGAACAAAGGGGATCCCAGAGAAGAATTTACAACCATGTATGCCATAATTGCACAAGCTGTTTGTAAATAATTTCAGTGAGAAACCTAAAGTTTGTGAAAAAATTTGTGAAAAAGTGAACAATTTTTTTTATTTCATCGCATTTGGCGGTGAAATGGTGGCATGAAATATACCAAAATGGGCCTAGATCAATACTTTGGGTTGTCTACTAAAATATATACATGTCAATGGCTATTCAGAGATTCCTGAAAGATATCAGTGTTCTAATGTAACTAGCGCTAATTTTGAAAACAAATTGTTTGGCAATAGCAAAGTGCTACTTGTATTTATGGCCCTATAACTTGCAAAAAAAGCAAAGAACATGTAAACATTGGGTATTTCTAAACTCAGGACAAAATTTAGAAACTATTTAGCATAGGTGTTTTTGGTGGTTGTAGATATGTAACAGATTTTGGGGGTCAAAGTTAGAAAAAGTGTTTGTTTTTTTTCAATTTTTCCTCATATTTTATAATTTTTTTTTATAGTAAATTATAAGATATGATGAAAATAATGGTATTTTTAGAAAGTCCATTTAATGGCGAGAAAAACGGTATATAATATGTGTGGGTACAGTAAACGAGTAAGAGGAAAATTATAGCTAAACACAAACACCGCAAAAATGTAAAAATAGCCTTGGTCCCAAACGGACAGAAAATGGAAAAGTGCTGAGGTCATTAAGGGGTTAAACCATTGCTTCAGTTAGAGCTGCCAGCATTTTTACAGTGGAAGCGTTCTTGGTGAGAAACTTGCCCGGGATATGCTTACAAGGTGAGGCTGGAGGAGAAGACCTTGTGCCAATACTCTCAGTGCTAATGTATGTTAGCTACTAATAGCTAGCTGTCTCTGCATTCATGTGATGTCTAATCATAAACTCTCAGCGCTAATGTATGTTAGCTACCAGTAGCTTTCTCTGCATTCATGTGATGTCTAATCATAAACTCTCAGCGCTAATGTATGTTAGCTACCAGTAGCTTTCTCTGCATTCATGTGATGTCTAATCATAAACTCCGTGCTAATGTATGTTAGCTACTAATAGCTAGCTGTCTCTGCATTCATGTGATGTCTAATCATAAACTCTCAGTGCTAATGTATGTTAGTTACTAATAGCTGTCTCTGCATTCATGTGATGTCTAATCATAAACTCTCAGCGCTAATGTATGTTAGCTACTAATAGCTAGCTGTCTCTGCATTCATGTGATGTTTAATCATAAACTCTCAGCGCTAATGTATGTTAGCTACTAATAGCTAGCTGTCTCTGCATTCATGTTATGTCTAATTATAAACTCTCAGCGCTAATGTATGTTAGTTACTAATAGATAGCTTTATCTGCAATTATGTGATGTCTAATCATAAACTCTCAGCGCTAATGTATGTTAGCTACTAATAGCTCGCTTTCTCTGCATTCATGTGATGTCTAATCATAAACTCTCAGCGCTAATGTATGTTAACTACTAATAGCTGTCTCTGCATTAATGTGATGTCTAACCATAAACTCTCAGCGCTAATGTATGTTATCTACTAATAACTAGCTGTCTCTGCATTCATGTGATGTCTAATCATAAACTCAGTGCTAATGTATGTTAGCTACTAAAGGCTAGCTGTCTCTGCATTAATGTGATGTCTAACCATAAACTCAGTGCTAATGTATGTCAGCTACTAATAGGTAGCTGTTTCTGCATTCATGTGATGTCTAATCATAAACTCTCAGCACTAATGTATGCTAGCTACTAATAGCTAGCTGTCTCTGCATACATGTGATGTCTAATCATAAACTCTCAGCGCTAATGTATGTTAGCTACTAATAGCTAGCTGTTTCTGCATTCATGTGATGTTTAATCATAAACTCTCATTGCTAATGTATGTTAGCTACTAATAGCTAGCTGTCTCTTTATTCATGTGAGGTCTAGCATTTGGGTCTTCTTCTGGACTTTTCCTAACCTGACAGTACAAACGAGCCATAATATGGACCCTGATGAGTTATCCAGGGCTGTGGCTCTACAAGGGCAACTTCTGGGAAATCATTCTGCTCATTTGCAATCTTTGGATTCCAAGCTTGACCAGATTACTGCTCTGCTACATAACCTCTCCGCTCCTTCTCTAGCTACTGTGACTCCTACTGCAGCTGCTACTAGCTCCAATGCTGTCTTTAACCCACCTCAACCTGTTGGACAGTATATACCACGAATCTCACTTCCAGATAAATATGACGGTAATCCTGAAGAATGCTGTGGATTCCTTAATCAATGTCGTTTACACTTCAGAAACAATCCTCAAGTTTTTTCCAATTCTACTTCCAAGATCACCTTTATTATTTCCCTCATGAAGGGTAAGGCTCTAGCCTGGGTGTCTCCTCTTTTAGAGAAGAATGATCCTTTACTACAGGATGTGGAATTATTTGTGTCCATTTTTTCTTCTGTTTTTGACAAGCCTGGGAGGTCTGCAGCTGCAGAGGCAGGATTGAAACTACCTGTTTCAAACATTGCCTGCAAAATCCCTCAAAACCATCTGGTCCTGTCGTAGCTATGTTGGAAGTTCCTGATTCCTTGCCTAATTACTATCATGCCTTTAGTGATGTGTTTTCTAAGAAGGAGGCTGAGACATTACCTCCACACCGGATATTTGACTGTCCTATCGAATTGTTTTCAGGGGCTCCTCTACCTAAGGGAAGGACCTATCCCCTCTCTCGTCAAGAAAATGTCTCTCTTGAGGAATACATAAAGGACAACTTAGCCAGAGGATTTATTTGTCCTTCCTCATCACCTGTGGGTGCGGGTTTTTTCTTCATTGGGAAAAAAGATGGAGGTCTCCGTCCCTGTATCGATTATCGGGCCTTGAGTCAGATTACTGTCAAAAACAGCTATCCTCTGCCGTTCATTGCTGAGTTATTTGATTGTCTTCAAGGTGCTTCTATTTTTTCCAAGTTAGATCTCCGTGGGGCCTACAATTTGGTCAGAATCCATAAAGGAGATGAATGGAAGACAGCATTTAACACTAGATTTGGTCACTATGGGTATCTAGTAATGCCATTCGGATTGTGCAATGCACCAGCAGTATTTCAGCACTTTGTTAACGAAATCTTCAGAGACTATCTAAATCAATTAGTTATCATGTATCTCAACAACATTCTGATCTATTCCAAAACATTACAGAAACATGTACATCATGTAAGACTGGTACTTCAGAGGTTACGAGACAATTCCCTGTTTGCTAAATTGGAGAAATGATCTTTTCATCAGAGTTCCATTCCCTTTTTGGGTTATATCATTTCAGAATCAAGTTTTGAGATGGATCCTGCTAAACTTTCGGCTATCAAGGACTGGCCCAGACCTACTACTCTCAAATCCCTGCAGAGGTTTCTTGGCTTTGCCAATTACTATAGAAAGTTTATTAAGAACTTTGCTGACATCACGTCTCCGCTCACTCCTCTTACTAAGAAAGGGCAAAATTGTAAGAACTGGTCCGCTTCGGCAGTACAGGCTTTTGAAACGCTAAAATCAGCATTTTCTTCAGCACCTCTTCTCAGTCATCCAATTCCTGATCTCCAGTTTATTTTGGAGGTTGACGCTTCTTCTATAGCAGCTGGAGCTGTTCTCTCCCAACGTGATCCGACTACCAGCAAGATACATCCTGTGGCGTTCTTTTCGAAAAAATTCAATCCTGCCGAGTTAAATTATGATGTGGGCAATAAGGAGCTTTTAGCTATAAAATTAGCTTTGGAGGAATGGAGGCATTGGTTAGAGGGTACCAGTCAACCTTTTTTCATTCTGACAGATCGTAAGAATCTTTTATACCTCCATACAGCTACTCGTCTCAATCCTCGTCAGACTCGGTGGGCCTTGTTCTTCTCCAGGTTTAATTTTGTACTTTTCTATGTTCCTGGTTCAAAAAATTCCAAGGCAGATGCTTTATCTAGGCAGTTCCAATCTTCTGAGCCTTCTCCTTTGGATTCTGAACCTATACTACGTCCAGTCAAAGTTTTGGCTCAAGTATCCTCTTTTCCAGTACCGGCTTTACATGCTGCTCAAGTCCGGGTACCATCTTCTTGCAAACTACCTTCTGGTATCCTGTATGTACCCAAAGGATTACGTCTTAAGCTTCTAAGTTGGGCTCACGACAACATTTCAGCAGGTCATCCTGGAGTAACCAATACTTTGTGGAAACTGAAGCAGCATGTTTGGTGGTCCACTATGAGGAGGGATGTTAAGGATTATATTGCTGCTTGTGGTTCTTGTACTTCGAACAAACAATCTTCTCATCGACCGTTTGGTCTATTACACCCTCTTCCTATTCCTCATTACCCTTGGTCTCACTTATCCATGGACTTCGTTACAGATCTTCCTGTTTCTGCTGGAAATACGACCATTTGGGTAGTGGTGGATCGGTTCTCCAAGTCTGCTCACTTCATACCTCTTCCAGGCTTGCCTTCAGCTCAAAGACTTTCTGAACTCTTTGTTCTACATATATCTTGTTTACATGGTTTTCCCATTGACATAGTCTCAGATCGCGGAGTTCAATTGTTTTCCAAGTTTTGGAGGTCTTTTTGTAAGCACTTCGGAATCAACATATCTCTTCCTACTGCACATCATCCTCAATCCAACAGACAGACTGAGCGTGTAAATCAAGCCTTGGAATCTTTTCTTAGACATTATCTAGACCATCACCACTCCAACTGGTCTCAGTTATTGCCTTTGGCGGAATTAGCTCACAACTCACGCTATAACGCCTCATTACAGACCTCTCCCTTTAAGGCAGCTTATGGTTTTGAACCTAGAACCTTTCCTATGATTACCAGTTCTACTAAAGTCCCTGGAGTTGATCGTATTGTGAAAATTTTCAGTAACCACTGGCAACTCATTCGTCAAAATCTACTTTCCTCTTCCTTAAGACACAAGAGATATGCTGATCGCAGAAGGTGTAAGGCTCCTTTACTTCGTACTGGAGACAGAGTATTTTTATCCACCAGATTCATACGTCTAAAACAACCTTGTACTAAGTTGGGTCTTAAGTACATTGGACCTTTTCGAATTGTTTCTAAAGTTTTTTCTTTTGCATACCGCCTGGCTTTACCCAAGACTCTCAAGATCCATCCAGTGTTTCATTTCTCCTTATTCAAGTCAGTCATCTACAACTGGTACTCTATCAAGAGTAAACCACCTCCTCCACTTTCCGTAGAGGGAACTTCTGAGTTTGAAGTCAGCCAGATTTTGGATTCCAAGCTACGGGGCAATCGGCTGTACTACCTGGTCCATTGGAAAGGCTATCCTATCTCTGAACGATCTTGGGAACCAGCCTCTCATGTTCATGCTCCAGCTCTTGTCAAGTCTTTTCACAAGAAATACCCTGCCTGGCCCGGTCGGGTCCCCCGGAGGGGTCCTTGAGGAGGGGGCACTGTCACGCTCGGCCGCTGGGAAGCTCCAGCTGTCCTCTCTGTGTTCTTGATTGAGGTAGTCTGAGCCGCCCCTTCCTGATGATGTCACTACCAGGCTTTTTATTCCGGGCTTCCTGTTTCTTCAGTGCCCGTTTGTTTGTTACTCTTTGTGGCTCCTGTGAGGACTTTGCTGTGGAATCTCTCTAACTGCCAAACTCTGCAAAGACTGACTATCCTGGGTTAATCCTCTACTTCCTGATAACCTGTTGCCGAACATTGAAAGTACTATTTATTCTGTGAATCTCTGAATCTGCTTGTTTACCTGTTGCCAAAACTCTGCAAATACTGTTTACTCAGTGTAAACCTTCAAACTGCTTGATATCCTGTTGCCAAACATTGCAAAGACTGTTTATTCTGTGAAACTCTCAAACTGCATGCTTACCTGTTGCCAAAACTCTGAAAATACTGTTAATTCAGTGTAAACCTTCAAACTGCTTGATATCCTGTTGCCAAACATTGCAAAGACTGTCTATTATGTGAAACTCTCAAACTGCATGACAACCTGTGGCCAATCCCTGTAAGTACTGATTAATCTGTATTAACCCTCAAACTACCTGTTATCCTGTTATCTAACTTTGCATGTACTGACTATTCAGTATAAACCTACAAACTGCCTGATAACCTGTTACCAAACTCTTCAAGGACTGACTACACAGTTTTAATACTCAAACTGCCTGATAACAAGTTACCTACTCCTGCATTATTAACTGTTTCTTGTTTACCCTTCCTCTGTCTGAGTATAAGTGACTATCCCTGCTCTCCTGATTCTGTGGAAGACTTTTCCTGTAACCAGTTCCTTACTCAGAAGTCTATTTGGCTGATATCTTGAATTACTTTGGACTCAGGCTAACCCTGCTCCATATCGTGAGTACATTGTTTTTTAGAGGTTGTCGTGGGGTCACATCCTGGATTAAACTCAGAGTGCAAGGGTGTTGTTTAAGTCCGCCCTAGCATTTGGGTCTTCTTCTGGACTTTTCCTAACCTGACAGCTAATGTATGTTAGCTACTAATAACTAGCTGTCTCTGCATTCATGTGATGTCTAATCATAAACTCTCAGCGCTAATGTATGTTAGCTACTAATAACTAGCTGACTCTGCATTCATGTGATGTCTAATAATAAACTCTCAGCGCTAATGTATGTTAGCTACTAATAACTAGCTGTGGCAAACCTCCCCACTTATGAACTATGCGGGAATTGTTATTTAGGTTAATGGTTAAAATGTATGTTAAACTGTATGTTACTGTAATACAATTATATGTTAATGATGTCATTGTATCAGTTAGGAAACCCCTTCTAGGGGAGACTGTTTTAAAAGTTGGTTGTTTTTGCCGTTGTAAAAAGAAGTCGTTAACTCCCAGACTATGTGTCGTCTAGTTACTTGCTTGTCTCTGCTTACCAAAAAGATATTACAGATCCTACTACATCTCCGCTACAATTACCAAGAGTAGTTACTTGCTTGTCTCTGCCTACCCAAAAAGATATTACAGATCCTACTGCCGCTCCGCTACAATTACCAAGAGTAGTTACTTGCTTGTCTCTGCCTACCCAAAAAGATATTACAGATCCTACTGCCTCTCTGCAACAATTGGTGGCAAGCGACGGGATTCAAACCACACAGCAAGTCGTAGGACATGTGATGTATATGAACGGACGGTGAATGGGGACAGATTATACCAGACTAAAGCGAACTACATTGAAGGAATTACTGGAGGCGAGAGGAATTATTGCCAGCAATAAAACCAAAGCAAGGCTGATTGCGGAGCTCATGGAGGGAGACCGTGTAGCAGGTACGGCCGTACCCTTGGCGAACAATGAAACCGAATTCAAAAAGAGATGCAGACCCGGTTGGCTTTTTTTCCGCTACCCCATTCAGAGGAGCTCCTGACACGGACATCAGCAGATGTACAGGAGTACTTGATGGTGACCTGACAAACCACCCCAAGACCCGGAGAGGGGCTACCAGTACACTCCAGTGCTGGTACAGGGAAAGCTAAGATTCCCTACCATGCATTCAAGGATCATACCGACATGGAGGATATCGATGGGTACCTACAGGATTTTGAGTGATTATGCCAACTGCATAATTTTAGTACCGCTGACCAAGTTCCCCTACTGGCTGGCAAGTTATCCGGGCGGGCCGCTGAAGCCTACCGCACCATACCAGATGAGGACAGCAGGGACTACCAGAAGGTAAAATAGGCCATCCTGACTAGGTATGCTATTACCTCGGAGGCATACTGACAGCAGTTCCGAGACCTGAAGAAGCTGGAGAAAGATACCAACACTGAGTGGGCGCATCGGCTAACCAGGGCCGCTAAAGGCTAGTTGCAGGCAGCCCAAGTCACCCAGTTGGAAGACCTTTTACAACTCCTGTTGATGGAGCAATTCTTCAAAGGGGTGTCCACCGAATTGCAAAACTGGCTGAGAGATCGAAAACCGTGCACGGTACATACCGCAGCGATCTTGGCCGACGAATACCAAGACGCCCGGAGAGCTCAACGAACACAGCAACGCTCCAGTATTGGGGTCACCCCAACCCCCACTGCAGCTCCCACACCTCTGCTACCCCATCCAGGAGGGGGAATCCACCCACCCCCTCCCTAATACCAGACTCAATCAGCTATCTGTTGCCTTCTTTGTAACCAACAAGGGCACATTCAGAGAGACTGTACCAGGAACAAGAACCGATCCACCTGGAACAACCAGAACAACTTGTCAAACAACTGGACAGCTGTGTACTGCTACCAGAACGAGCCCCGACTACAGACCCAACCCGCAGTCTTCCACGAGGAACCCTTGGGCATCTTACACAAAGTAAACCCAGTACAGGCCACTTCGGACAACCTACAAAGCCACCGCCAGGTGGTCTATATGGAGGGCCGACGTGTCCAAGGGCTGCGTGACTCTGGGACCACCATAACCTTGCTCCAGCAACATTTAGTTTCCACCAATCAACTCACCGGAGACTGTGTAGCTGTCCGGGTGGCCGGGGGAGCCATTTACAAGATTCCTATGGCCAAAGTACACTTGGATTGGGGAGCAGGGTTGGGGAACGTAGAAGTGGGCCTTATGCAAAATTTGCCCGCAGACGTTATTTTGGGCAACGACTTAGGGGAGCTGACTTCAGCGTTTGCACCCCGAACCTCCCCACAAGCAGCACTGCCCGTGGTTACCCGACAACAGGCCCGCACCAATGCACTGGCTGATCACTCTGAGGCTCAGGTAGGCAATCACCCCCCTAATGTCTCTTGGGCCCCTCCAAGTATATAGGGATAAGGTAGACCAGAATCAGGCGGGGTTGGAAGGAGAGAGGTGCGGTTGGAACAAGGGGTTACTGTACAGGTATGCAGAGAAGATAGTGGCCGGATCTATTCCCCTGTCCGTTCAGCAGTTAATAGTACCTCAGAGGTATAGACAAGAACTGCTACGGGTTGCCCACGATATTCAGCTGTCAGGCCACCTAGGAGTTAGTCGGATGAAGCATCGCCTAACTCAGAATTTCTTTTGGCCAGGGATCACAAAAGATATTAGGTAGTATTGCCAGACGTGTGACACCTGCCAACTAGTAGGGAAAAGAGGAGACAAATATAAGGCGAAGCTACACTCCCTCCCCATAATAGAGGAGCCCTTTAGTCGAGTGGAGGTGGACCTCATTGGCCCCCTAGCCAAGCCTAGCCCCTCGGGAAAGAGGTATATACTCAGTCGTGGATTATGCCAACCGATATCCCGAGGCGGTGGCTCTGGCTAATATTCATGCCGAGACCATGGCGGATGCCCTCATCAAAATCTTCTCCCGCATGGGATTTCCCCGGGAGATTATTTCGGACCGGGGCACCCAGTTTACGGCCGAGATTATCCACCAGTTGTGGAGGGCATGTGTAGTGAAACCCATTGTAAATTCCGCTTATCACCCCCTGTCTAATGGGCTCTGTGAATGGTTTAACGGAACACTGAAACAGATGCTCCGCACGTTCATGGATACCCAGAAGAACTGGGAGCGGTTTCTACCCCATTTTCTTTTCGCCTACCGGGAGGTACCTCAGGAGTCCACGGGGTTCTCTCCCTTTGAATTATTATTCGGAAGGAGGGTACGGGGTCCCCTAGACTTAATCTGAGAGCATTGGGAGGGGGAAGTCACTAGTGACGGTACTCCTATCGTACCATACGTGCTGGAGTTTAGGGAGCGCCTGGAGGCCCTGACTCAGACCGTCCGCTCCAACCTCCGGGTGGCTCAAACCCGTCAGCGCCATTGGTATGATAGGGGTGCCAGGGACCGCAGTTTTCAGACTGGGCAGAAGGTGCTAATCTTAAAACCGGTCAAAAATGATAAACTGCAGGCCTCCTGGCAGGGCCCATACAAGGTGGTGGAACAAATCTGTGACACCACCTATGTGATCGGCCCATGTACTGGAGCAGGCGGTAAACGCATGCTCCATGTAAATATGTTGAAGCCGTACCATGAACGCGCAGAGGAGGTGAATGCTATTTCCGCCCCTGCCGCGGACGACGCAGACAGTTTACCTCTTCCCGACCTCCTAGGAATGAAGAACCAGAATGAAGGTCTGGGAGAGGTACAATTGGGTGAGCGGTTAAGTCCTCAGGAACGAGCTCAAATAGCGGAACTACTGCAGGAAAAGAGAGACACGTTCTCCAACGTGCCTGGATATACCCGACTGGCCACCCATAGGGTAGAAACCCCACGTCACCTCCCCATGCGTTAACCTCCTTACCGCATACCAGAATTGGTGAGAGAACATATGCGGAAGGAGATTTACAAGATGTTACAGTTAGGAGTGATTGAGCACTCGGACAGCCCCTGGGCCTCGCCGGTAGTTTTAGTGCCGAAGCGGGACGGCACGACCCACTTCTGCGTAGACTACCGGATACTTAATGATAAAACCGTCTCTGATGCCTACCCTATGCCCCGGATAGATGAGCTCCTGGATAAAATGGCTTGAGGCCAGTACCTCACCACCATAGATTTGTGTAAGGGGTACTGGCAGATACCACTAGCTGAGGATGCCATCCCCAAGTCAGCGTTCGTCACCCGTTTGGCCTGTACCAATTCAAGGTCATGCTGTTCGGGATGAGGAACGCTCCGGCTACTTTCCAGCGGATGGTAGATCGGCTACTGGATGGGTCCCAAGAGTATGCATGCACCTATTTAGATGACATAGCTATATTAAGCAGCTCCTGGGATGAACATTTGAACCATATAGGGGCGATCCTAGATTGCATTAGGGAGGCAGGATTAACCCTTAATCGAGAGAGAAAACAAAGAGGGCGACCCCTAGTGCAGATCAATATTGAACCAGAAATGAATATCTGCTGCTGCTTGTGAATGGATACTCACAGAAAGTATTGCACCCTATAGTGCAAATGAAGCATACTAGGAATATTATGGTGTCCTAGTGCACATATCCACCCAAAAGGCACTGTCGTGATGTGAGATGAACTTCAAGTATATCAGGATGATGAAGAAGCAGAGAACTCCAGTATCGATAAAAATGTTTTAATTAAAAAAAATACACAGATCTACAATGACATCTGTAGTAAAATTGCAACGCGTTTTTAAGCGCTAACCACGCTTTTTCCTCAGGCAAATGATATTAAAAATACTGGAGTCTCTTACATATATACCCCTGTGTAGGCTTAATGGGATCAGCTGTAGCTCATTAGAACAGGTGCTGCATGAATTCACTCCCTAGATGTTCTAACCGGATGTTACAGATAATACCAGTGATACAATACGGTGTGCAAAACAAATGTCTAATATATAGAACCTACTGATCTTTCTAAACATATATAGACTAGAAACACAGACATATGTAGATGTCCTGAGATTTGAGCTCTATGAGTTGTCTTAAATGTTAAGAAAAGTGTTATAAATGGTTATGAATATTCGTAATGTTATTTAAACATGCATATGTAAAGTGTATTATTGCGACATGCGCTGTTTTTATATCCGTTTTTATTCTTTGATTGTATTTGTGAAAAGAACCCTAGGTGTAAATAATAAGCTTGTAAAAAGGTATAGTCTTATGTTTCTTAACAGAGAGGGGGTGTATATGATTCAACGAATAGGGATGCTATAATGAATATCCAATCCTATTGCTTCGTCAGAATAAGGTGTGTCACACTAAACCAATGGAAATGCTGTGTCCAATAAAACCCGATCATGTAATGTGTTGCTCCATTTGATTGGGGCTAAAGGTGTGTGTCGAATGACTTGGTGATTATGTTTAGGATGCGTGCGATGACTCTCATAGAAACAGTATCTGTTACTAATGTTGCTATGTATGAGCATGACGTGTCCGTGCAACTACTATGAAAGAGAATGTGATTGGGCCGTGGTGGATGGCTGATGCCTCAATGGGTGAAAAAGATGCACTAAGTGAGCTCTAACTATAGCGTTCACAAGTTACCTATGTGACTGTATATGTATATTACATAAGTGTAACTATATTGTTCGCAAAATACCTACGTGACTAAATGTGTATATTACATAAGTGTAAGGGCTGCATACCCTATATATATATATATGTATATGCGTCTATGTCCTGGTGATAATGGATGCGTATATATTACATTGTAGTGAGAAAGGGGAGCTAATTATGCCTAGTGTGTGTAGATATATGTGTAGTATAAAAAAATAAGTGAAATACTCCTAAGTATTAAATCTAGAATAGATTGATTGTGAAGAGTACATTCGCAACTATAAAGTTGTGCTCGTGATTAATATAATATGCAGGTATCATATTATAAAATAATAAACATGATATTACAATGTGTATATAAAAAAAAAAAAAGGGTTATTTGAAGTGATATTATGTGTGTTAGAGATGTATTAAAAAGCAGCAGAATCAATTACTTCATTAAGGCCCTCTGGATGTAGAGTTTTAAATTGGTAAATCCAAAAGGTTTCCCTCTGGCGTAATTTAGTCATTCTGTTTTGGGAACTTAGGGCAGGAATAATTTCCAATGGGGTGATATTCATGACACAATTATTTGTGCCATGTGTGGAAGAATGGTGTCTAGAGGTACTATATTTATCAGACCCCTTCAGAATACATCTCAAATGTTCTGACCATCTTTGTCTGATTTTTCTACAGGTGCAACCTATATATTGTAGGCCACACAAGCATGTTATACAGTACACTACATAGTTGGAGTTGCATGTTATTCTTTGAGTAATTGCAAAGGATTCTCCAGTGCTATTGGATATAATGTTTTTAAGGCCATTCGTTATATACTTGCACATATTGCATCTATTTTTATTGCATCTATAAGTTCCTATGTTTGACATCATAGAGTTATGAGTGCTCTTGTGAGGGGTTTTTAACTTACGTTTGCACATAACGACCTTACTAGGTGCCAGTTTTTCCTTGATAGTAGGAGCTCTTTTAAATGTACATCTGGGTTTATCTTGTAATATTATTTTGAAAATGGGGTCTCGTTTAAGTAATGACCAGTGTTTAAACAGAATCTTTTTTATCTCCTTATGATTATTATTATATCTAGTGATGAATGAAGATACAAAATGTGAATCATCATTAATGGGTTTATTTGAAGTTTTTGGTTTTAACAAATCTCCTCTATTTAGAGAACGTGCTTTTTGAAAGTTCTTCTGGATAGTGCTTTTTGAAAGTTCTTCTGGATAGTGTTTTTCCTTGAATTTATTTTTGAGGAGTATGCTTTGTGTGTCATAAGTATTTATATCTGTACAATTACGTTGAATCCTCCTAAACTGGCTGTATGGAATATTGGTCTTCCAACTAGTGTGATGGTTGCTAAAGTAATCCAAAACATTATTACTGTCTACCTGTTTAAAAAAGGTACATGACTGAATGCCATTATCCTCTCCCCACATTAGGGTCACATCTAAGAAATCGATTTTATCTGCTTGGATATTCCAAGTAAATTGGATTCCCATATTGTTATCATTGAGATAATTTTGAAAGGAGGTGAGTGTTGCAGATGAACCCCTCCAAACAAATAATAGATCGTCTATATAACGGCCATAGAAGACCAGATTTTGCTCCCATTTTGCATCATAGATGTACTTGGTTTCAAAAGTGCCCATAAATAAATTTGCAAAACTGGGAGCAAATCTGGTCCCCATGGCCGTTCCCTTGGTCTGAAGGAAGAAACTATCTAGAAATTTAAAATAATTATGGGTTAATATGAAATGTATAAGTTTGAGCAGATAATTCTTCTGAATGTCAGACATATATGGATCTTCACTAAGATAACTGTCTACAGAGTCTAAGCCTATGTCGTGTGTGATATTAGAATAAAGGGAACTAACATCACAAGAAACCCAAATTAGATGTTGTTCTTTTTTAATTTCAGATAATTTTTGAAGTAAATCGGTAGTATCTTTTATGTAGGCTCTAAGTTGGATAACATATCTTTGGAGGTAATGATCGATGTATAGTGAAAGGTTATCAGTAAGACTATTCATACCCGCAATGATTGGTCGTCCGGGAGGATTATGGATTTGTTTATGAATCTTTGGTAAGTGGTAGTAGTATGGGATATTAGGATTGGTGGGTATGAGAAATTTTCTCTCTTTTTGTGTTAGAATACCATGTTCCTGGCCATAAGTAATTAGTTTTTTAAGTTCTTTAGTATATGTATCTGTAGGATCTATTGAAAGTTGTTTGTAATAGTCTTTGTCTAACAGAATCTTTCTAGCCTCACATATATAATCTTCGTAATTTTGTATTACCAAGCCGCCGCCTTTATCGGCTTGGCGGATTATGATCGTATTGTCATTTGAAAGGTTACGTAGAGCCCTTTGTTCATTGGGCCATATATTGTTATATTTTTTTATTATTATGTGGGGGCAATTTCTCAAAATCTTCTAATACCAGATTTCTAAAAATATCTAAATAAGCTAGATTCTCTCCATGGGGATAGAAGGTAGAGGGAAGGGAGAGGTTTGTGTGAATCACTCCTTCGAAAAATTGTTCTGAGAGGTCTTCTGGGTCTATATATAAGACTGGCATGTTTCTTTCTGCTGTCATATTGTCTGTGAGGACTGGCAAGCCTACTGTTTTGTGATTCTTGAGGTGTTTATTAGCAAAATAACGCTGTAGAGCTAGTTTTCTAGTGTATTTGTTTAAATCAACAAAAACTTCAAATAATTGGTGTGAGTTAGAAGGACAAAAACTGAGGCCTTTTCCTAGAATTCTGATTTCATCATTAGACAGTGGTCTATCTGAAAGGTTAAATATGCCTTTACTTAGTTGTTGTAGCTTCTTTTCCTTGGTGGCAAATCCCCTTCCCCTATGTCCCCGTTTGTGTGTGTTCTTTTGTTTCTTCCCGGTTGTTGGTAAGGGGTATTTTGGCCTTCTCGTCTCCAAAGAGGAGCTAGTGGTATGCGTTCCTCTAAAAAAGCAGCCGAATTATGTGGGTTGGGTGAATCTTGAAAAGATGTATTCTCTCTACTCTGATTAGATTGGTCAGTCTGAATACCAGAAGGACCTGGTAATTCCTCTCTATTTGTTTTCTGGAAGTGTTGATTGTTCTGATTATGGTAATGTGAATTGAAAGATGGTTTAGGAGTGTGTCTTTGCGGTGGGTCTTTATTGTAAAAATGAGAAGTATGTTGATCTTTATGATTAATATTTCTATGTGGCCTATATTGGTCTTGAGAATTGGATTGATGTCTATATTCTTGTTCAATAAAGGGGGAGAATCTATTCTGGGTGGGAATATGAAATCTTTCAAAATCTCTATTTTCTCCATGTGTGTTGTATGACTGGTGAGAAGAGTGGGATCTATTGTCTCCATATGAATTGGATGACAAATACGTAGAGTGAGGTCTATGACCTGATTGTTGCAGTTTGTGTCTATTAGATTGATTTGTGTAGTGGTTTTTATTTCTATTGGTGTAGGTAACTTTAGTCCAAGTGGAGTCTTTAGACTCATTGCTATCCGTTCTATTGTATGTATAGACTATACCTTTAAGATAGTCACTCTCATCTCTCTCCTTTTTCTTATTTTTTCTTAAAATAATTATTTTCAAAATAATATTACAAGATAAACCCAGATGTACATTTAAAAGAGCTCCTACTATCAAGGAAAAACTGGCACCTAGTAAGGTCGTTATGTGCAAACGTAAGTTAAAAACCCCTCACAAGAGCACTCATAACTCTATGATGTCAAACATAGGAACTTATAGATGCAATAAAAATAGATGCAATATGTGCAAGTATATAACGAATGGCCTTAAAAACATTATATCCAATAGCACTGGAGAATCCTTTGCAATTACTCAAAGAATAACATGCAACTCCAACTATGTAGTGTACTGTATAACATGCTTGTGTGGCCTACAATATATAGGTCGCACCTGTAGAAAAATCAGACAAAGATGGTCAGAACATTTGAGATGTATTCTGAAGGGGTCTGATAAATATAGTACCTCTAGACACCATTCTTCCACACATGGCACAAATAATTGTGTCATGAATATCACCCCATTGGAAATTATTCCTGCCCTAAGTTCCCAAAACAGAATGACTAAATTACGCCAGAGGGAAACCTTTTGGATTTACCAATTTAAAACTCTACATCCAGAGGGCCTTAATGAAGTAATTGATTCTGCTGCTTTTTAATACATCTCTAACACACATAATATAACTTCAAATAACCCTTTTTTTTTATATACACATTGTAATATCATGTTTATTATTTTATAATATGATACCTGCATATTATATTAATCACGAGCACAACTTTATAGTTGCGAATGTACTCTTCACAATCAATCTATTCTAGATTTAATACTTAGGAGTATTTCACTTATTTTTTTATACTACACATATATCTACACACACTAGGCATAATTAGCTCCCCTCTCTCACTACGATATAATATATACGCATCCATTATCACCAGGACATAGACGCATATACATATATATATATATAGGGTATGCAGCCCTTACACTTATGTAATATACACATTTAGTCACGTAGGTATTTTGCGAACAATATAGTTACACTTATGTAATATACATATACAGTCACGTAGGTAACTTGTGAACGCTATAGTTAGAGCTCACTTAGTGCATCTTTTTCACCCATTGAGGCATCAGCCATCCACCACGGCCCAATCACATTCTCTTTCATAGTAGTTGCACGGACACGTCATGCTCATACATAGCAACATTAGTAACAGATACTGTTTCTATGAGAGTCATCGCACGCATCCTAAACATAATCACCAAGTCATTCGACACACACCTTTAGCCCCAATCAAATGGAGCAACACATTACATGATCGGGTTTTATTGGACACAGCATTTCCATTGGTTTAGTGTGACACACCTTATTCTGACGAAGCAATAGGATTGGATATTCATTATAGCATCCCTATTCGTTGAATCATATACACCCCCTCTCTGTTAAGAAACATAAGACTATACCTTTTTACAAGCTTATTATTTACTCCTAGGGTTCTTTTCACAAATACAATCAAAGAATAAAAACGGATATAAAAACAGCGCATGTCGCAATAATACACTTTACATATGCATGTTTAAATAACATTACGAATATTCATAACCATTTATAACACTTTTCTTAACATTTAAGACAACTCATAGAGCTCAAATCTCAGGACATCTACATATGTCTGTGTTTCTAGTCTATATATGTTTAGAAAGATCAGTAGGTTCTATATATTAGACATTTGTTTTGCACACCGTATTGTATCACTGGTATTATCTGTAACATCCGGTTAGAACATCTAGGGAGTGAATTCATGCAGCACCTGTTCTAATGAGCTACAGCTGATCCCATTAAGCCTACACAGGGGTATATATGTAAGAGACTCCAGTATTTTTAATATCATTTGCCTGAGGAAAAAGCGTGGTTAGCGCTTAGAAACGCGTTGCAATTTTACTACAGATGTCATTGTAGATCTGTGTATTTTTTTTAATTAAAACATTTTTATCGATACTGGAGTTCTCTGCTTCTTCATCATCCTGATATACTTGAAGTTCATCTCACATCACGACAGTGCCTTTTGGGTGGATATGTGCACTAGGACACCATAATATTCCTAGTATGCTTCATTTGCACTATAGGGTGCAATACTTTCTGTGAGTATCCATTCGCAAGCAGTAGCAGATATTCATTTCTGGTTCAATATTGATCTGCACTAGGGGTCGCCCTCTTTGTTTTCTCTCTCGATTTCCAGATTACAGATATACTTTCTGCGTTTGGGAGGAGCAGCCCTCAGCATAGTGCACAGTCAGCTGGGACACTGTGAAGTTCCCAGACCGTTCACCTAGGCATTATCTCTGCCTTCACACATTGTGAGTATGCTTACTTTCGCATTATACCCTTTATAAGAATTGGCTACACTAGGAGGCGCCCTTCTCTCTCTGCTCTGTTTCCCTACAAGGATTAACCCTTAAGCCTAGCAAATGCCATATAGGGATGGCGGAGGTCCAGTACCTAGGGCACCGAGTAGGTAGCGGGCAGCAGAAGCCCGAACTGGCCAAGGTGGAGGCCGTAGCCAAGTGGCCCACTCCCCATACCAAGACCCAAGTGCTAGCTTTTCTAGGTACCGCAGGCTATTATAGGAAGTTCATACCTAATTATAGTACCCTAGCCAAACCCCTCACCGACCTCACCCGTAAAAACCTTCCTAAGATTGTTACCTGGAGCCTAGAGTGTGAACAAGCATTCCAAGAACTGAAAAATGCTCTCGTAAATGACCCTATCCTTGCTGCCCCGGATCCAACTAAACGCTTTCTCGTCCATACAGACGCTTCTATGTTTGGATTGGGAGCCGTGCTGAGCCAAGTCGGGGCTGATGGCAGCGAGCATCCTGTGGCCTACCTCAGCAGGAAACTGTTACCCCGAGAAGTTAGCTACGCCGCCATCGAAAAGGAATGCCTGGCCGTGGTGTGGGCCCTCAAGAAACTTCAGCCGTATCTATATGGACAACAATTCTCCCTGCTCACAGATCACAACCCGTTGGTGTGGCTGAACAGGGTATCTGGAGACAATGCCCGGCTGTTGCGCTGGAGTTTGGCGCTGCATCCGTTTGGCTTAACAATCCATTACCGCCCTGGGAAGCAAAACGGCAACGCCAACGGGTTGTCCAGACAAACCGAACTTGCACCTTGTTCTATGAACACTCCTCCGGACCTCCCCAAGCCAATCCGTTTGGATCAGACTGGGTATGCCGGCTTGGTTCTGGGGGAGCATTGTGGCAAACCTCGCCACTTATGAACTATACGGGAATTGTTATTTAGGCTAATGGTTAAAATGTATGTAAAGGGGGGGCGGAGCCAGCTACCTAAGAGGAAAGACGCACATTAATGGAGCTCCTGAAGCCAGACTACTAAAACTCTGTTTCATCCAGCCCTGAGTACCTACATTTGTCCCTTACTCTACTCTTAGAATGGCAGTCTATTCCCTGCACCTTGCTTCTCTACTCGAAGATCTATGTGAGCAAGCTGATAGCCAATTTTATAGCTTGAAAGCAGTTTTTGCAGAGCTGCGCAATCAAGATGGCGTCTCATCCTCACCCATCTCGGACGCTAGCAAGGGGGATATGACTGAGATTACACTATCTGCTCAACACCTTACAGATCGACCGCGAGAGGGGCGGCTCAGCTGGGGATTAGCCGACATCCTGCCTAGACTGATGGGCAGAAACCCGGCACCACTACTTGCAGTTGATCTGCACCACATGGCTGGTGGTTACCTACAACAAGTGGAAACCCTTCAGATCACTACTAAGCGGCACCTGCAGTCCTCCGCTACTATTACAAAATTAGAGCCGCATCGCTTAGTTCAACCGGAGATACCCCTGATACAGAGGAAGGGGATAACCCAAGCAAGCAGCCTAAACACCTCATCTCTCACTCTTACTGACAAGGCGAACCATGCTATTACCAGGCGCCTTCCCTCGAGGGCCGTGACACAAGGCACCAGACCGGGTAAGACTGTCAGCGCTACAGACAGCACAATACATATCTTTAGCGAGCTGCTACCTACCACAGCTTGTAAAAATACAAAGAAGGCAGGGCGCTCACTTGGCTCCTGTTTTGGCTGCCTCAGGATTAGCGCTACCAGAAGGGGAATTGGACATACCAGAAGAGGAATTGGGTAAGGTCCCAAAGCCCCGTGCAGCTCTCCACATTCTACTAGGAATACAGTGGATACCTAGATTTGAGTCTGGGACACTAGTTGCACATACCAGGCCTTTTTGATGGTCTTTGACTTATGGGGTTTATTGAGGACTATTTCATTACCCCGGACATTATACTCCACTTTAGTTTAACTTAGATTTGCGACATGTCTAGCTATAAGTTTTAGTATATAACCTGTTAAAGTCGACTGTGATAGTATGATGCTCAAATCTTGTCGAGGCTACGATATGGGGCACAAGTTGGACGCATGAGGTGTCGGTTAGCAAGAAATCTACAGGCCACACAATGGAGGACAGTCTATTTCATTTCAGGACCGTTGCTCCCAGAGCCATGCATGACTTTAGCTAACTATTTCAGTGAAATGTTTTTGGTGTTTTGAGATTTACTTTGTTATAGTTCACATCTATCTGATGGCCTATGTTAACTTTTTTATATATGGAAATTATTACTATTTTCTTATATGTTATATAATTATATATTTTCTCATACACCTATTTAACCTGAGGAGAGATGGGCTGCTATTTAGTTTTATGTAAGTGTATACTAATATAGCTCTAGCGGCTGCATGAGAGCTCTCATTTCTCTATACACTGACAAGCAAGTTGATTTGTTTTAGCTTAGACACTAGCTTGTCATTATGCTCTTATACCTATAAGTGAATGAGTGCCGTAGTACAGTTAACAATTATGCCTACTATATACTTCATACCCTCTGCAGTATAGCCATTATAGTTAGCTTTCCTAGATACTAGTAAACTTCTCCCATTCAAGGTCTCATCACTAATGCTGATCTATGATCTGAGACAGAAAATGTAATTCCCATATTTTTGGCTTACATGTATTTAGCTTATATTATGTGAATACATTCACCTTATTACTCTTTTATTGCTGCAGCGTTACTACTTCAAGTCCCAGATTCTGTTTCTCTCAAGTTAAGTGCACATGTTGGGACTGTTGTCTTTCGTTTTCACAGTGTTTGCATACCCATTTGATATGAAAGACCTTACTAAACTCTGTATGGGAGGAACGATATAATTCAAGGAGTCTTTGAGGTTATTACCTTTGCATATTTTCACAAACCCCTCTAATAAGTATGACCCATAACTATATGTGTACATGGCACTTTTGTGCACCGGCTGGGGTTTTCTAAAATTTGCTATAATTTTCATTAGAAGCTTGTTAGTATGCCCTATGAGACAATCTATTACACTGTTGGTTCAGATATTTCAACTTTACGGTAGCATATAGACCCTGAGGCTAGCCCAGTTTATTAATCTACACTAGCCTACTTTCTGTGTCCTATGCCAAGCCCACCCTTAGCACATCATTATAACATAGTAAAGAGTGACACTGAGTGATGTATAATTTAGACACTGGTATATATTTTCTATATAAGTGATAGCTTTTTATAGGTCAGATCTCCAGAGGTTTCCCTTATAATCATTTTGCCTCCACCTACAATAGTCACTCTGTTTGCATCTGTTATAACAGCTACCATTGCTTTGTATCAACTATTTTTTGTTAGATTAATGACAGCTCTCTCTCGCAAACTTATGTAGCACTGTGACGTAAGTATTATATAGCCACTTGTTACAGTTAATATCTGCATTGTTGGCGCTTTAGCGGCATATCAGCTTCAGGATTGAAATATCAAGTCAATAGATATGATAGGGTAATACAGAGTGACCACATATCTTTAACCAGATTTAACATCTATAGAGATACCCCCTTAGAGATCTTTTCATCTCCCCCTACACAGGGGAATCTTTTTTTCATAATCCGTATATGTTCTATGCTAATAAGGGCATGTCCCCTGTGTAGAATTTATTGGTAGCATACATTTTCTGTCCCTGTTGAGCTCCTCTCTTCCCTTTCCCACAGGTGCTTGTTACCTGCGGGTCATAACCATATTCCTTTCTCCCACATCGTCTATAGCTGGCACTTCCCCTAGAGAGGAGCTCATTCAGAAGCCCTATACATTCCATACCCCCTAATATCCCCCCTCTCGTATAATTTGGTCAAGAGTTACCCTTATTCAATTTATAGAAAACAGTTCAACTTGTACCATAAAATACTTAGAGCTGTTCCTTATTACAAAGTATATTTATATGTTTATATATCATCTACTGTAGCATATTATGCCATGGCTTTTTGTAATGTCATAGGCAATATATTTCTGGTCTCCACAACACTCAGCAGACCCATTTTGGTCATCTCCGCCCCCCCCCCCTTATTTCCCCTTCTTCCATACTCTGAGCGGTGCTTACCCCCTGTTTTGCCCCCTGCTCCCCCCCAACTATCATAAAGCCCAAAAGTGGCTATCCTTCTGACTATCATATCGATTTGTTGATCACAACTGACATGGCCCAAGAGTGGCCTGCTAATTAGTCTGCCAAATTAAGATGGAAAAAAAATATATAAAATAGAGGTTTGGTTAGCCTCGCTCTTACTATATATTTACATTGTCTTGCAACTGTTATTGTTCTGTATATTTTGACATGTTTACTGCTGGCATTATGAGGCGAAGTATGCTTATTTTTTGTTGTATGTATTATAAAACCTCAATAAAAAATTAAATTAAAAAAAAAAAATGTATGTTACTGTAATACAATTATATGTTGATGATGTCATTGTATCAGTTCGGAAACCCCTTCTAGGGGAGACTGTTTTAAAAGTTGGTTGTTTTTGCCGTTGTAAAAAGAAGTCGTTAACTCCCAGGCTATGTGTCGTCTAGTTACTTGTTTGTCTCTGCTTACCAAAAACATATTACAGATCCTACTGCCTCTCCGCTACAATTACTAAGAGTAGTTACTTGCTTGTCTCTGCCTACCCAAAAGATATTACAGATCCTACTGCCTCTCCGCTACAATTACCAAGAGTAGTTACTTGCTTGTATCTGCCTACCCAAAAGATATTACAGATCCTACTGCCTCTCTGCTACAATTACCAAGAGTAGTTACTTGCTTGTCTCTGCCTACCCAAAAGATATTACAGATCCTACTGCCTCTCTGCTACAATTACCAAGAGTAGTTACTTGTTTGTCTCTGCTTAACAAAAAGATATTACAGATCCTACTGCCTCTCCGCTACAATTACCAAGAGTAGTTACTTGTTTGTCTCTGCTTAACAAAAAGATATTACAGATCCTACTGCCTCTCCGCTACAATTACCAAGAGTAGTTACTTGCTTGTCTCTGCTTACCCAAAAGATATTACAGATCCTACTGCCTCTCTGCTACAATTACCAAGAGTAGTTACTTGCTTGTCTCTGCTTACCCAAAAGATATTACAGATCCTACTGCCTCTCTGCTACAATTACCAAGAGTAGTTATTTGCTTGTCTCTGCTTACCCAAAAGATATTACAGATCCTACTGCCTCTCTGCTACAATTACCAAGAGTAGTTACTTGCTTGTCTCTGCTTACCCAAAAGATATTACAGATCCTACTGCCTCTCTGCTACAATTACCAAGAGTAGTTACTTGCTTGTCTCTGCTTACCCAAAAGATATTACAGATCCTACTGCCTCTCTGCTACAATTACCAAGAGTAGTTACTTGCTTGTCTCTGCTTACCCAAAAGATATTACAGATCCTACTGCCTCTCTGCTACAATTACCAAGAGTAGTTACTTGCTTGTCTCTGCTTACCCAAAAGATATTACAGATCCTACTGCCTCTCTGCTACAATTACCAAGAGTAGTTACTTGCTTGTCTCTGCTTACCCAAAAGATATTACAGATCCTACTGCCTCTCTGCTACAATTACCAAGAGTAGTTACTTGCTTGTCTCTGCTTACCACAAAGATATTACAGATCCTACTGCCTCTCTGCTACAATTACCAAGAGTAGTTACTTGCTTGTCTCTGCTTACCCAAAAGGTATTATAGATCCTACTGCCTCTCTGCTACAATTACCAAGAGTAGTTACTTGCTTGTCTCTGCCTACCCAAAAGATATTACAGATCCTACTGCCTCTCTGCTACAATTACCGAGAGTAGTTACTTGCTTGTCTCTGCCTACCCAAAAGATATTACAGATCCTACTGCCTCTCTGCTACAATTACCAAGAGTAGTTACTTGCTTGTCTCTGCCTACCCAAAAGATATTACAGATCCTACTGCCTCTCTGCTACAATTACCAAGAGTAGTTACTTGTTTGTCTCTGCTTACCCAAAATATATTACAGATCCTACTGCCTCTCTGCTACAATTACCAAGAGTAGTTACTTGTTTGTCTCTGCTTACCCAAAATATATTACAGATCTTACTGCCTCTCTGCTACAATTACCAAGAGTAGTTACTTGTTTGTCTCTGCTTACCCAAAAGATATTACAGATCTTACTGCCTCTCTGCTACAATTACCAAGAGTAGTTACTTGCTTGTCTCTGCTTACCCAAAAGATATTACAGATCCTACTGCCTCTCTGCTACAATTACCAAGAGTAGTTACTTGTTTGTCTCTGCCTACCCAAAAGATATTACAGATCCTACTGCCTCTCTGCTACAATTACCAAGAGTAGTTACTTGCTTGTCTCTGCTTACCCAAAAGATATTACAGATCCTACTGCCTCTCTGCTACAGATACCAAGAGTAGTTACTTGTTTGTCTCTGCTTACCCAAAAGATATTACAGATCCTACTGCCTCTCTGCTACAATTACCAAGAGTAGTTACTTGCTTGTCTCTGCTTACCAAAAAGATATTACAGATCCTACTGCCTCTCTGCAACACTAGCTCTCTCTGCATTCATGTGATGTCTAATCATAAACTCTCAGCGCTAATGTATGTTAGCTACTAATAGCTAGCTGTCTCTGCATTCATGTGATGTCTACTCATAAACTCTCAGTGCTAATGTATGTTAGCTACTAATAGCTAGCTTTCTCTGCATTCATGTGATGTCTAATCATAAACTCTCAGCACTAATGTATGTTAGCTACTAATAGCTAGCTTTCTCTGCATTCATGTGATGTCTACTCATAAACTCTCAGTGCTAATGTATGTTAGCTACTAATAGCTAGCTTTCTCTGCATTCATGTGATGTCTAATCATAAACTATCAGTGCTAATGTATGTTAGCTACTAATAGCTTTCTCTGCATTCATGTGATGTCTAATCATAAACTCTCAGCACTAATGTATGTTAGCTACTAATAGCTAGCTGTCTCTGCATTCATATGATGTCTAATCATAAACTCTCAGTGCTAATGTATGTTAGCTACTAATAGCTAGCTGTCTCTGCATTCATGTGATGTCTAATCATAAACTCTCAGTGCTAATGTATGTTAGCTACTAATAGCTAGCTGTCTCTGCATTCATGTGATGTCTAATCATAAACGCTCAGTGCTAATGTATGTTAGCTACTAATAGCTTTCTCTGCATTCATGTGATGTCTAATCATAAACTCTCAGTGCTAATGTATGATAGCTACTAATAGTTAGCTTTCTCTGCATTCATGTGATGTCTAATCATAAACTCTCAGTGCTAATGTATGTTAACTACTAATAGCTAGCTGTCTCTGCATTCATGTAATGTCTAATCATAAACTGTCAGTGCTAATGTATGTTAGTTACTAATGACTAGCTGTCTCTGCATTCATGTGATGTCTAATCATAAACTCTCAGTGCTAATGTATGTTAGCTACTAATAGCTAGCTGTCTCTGCATTCATGTGATGTCTAATCATAAACTCTCAGTGCTAATGTATGTTAGCTACTAATAGCTGTCTCTGCATTCATGTGATGTCTAATCATAAACTCTCAGTGCTAATGTATGTTAGCTACTAATAGCTAGCTGTCTCTGCATTCATGTGATGTCTAATCATAAACTCTCAGTGCTAATGTATGTTAGCTACTAATAGCTGTCTCTGCATTCATGTGATGTCTAATCATAAACTCTCAGAGCTAATGTATGTTAGCTACTAATAGCTAGCTGTCTCTGCATTCATGTGATGTCTAATCATAAACTCTCAGTGCTAATGTATGTTAGCTACTAATAGCTAGCTGTCTCTGCATTCATGTGATGTTTAATCATAAACTCTCAGCGCTAATGTATGTTATCTACTAATAGCTGTCTCGGCATTCATGTGGTGTCTAATCATAAACTCTCAGTGCTAATGTATGTTATCTACTAATAACTAGCTGTCTCTGCATTCATGTGATGTCTAATCATAAACTCTCAGTGCTAATGTATGTTAGCTACTAATAGCTGTCTCTGCATTCATGTGATGTCTAATCATAAACTCTCAGTGCTAATGTATGTTAGCTACTAATAGCTGTCTCTGCATTCATGAACCCATGGAGTAAATAGGAAACGGACACTTAAAAAGTTTCATTACTTGAATGATGGTAATTACTGTATGTTGTTTCAAAGTGTATTCTTCTTTCCTTCCCTTCCTCTATCCCTTCTTTCCCTTTCTCCCTCCCTCCCTCCCTCCCTCTCTTCTTTCTCTCAACTACCCCCCTTTTGCTCCTTTCTTTCCCTCACCAATCTCTCTCTCTCTCTCTCTCTCTCTCTCTCTCTCTCTCAATCTCTCTCTCTCTCTCTCTCTCTCTCTCTCTCTCTCTCTCTCTCCCTCTCCCTTCTTTCCTTTCCCTCCCTTTTCTCCCCTCCCTTTGTTTTCTCTCTCCAAAACAAACATTTTACACACTGACCCAAAAAATATTGGGGGGAAAAAAGGCCTAAAACCTGTGTGTGTGTGTGTGGGGGGGGCAGCAGCAGAATTTTGAGTGCCTAGGGCAGCACAAAAGCTAAATACGCCACTGACACACGCACATTAGTCCTATGTGGCTGGGACCTCTCTAGGCTGCATGTCATGGGGTCTTTGGACGGCACCTGGAGCTGGGCATGGGGAGTTGGGAAGGCACCCGGAGCTGGGCATGGGGACTTGGGAAGGCCCATGGAGCTGGGCATGGGGACTTGGGAATGCACCTGGAGCTGGGCATGGGGACTTGGGAAGGCCCTGGAGCTGGGCATGGGGACTTGGGAAAGCACCTGGAGCTGGGCAAGGAGTCTTGGGAGGGCAACTGGAGCTGGGCATGGGAACTTGGGAAGGCACCGGGAGCTGGGCGGGCACCTGGAGCTGGGCATGGGGACTTGGGAAGTCCCCTGGAGCTGGGTATGGGGTCTTGGGAAGCAGTGGCATCACTAGGGTTGGTGTCACCCCCCTCCCTCCAGAAAGCAGACACACACAAACACAAAAACACAGGCACACACACATACAAACACTCAGAAACACTCAGACACGCTTAAAAACACACAGATACACACACAAAAACACTCAGGCACACACATAAAAACACTCAGGCACACACACACAAACACTCAGGCACACACACAGAAACACTCAGACACACACACAGAAACACTCAGACACACACACAAAAACACTCTGACACACACACAAAAATACTCAGACACACACACACACATACAATATATGTAAACTGCACTGCATTATTTATAAAGCTCATGCCTAGAGCTTCTCCCTGGCTCAGCCGTGCATCAAATGAAAGATAAACAGAGCACTCTAAAAATAATTCACTAAAGAAAAGGTTTAGGCGCGCAAACTATGAAAATTCTGCCTACCGCTTCTTATGGCCAATCACCTCTGCACTCTGCCCACCCCCAGAACCACGCCCGCCCTCCCCTCCTACCTCTTCAGTGTGCACTTAGTGTACCATAACCGTACCGGTCTGGTGGGCATCATAAATGGCTCATTCACTTTAGAGACAGTGTCAGACAGTCATGCGGTCAGGTGCCAGGCATCCCCCTCACGATTTCCCGGTTCCCGTTTAGAGAGACAGCACAGCAGTGAGTGACTCCACTGCTCCACACGTCACTGAGCACAGATAGGCAGGCAGATTTAGGCTAGTAGCGCAAATTTTGCAAGCCCCACAGAATGCACACAACATTCATAGTAAAATTGGGCAGGGGAGGAGCAAAGTACAAACAAGCAAAAACAGCCAGGAAAACTATTTGTGGAAATTGCAGCGCTGGCTCAAGGGGCATAAAAATTAAGTGTCTACAACTTCCCCAGTCCCACTAATGTTCACAAATGCTGGCTCCGCTAATAAAAAAATATATGCATCTCTACATTGTATTTCCTTGAATTTAACCCTAGAGGGTGTCACCTGGGTGTGGCCCGCACCCCCACCCCCCCTAGTGACGCCACTGTTTGGAAGGCACCCAGAGCTGGGCAAGGGGTCTTGGGAGGGCATCTGGAGCTGGGCATGGGAACTTGGGAAGGCACCTGGAGCTGGGCACGGGGACTTGGGAGGTCTCCCGGAGCTGAGCATGGGAACTTAGGAAGGCACCTGGAGCTGGGAATGGGGTCTTGGGAGGGCACCTGGAGCTTGGCATTGGGACTTGGGAAGTTACCTGGAGCTTGGCATGGAAACTTGGGAAGGCACCTGGAGCTGGGCATGGGAACTTGGGAGGGCACCTGGAGCTTGGCATGGGAACTTGGGAGGGCACCTGGAGATGGGCATGGAAACTTGGGAAGGCACCTGGAACTGGGAATGGGGTCTTGGGAGGGCACCTGGAGCTTGGCATTGGGACTTGGGAAGTTACCTGGAGCTTGGCATGGAAACTTGGGAAGGCACCTGGAGCTGGGCATGGGAACTTGGGAGGGCACCTGGAGCTTGGCATGGGAACTTGGGAGGGCACCTGGAGATGGGCATGGAAACTTGGGAAGGCACCTGGAACTGGGCATGGAGACTTGGGAAGGCACCTGAAGCTTGGCATTGGGGCTTGGGAGGGCACCTGGAGCTGGGCATGGGGACTTGGGAAAGCACCTGGCACTTGGCATGGGAACTTGGGAAGGCACCTGGAGCTGGTCATGGGAACTTGGGAAGACACCTGGAGCTGGGCATGGGGACTTGGGAAGGCACCTGGAGCTGGGCATGGGGACTTGGGAAAGCACCTGGCACTTGGCATGGGAACCTGGGAAGGCACCTGGAGCTGGGCATGGGAACTTGGGAAGACACCTGGAGCTGGGCATGGGGACTTGGGAAGGCACCTGGAGCTGAGCATGGGGACTTGGGAAGGCACCTGGAGCTTGGCATTGGGGCTTGGGAGGGTACCTTGAGCTGGGCATGGGGACTTAGGAAGGTCCCTGGAGCTGGGCATGGGGACTTGGGCAGGTCCCTGAAACTGGGCATGGGGACCTGGGAAGGCACCTGGAGCTGGGCATGGGGTCTTTGGAAGGCACCTGGAGCTGGGCATTGGGGACTTGGGAGGGCACCCGGAGCTGGGCATGGGGACTTGGGAAAGCACCTGGAGCTGGGCATGGGGACTTGGGAAAGCACCTGGAGCTGGGCATGGGGACTTGGGAAGGCCCCTGGAGCTGGGCATGGGGGACTTGGGAAGGCCCCTGGAGCTGGGCATGGGGACTTGGGATGGCGCCTAGAGCTTGGCATGGGAACTTGGGAGAGCACCTGGAGATTGGCATGGAGACCTGGGAGGGCACACAGAGCTGGGCAGTGGGGCTTGGGAGGAAGTAGCTTATCTCTTTTTCAGGTCCTGTGGAATATTCAGTGCATCCTAATATTCATATGTGATCTGCATTTCATGGACTTTTGCTAACTAACTTCAACTATATTGACTGCTAATCATTTATATGGCTATCTTTTGATAACATCATCAATTCAAGTGCATCGATATTGCCTTTCTGATTACACTTTATTGTCTATACTGTATGTATGGGCCATTTTACTTGTCAATTGATAAACTATAACTATTACTGACATTCAAAGTTTTGCTTTTAAAATTTATTCAAACTTTTGCTATTCTAAATATTTTGGCTAAATGGGATAATTCTGAGAGACTGGATTTTAGATAACTACAGAATTTACTGTTGTTTCTATTTATCATTGTTGTTTTTACTATTACTGTTGCTTTTCATTTAAACATTTATCTTTAATAATATTAAAGGGACATAATACTCATTTGCTAAATCACTTGAAACTGATGCAGTATAACTGTAAAAAGCTGACAGGAAAATATCACCTGAGCATCTCTATGTAAAAAAGGAAGATATTTTACCTCACAATCTCCTCAGCTCAGCAGAGTAAGTTCTGTGTAAAAATCTATACTCAGCTGATCCCAGCTGCAGGTAAAAAAAAATAATAATGAAGAAATGAACAGCAGCCAATCAGCATCAGCAGTGCTGAGGTCATGAACTCTTACTGTGATCTCATGAGATTTGACTTAACTCTCATGAGATTTCATAGTAAGCTTCCTTTACCTGATTGGTGAAATAATATGAGAGTTCACGAGGCTCATCCCCTAAGCTGTCCCAGGACAGACACACTAAAATGCTGCTTAGAAATCCTTTACAATGGGATGTGGCTACTGAGGAACTTTTGAGGTAAAATATCTTTCTTTTTTACATAGAGATGTTTAGGAGATATTTTCTAGTCAGCTTTTTATAGCTATACTGCATCACTTTCAAGTGTTTAAACATTTGGGTATTATGGCCCTTTAAGTATACACTATATTTAAGTGTGGACAGTTTAATGCACCCCTCTCTCTTTCTTTCACATTTTTATTCTATATCACAGCAGGAATATATTGGGGTACTCCGACTCTGATAGATAGATTGGGGCAGCATACTAGTTAACTTTAGCTTTCTTTGGGCTCTTCTCTGCGCCAAACTCACAACTCTTTGTTCTTTCATATATATATATGGGAAATATTAAATTGTACTGGTCAATACACAAGTACCCTGTATGCACATATATAAAGCAATAAATAATACAATTTGCTAATAATAGATACAATTTATATACTATTCCATAAAAACACAATTAAAAAAGATTGCATAAAACACCAAAGTCCTGAGTAACCTAAATTTAAAATAATCCATTGCGAATGTTGCAGATTTTTGTGTCAATGTAACAATAGTGGGATATTTAAATGTAAACCTGTATTTATCCTACATCCTGTTATCTGTTACTCTCTGCTGTGGTATGTGTATGTGCATCATATTTGAGGACAATTGTCTATATGTTGCCTGCTCTGTTTTGTTTTGTTTCTTCACCTCAATTAAATAAAATAAATATATATATAAAAATATTTTTTGTGTGTGTCTGGGTTTGTGTGTGTTTGTGTGAGTCTTTGTGTTTGTCTGGGTGTTTGTGTGAGTGTGTGTGTGTCTTTGAATGTCTGGGTGTTTGTGTGTCTTTGTGTGATTGTTTCTGTGGGTGTTTGTGTGAGTATGTGTCTTTGTCTGATTGTTTCTGTGGGTGTTTGTGTGTGTCTTTGTGTGATTGTTTCTGTGGGTGTTTGTGTGAGTGTGTGTCTTTGTGTGATTGTTTCTGTGGGTGTTTGTGTGTGTCTTTGTGTGATTGTTTCTATGGGTGTGTCTTTGTGTGATTGTATCTGTGGGTGGTTGTGTGAGTGTGTGTCTTTGTGTGATTGTTTCTGTGGGCGTTTGTGTGTGTGTCTTTTTGTGATTGTTTATGTGGGTGTTTGTGTGATTGTTTCTGTGGGTATTTGTGTGTGTGTCTTTGTGTGATTGTTTCTTTGGTTGTTTGTGTGCGTGTATTTGTGTGATTGTTTCTGTGGGTGTTTGTGTGTGTGTCTTTGTGTGATTGTTTCTGTGGGTGTTTGTGTGAGTGTGTCTTTGTGTGATTGTTTCTGTGGGTGTTTGTGTGAGTGTGTGTCTTTGTGTGATTGTTTCTGTGGGTGTTTGTGTAAGTGTGTGTCTTTGTGTGATTGTTTCTGTGGGTGTTTGTGTGTGTGTGTGATTGTTTCTGTGGGTGTTTGTATGTGTGTGTGTCTTTGTGTGATTGTTTCTGTGGGTGTTTGTGTGAGTATGTGTCTTTGTCTGATTGTTTCTGTGGGTGTTTGTGTGTGTCTTTGTGTGATTGTTTCTGTGGGTGTTTGTGTGAGTGTGTGTCTTTGTGTGATTGTTTCTGTGGGTGTTTGTGTGTGGGTGTCTTTGTGTGATTGTTTCTATGGGTGTGTCTTTGTGTGATTGTATCTGTGGGTGTTTGTGTGAGTGTGTGTCTTTGTGTGATTGTTTCTGTGGGTGTTTGTGTGTGTGTCTTTGTGTGATTGTTTATGTGGGTGTTTGTGTGTGTGTTTGTGTGATTGTTTCTGTGGGTATTTGTGTGTGTGTTTTTGTGTGATTGTTTCTTTGGGTGATTGTGTGTGTGTGTCTTTGTGTGATTGTTTCTGTAGGTGTTTGTGTGTGTGTGTCTTTGTGTGATTGTTTCTGTGGGTGTTTGTATGTGTGTGTCTTTGTGTGATTATATCTCTGGGTGTTTGTGTAAGTGTGTGTCTTTGTGTGATTGTTTATGTGGGTGTTTGTGTGTGTGTTTGTGTGATTGTATGTGTGTGTGTGTCTTTGTGTGATTGTTTCTGTGGGTGTTTGTGTGTGTGTCTTTGTGAGATTGTTTCTGTGGGTGTTTGTGTGAGTGTGTCTTTGTGTGATTGTTTCTATGGGTGTGTCTTTGTGTGATTGTATCTGTGGGTGTTTGTGTGAGTGTGTGTCTTTGTGTGATTGTTTCTGTGGGTGTTTGTGTGTGTGTCTTTGTGTGATTGTTTATGTGGGTGTTTGTGTGTCTGTTTGTGTGATTGTTTCTGTGGGTATTTGTGTGTGTGTCTTTGTGTGATTGTTTCTTTGGGTGTTTGTGTGTGTGTTTGTGTCTTTGTGTGATTGTTTCTGTGGGTGTTTGTGTGGGTGTCTTTGTGTGATTGTTTCTGTGGGTGTTTGTGTGAGTGTGTCTTTGTGTGATTGTTTCTGTGGGTGTTTGTATATGTGTGTCTTTGTGTGATTATATCTCTGGGTGTTTGTGTAAGTGTGTGTCTTTGTGTGATTGTTTATGTGGGTGTTTGTGTGTGTGTTTGTGTGATTGTTTCTGTGGGTGTTTGTATGTGTGTGTGTCTTTGTGTGATTGTTTCTGTGGGTGTTTGTGTGTGTGTCTTTGTGTGATTGTTTCTGTGGGTGTTTGTGTGAGTGTGTCTTTGTGTGATTGTTTCTGTGGGTGTTTGTATGTGTGTCTTTGTGTGATTGTTTCTGTGGGTGTTTGTGTGAGTGTGTCTTTGTGTGATTGTTTCTGTGGGTGTTTGTATGTGTGTGTCTTTGCGTGATTATATCTCTGGGTGTTTGTGTAAGTGTGTGTCTTTGTGTGATTGTTTCTGTGGGTGTTTGTGTGTGTGTGTGATTGTTTCTGTGGGTGTTTGTATGTGTGTGTGTCTTTGTGTGATTGTTTCTGTGGGTGTTTGTGTGAGTATGTGTCTTTGTCTGATTGTTTCTGTGGGTGTTTGTGTGTGTCTTTGTGTGATTGTTTCTGTGGGTGTTTGTGTGAGTGTGTGTCTTTGTGTGATTGTTTCTGTGGGTGTTTGTGTGTGTGTGTCTTTGTGTGATTGTTTCTATGGGTGTGTCTTTGTGTGATTGTATCTGTGGGTGTTTGTGTGAGTGTGTGTCTTTGTGTGATTGTTTCTGTGGGTGTTTGTGTGTGTGTCTTTGTGTGATTGTTTATGTGGGTGTTTGTGTGTGTGTTTGTGTGATTGTTTCTGTGGGTATTTGTGTGTGTGTTTTTGTGTGATTGTTTCTTTGGGTGATTGTGTGTGTGTGTCTTTGTGTGATTGTTTCTGTAGGTGTTTGTGTGTGTGTGTGTCTTTGTGTGATTGTTTCTGTGGGTGTTTGTATGTGTGTGTCTTTGTGTGATTATATCTCTGGGTGTTTGTGTAAGTGTGTGTCTTTGTGTGATTGTTTATGTGGGTGTTTGTGTGTGTGTTTGTGTGATTGTATGTGTGTGTGTCTTTGTGTGATTGTTTCTGTGGGTGTTTGTGTGTGTGTCTTTGTGAGATTGTTTCTGTGGGTGTTTGTGTGAGTGTGTCTTTGTGTGATTGTTTCTATGGGTGTGTCTTTGTGTGATTGTATCTGTGGGTGTTTGTGTGAGTGTGTGTCTTTGTGTGATTGTTTCTGTGGGTGTTTGTGTGTGTGTCTTTGTGTGATTGTTTATGTGGGTGTTTGTGTGTCTGTTTGTGTGATTGATTCTGTGGGTATTTGTGTGTGTGTCTTTGTGTGATTGTTTCTTTGGGTGTTTGTGTGTGTGTTTGTGTCTTTGTGTGATTGTTTCTGTGGGTGTTTGTGTGGGTGTCTTTGTGTGATTGTTTCTGTGGGTGTTTGTGTGAGTGTGTCTTTGTGTGATTGTTTCTGTGGTTGTTTGTATATGTGTGTCTTTGTGTGATTATATCTCTGGGTGTTTGTGTAAGTGTGTGTCTTTGTGTGATTGTTTATGTGGGTGTTTGTGTGTGTGTTTGTGTGATTGTTTCTGTGGGTGTTTGTATGTGTGTGTGTCTTTGTGTGATTGTTTCTGTGGGTGTTTGTGTGTGTGTCTTTGTGTGATTGTTTCTGTGGGTGTTTGTGTGAGTGTGTCTTTGTGTGATTGTTTCTGTGGGTGTTTGTATGTGTGTGTGTCTTTGTGTGATTGTATCTGTGGGTGTCTGTGTGTGGGTGTCTTTGTGTGATTGTTTCTGTGTGTGTTTGTGTGTGTTTGTGTGATTGTTTCTGTGGGTGTTTGTGTGAGTGTGTGTCTTTGTGTGATTGTTTCTGTGTTTGTGTGATTGTTTCTTTAGGTGTTTGTATGTGTGTCTTTGTGTGATTTTTTTCTGTGTGTGTCTTTGTGTGATTGTTTCTGTGGGTGTTTGTGTGGGTGTCTTTGTGTGATTGTTTCTGTGGGTTTTTGTGTGAGTGTGTCTTTGTGTGATTGTTTCTGTGGGTGTTTGTATGTGTGTGTGTTTGTGTAAGTGTGTGTCTTTGTGTGATTGTTTCTGTGTGTGTTTGTGTGTGTGTTTGTGTGATTGTTTCTGTGGGTGTTTGTATGTGTGTGTGTGTCTTTGTGTGATTGTTTCTGTGGGTGTTTGTGTGTGTGTCTTTGTGTGATTGTTTCTTTGGGTGTTTGTGTGTGTGTGTCTTTGTGTGATTGTTTCTGTGGGTGTTTGTGTGTGTGTCTTTGTGTGATTGTTTCTGTGGGTGTTTGTGCATGTGTCTTTGTGTGATTGTTTCTGTGGGTGTTTGTGTGAGTGAGTCTTTGTGTGATTGTTTCTGTGGATGTTTGTATGTGTGTGTCTTTGTGTGATTGTATCTGTGGGTGTTTGTGTGTGTGTGTCTTTGTGTGATTGTTTCTGTGGGTGTTTGTGTGTGTGTCTTTGTGTGATTGTTTCTTTGGGTGTTTGTGTGTGTGTGTCTTTGTGTGATTGTTTCTGTGGGTGTTTGTGTGTGTGTCTTTGTGTGATTGTTTCTGTGGGTGTTTGTGTGAGTGTGTATCTTTGTGTGATTGTTTCTGTGGGTGTTTGTGTGTGTGTGTTTGTGTGATTTTTTTCTGTGGGTGTTTGTGTGATTGTTTCTGTGTTTGTGTGATTGTTTCTGTAGGTGTTTGTATGTGTGTCTTTGTGTGATTTTTTTCTGTGTGTGTGTCTTTGTGTGATTGTTTCTGTGGGTGTTTGTGTGAGTGTGTATCTTTGTGTGATTGTTTCTGTTGGTGTTTGTGTGTGTGTGTCTTTGTGTGATTGTTTCTGTAGGTGTTTGTAAGTCTTTGTGTGATTGTTTCTGTGGGTGTTTGTGTGAGTGTGTCTTTGTGTGATTGTTTCTGTGGGTGTTTGTGTGATTGTTTCTGTTTTTGTTCTTTTATATATATATATATATATATATATATATATATATATATATATATATATATATATATCTATATATATGGGAAATATTAAATTGTACTGGTCAATACACAAGTACCCTGTATGTACATATATAAAGCAATAAATAATACAATTTGCTAATAATAGATACAATTTATATACTATTCAATAAAAACACAATTAAAAAATATTGCATAAAACACCAAAGTCCTGAGTAACCTAAATTTAAAATAATCCATTGCGAATGTTGCGGATTTTTGTGTCAATGTAACAATAGTGGGATATTTAAATGTAAACCTGTATTTATCCTACATCCTGTTATCTGTTACTCTCTGCTGTGGTATGTGTATGTGCATCATATTTGAGGACAATTGTCTGTATGTTGCCTGCTCTGTTTTGTTTTGTTTCTTCACCTCAATTAAATAAAATAAATATATATATAAAAATATTTTTTGTGTGTGTCTGGGTTTGTGTGTGTTTGTGTGAGTCTTTGTGTTTGTCTGGGTGTTTGTATGAGTGTGTGTGTGTGTCTTTGAATGTCTGTGTGAGTATGTGTCTTTGTCTGATTGTTTCTATGGGTGTTTGTGTGTGTGTGCGCGTCTGTGACTAAATATACAGACGCGCACACACACACACTTAGACAGAAACAGTCATACACGCACAAACACAAACAGTGTTATTATGTGTATATACATTTATATTTGTGTTAGTATGTGTATATACATATATATTTATGTGTTACTATGTGTATATACATATATATTTATGTGTTACTATGTGTATATACATATATATTTATGTGTTACTATGTGTATATACATATATATTTATGTGTTATTATGTGTATATACATATATATTTATGTTATTATGCGTATATACATATATATTTATGTGTTATTATGTGTATATACATATATATTTATGTGTTATTATGTGTATATACATATATATTTATGTGTTACTATGTGTATATACATATATATTTATGTGTTACTATGTCTATATACATATATATTTATGTGTTATTATGTGTATATATATATATATTTATGTGTGACTATGTGTATATACATATATATTTATGTGTTACTATGTGTATATACATATATATTTAGGTGTTAGTATGTGTATATACATATATATTTATGTGTTACTGTGTGTATATACATATATATTTATGTGTTACTATGTGTATATACATATATATTTATGTGTTATTATGTGTATATACATATATATTTATGTTATTATGTGTATATACATATATATTTATGTGTTATTATGTGTATATACATATATATTTATGTGTTACTATGTGTATATACATATATATTTATGTGTTACTATGTCTATATACATATATATTTATGTGTTATTATGTGTATATACATATATATTTATGTGTTACTATGTGTATATACATATATATTTATGTGTTACTATGTGTATATACATATATATTTATGTGTTACTATGTGTATATACATATATATTTATGTGTTATTATGTGTATATACATATATATTTATGTGTTACTATGTGTATATACATATATATTTATGTGTTACTATGTGTATATACATATATATTTATGTGTTACTATGTGTATATACATATATATTTATGTGTTATTATGTGTATATACAGATATATTTATGTGTTACTATGTGTATATACATATATATTTATGTGTTACTATGTGTATATACATATATATTTATGTGTTACTATGTGTATATACATATATATTTATGTGTTACTATGTGTATATACATATATATTTATGTGTTACTATGTGTATATACATATATATTTATGTGTTACTATGTGTATATACATATATATTTATGTGTTATTATGTGTATATACATATATATTTATGTGTTACTATGTGTATATACATATATATGTATGTGTTACTATGTGTATATACATATATATATATATATGTATGTGTTACTATGTGTATATACATATATATTTATGTGTTATTATGTGTATATACAGATATATTTATGTGTTACTATGTGTATATACATATATATTTATGTGTTATTATGTGTATATACATATATATTTATGTGTTACTATGTGTATATACATATATATTTATGTGTTACTATGTGTATATACATATATATTTATGTGTTAGTATGTGTATATACATATATATTTATGTGTTAGTATGTGTATATACATATATATATATTTATGTGTTACTATGTCTATATACATATATATTTATGTGTTATTATGTGTATATACATATATATTTATGTGTTATTATGTGTATATACATATATATTTATGTGTTACTATGTGTATATACATATATATTTATGTGTTATTATGTGTATATACATATATATTTATGTGTTACTATGTGTATATACATATATATTTATGTGTTACTGTGTGTATATACATATATATTTATGTGTTACTATGTGTATATACATATATATTTATGTGTTAGTATGTGTATATACATATATATTTATGTGTTACTATGTGTATATACAGATATATTTATGTGTTACTGTGTGTATATACAGATATATTTATGTGTTACTATGTGTATATACATATATATTTATGTGTTATTATGTGTATATACATATATATTTATGTGTTACTGTGTGTATATACATATATATTTATGTGTATTATGTGTATATACATATATATTTATGTGTTACTATGTGTATATACATATATATTTATGTGTTACTATGTGTATATACATATATATTTATGTGTTACTATGTGTATATACATATATATTTATGTGTTATTATGTGTATATACATATATATTTATGTGTTACTGTGTGTATATACATATATATTTATGTGTTACTATGTGTATATACATATATATTTATGTGTTATTATGTGTATATACATATATATTTATGTGTTACTATGTGTATATACATATATATTTATGTGTTACTATGTCTATATACATATATATTTATGTGTTATTATGTGTATATATATATATATTTATGTGTGACTATGTGTATATACATATATATTTATGTGTTACTATGTGTATATACATATATATTTAGGTGTTAGTATGTGTATATACATATATATTTATGTGTTACTGTGTGTATATACATATATATTTATGTGTTACTATGTGTATATACATATATATTTATGTGTTATTATGTGTATATACATATATATTTATGTTATTATGTGTATATACATATATATTTATGTGTTACTATGTGTATATACATATATATTTATGTGTTACTATGTCTATATACATATATATTTATGTGTTATTATGTGTATATACATATATATTTATGTGTTACTATGTGTATATACATATATATTTATGTGTTACTATGTGTATATACATATATATTTATGTGTTACTATGTGTATATACATATATATTTATGTGTTATTATGTGTATATACATATATATTTATGTGTTATTATGTGTATATACATATATATTTATGTGTTACTATGTGTATATACATATATATTTATGTGTTACTATGTCTATATACATATATATTTATGTGTTATTATGTGTATATACATATATATTTATGTGTTACTATGTGTATATACATATATATGTATGTGTTACTATGTGTATATACATATATATATATATATGTATGTGTTACTATGTGTATATACATATATATTTATGTGTTATTATGTGTATATACAGATATATTTATGTGTTACTATGTGTATATACATATATATTTATGTGTTATTATGTGTATATACATATATATTTATGTGTTACTATGTGTATATACATATATATTTATGTGTTACTATGTGTATATACATATATATTTATGTGTTAGTATGTGTATATACATATATATTTATGTGTTAGTATGTGTATATACATATATATATATTTATGTGTTACTATGTCTATATACATATATATTTATGTGTTATTATGTGTATATACATATATATTTATGTGTTATTATGTGTATATACATATATATTTATGTGTTACTATGTGTATATACATATATATTTATGTGTTATTATGTGTATATACATATATATTTATGTGTTACTATGTGTATATACATATATATTTATGTGTTACTGTGTGTATATACATATATATTTATGTGTTACTATGTGTATATACATATATATTTATGTGTTATTATGTGTATATACATATATATTTATGTGTTAGTATGTGTATATACATATATATTTATGTGTTACTATGTGTATATACAGATATATTTATGTGTTACTGTGTGTATATACAGATATATTTATGTGTTACTATGTGTATATACATATATATTTATGTGTTATTATGTGTATATACATATATATTTATGTGTTACTGTGTGTATATACATATATATTTATGTGTATTATGTGTATATACATATATATTTATGTGTTACTATGTGTATATACATATATATTTATGTGTTACTATGTGTATATACATATATATTTATGTGTTACTATGTGTATATACATATATATTTATGTGTTATTATGTGTATATACATATATATTTATGTGTTACTGTGTGTATATACATATATATTTATGTGTATTATGTGTATATACATATATATTTATGTGTTACTGTGTGTATATACATATATATTTATGTGTTACTATGTGTATATACATATATATTTATGTGTTAGTATGTGTATATACATATATATTTATGTGTTATTATGTGTATATACATATATATTTATGTGTTACTATGTGTATATACATATATATTTATGTGTTAGTATGTGTATATACATCTACATTTACATGTTAATATGTGAATATACACATAAACACATACATAAATATGTATATAAACATATACAAATGTATAAATGACAAGATGAAGATCACTGCATAGAATGACAAGTGTCATTGGAGTATCTCATGCATTACCATGTTATAACATGACCTGTTTCGGTCACACATCACAACATTCTGAGCATTGATACATGAGTCTCACAGTAATGCTAACAATGATAACATACAGCACTATTTATACCTTTCTGCGGCAATGGGACCTTAGAAGACAGATGGACAACACCACAACCACAAGTAGGAAGATGCTGGCTCCAACAATCAACCAAAAAGGCATGCCAGAACCCAACGTGACGAGAGGCTTGATTTCTATGCAAAGAAAGAGATGGAGGAGTAATTAAGGGGTGACTTGCTCACAATTATGAGGTTTGGGAGCAAAGCTAACTTCATCCAAAGTAAGCAGTAGCTAAGCCTTTCTTTCTCTTGTAAGGTGTATCCAGTCCACGGATCATCCATTACTTGTGGGATATTCTCATTCCCAACAGGAAGTTGCAAGAGGACACCCACAGCAGAGCTGTAATATAGCTCCTCCCCTAACTGTCATACCCAGTCATTCTCTTGCAACTCTCAACAAGCAAGGACGTTGTAGGAGAGAGTGGTTAAATATAGCTAGTTTATTTTCTTCAATCAAAAGTTTTTTATTTTTAAATAGTACCGGAGTTGTGCTATTTTATCTCAGGCAGTAAATAGAAGAAGAATCTGCCTGAGGTTTCTATGATCTTAGCAGGTTGTAACTAAGATTCATTGCTATTCTCACATATGTCTGAGGGGATTACACAGATGAGGTAACTTCAGCAAGAGAATGGCGTGCAGTTTATTCTGCTATCAGGTATGTGCAGTTATAATTTTTTCTAGAGATGGAAAACACTAGAAAATGCTGCTGATACCGGATTAATGTAAGTTAAGCCTGAATACAGTGATTTAATAACGACTGGTATCATGCTTACTCCCAGGGGTAATACCCTTATGATATTTACAATATAAAACGTTTGCTGGCATGTTTAATCGTTTTTATATATGCTTTGGTGATAAAACTTTATTGGGGCCTAGTTTTTTCCACATGGCTGGCTTAAATTTTGACTAGAAACAATTTCCACTGTTGTAGTACAAAAGTTACAGTTGGTGCAGTTAAAATTACAAACTGTGACATCCAGCTTCCCTCAAAGGCCCTCTGAATGCTATAGGACATCTCTAAAGGGCCCAAAGGCTTTCCAAAGTCGTTTATTGGGGAAGGTAGGGCCACAGCTTGCTGTGGCAGTTGGTTGTGACTGTTAAAAAACGTCTATTTCGTTTTTTTGATCCGTTTTTTGAACTAAGGGGTTAATCATCCATTTGCAAGTGGGTGCAAGGCTCTGTTAGCCTATTATACACACGGTAAAAATGTCGTTTGATTTACTGCATTTTTCACTGTTTTTTAAATTCTGACAAAATTTGTTTCTCTTAAAGGCACAGTACCGTTTTTTATATTTGCTTGTTAACTTGATTTAAAGTGTTTTCCAAGCTTGCTAGTCTCATTGCTATTCTGTATAAACATGTCTTAACTTTCCCCACGTGTCAGACCCTTTGACTCCCGCTTAAGGGACTCACGCTCAAATGGCGCCAAGTACATCTAGGGCGCCCATAGCGTTTACTTTACAAGACATGGCGGCAGTCATGGATAACACACTGTCAGCGGTATTAGCCAGACTACCTGAACTTAGAGGTAAGTGAGATAGCTCTGGGGTGAGACAAAATGCAGAGCATACTGACGCTTTAAGAACCATGTCTGATACTGCCTCACAATATGCAGAAGCTGAGGAAAGAGAGCTTCAGTCAGTGGGTGATGTTAATGACTCAGGAAAGATACCTGATTCTAATATTTCTACATTTAAATTTAAGCTTGAACACCTCCGCGTGTTGCTTAGGGAGGTTTTAGCTGCTCTGAATGACTGTGATACCATTGCAGTGCCAGAGAAATTGTGTAGACTGGATAAATACTTTGCAGTGCCGGTGTGTACTGATGTTTTTCCAAATACCTAAAAGGTTTACAGAAATTATTAATAAGGAATGGGATAGACCAGGTGTGCCATTCTCTTCCCCTCCTATTTTTAGAAAAATGTTTCCAATAGACGCCACCACATGCGACTTATGGCAGACAGTCCCTAAGGTGGAGGGAGCAGTTTCTACTCTAGTAAAGCGTACTACTATCCCTGTCGAGGACAGTTGTGCTTTTTTTTTTTTTTTTTTTTTAGATCCAATGGATAAAAAATTAGAGGTTACCTTAAGAAAATATTTATTCAACAAGGTTTTATCCTACAGCCCCTTGCATGCATTGCCCCTGTCACTGCTGCTGCGGCGTACTGGTTTGAGTCTCTGGAAGAGGCTTTACAGGTAGCGACTCCATTGGATGACATACTTGGCAAACTTAGAGCACTTAAGCTAGCCAATTCTTTTATTCTGATGCCATTGTTCATTTGACTAAACTAACGGCTAAGAATTCTGGTTTTGCTATACAGGCGCGCAGAGCGCTATGGCTTAGATCATGGTCAGCTGACGTGACTTCAAAATCTAAGCTACTTAACATTCCCTTCAAGGGGCAGACCCTATTCGGGCCTGGTTGAAGGAGATTATTGCTGATATCACTGGAGGAAAAGGTCATGCCTTTCCTCAGGATAGGTCCAAATCTAGGGCCAAACAGTCTAATTTTCGTGCCTTTCTAAACTTCAAGGCAGGTGCGGCATCAACTTCCTCTAATAATAAACAAGAGGGAACTTTTGCTCAATCCAAGACGGTCTGGAGACCAAACCTGACATGGAAAAAAGGTAAGCAGGTAAAAAAGCCTGCTGCTGCCTCTAAGACAGCATGAAGGAACGGCCCCCTATCCGGGAACGGATCTAGTAGGGGGCAGACTTTCACTCTTTGCCCAGGCATGGGCAAGAGATGTTCAGGATTCCTGGGCGTTGGAAATTATATCCCAGGGATATCTTCTGGACTTCAAAGCTTCCCCCCCAAAAGGGAGATTTCACCTTTCACAATTATCTGCACACCAGATAAAGAGAGAGGCATTCTTACACTGTGTACGAGTCCTCCTAGTTATGGGAGTGATCCATCCAGTTCCAAAGGAGGAACAGGGACAGGGTTTTTACTCAAATCTGTTTGTGGTTCCCAAAAAAGAGGGAACCTTCAGACCAATTTTGGATCTAAAGATCTTAAACAAATTCCTCAAAGTTTCGTCGTTCAAGATGGAAACTATTCGTACCATCCTACCACTGATCCAGGAGGGTCAATATATGACTACAGTGGATCTAAAGGATGCTTATCTTCACATTCCGATACACAAAGATCATCATCGGTTTCTCAGGTTTGCCTTTTAAGACAGGCATTACCAGTTGTAGCTCTTCCCTTGGGATTAGCTACAGCCCCAAGAATCTTTACAAAGGTTCTAGGGTCACTTATGGCGGTCCTAAGGCCGTGGGGCATAGCAGTAGCCCCTTATTTAGACGACATCCTGATACAGGCGTCAAACTTCCAAATTGCCAAGTCTCATACGGACGTAGTACTGGCATTTCTGTGGTCGCATGGGTGGAAAGTGAACGAGGAAAAGAGTTCTCTATCCCCACTCACAAGAGTTTCCTTTCTAGGGACTCTGATAGATTCTGTAGAAATGAAAATTCACCTGACGGAGTCCAGGTTATCAAAGCTTCTAAATTCCTGCCGGGTTCTTCATTCCATTCCGCGCCCTTCGGTGGTTCAGTGTATGGAAGTAATCGGCTTAATGGTAGTGGCAATGGACATAGTGCAGTTTGCACGCTTACATCTCAGACCGCTGCAACTATGTATGCTCAGTCAGTGGAGCGGGGATTACACAGATTTGTCCCCTCAACTGAATCTGGACCAAGAGACCAGGGATTCTCTTCTCTGGTGGCTATCTCGGGTCCATCTGTCCAAAGGTATGACCTTTCGCAGGCCAGATTGGACAATTGTTATGACAGATGCCAGCCTTCTAGGTTGGGGTGCAGTCTGGAACTCCCTGAAGGCTCAGGGATAGTGGACTCAGGAGGAGTCTCTCCTTCCATTAAATATTCTGGAACTAAGAGCAATATTCAAGGCTCTTCAGGCTTGGCCTCAGTTAGCAACTCTGAGGTACATCAGATTTCAGTCGGACAACATCACGACTGTAGCTTACATCAACCATCAAGGGGGAACGAGAAGTTCCCTAGAGATGTTAGAAGTTTAAAAAATAATTCGCTAGGCAGAGATTCACTCTTGCCACCTATCAGCTATCCATATCCCAGGTGTAGAGCACTGGGAGGTGGATTTTCTAAGTCATCAGACTTTTCATCCGGGAGAGTGGGAACTCCATCCGGAGGCATTTGCACAACTGATTCATCGTTGGGGCAAACCAGAACTGGATCTCATGGCGTCTCGCCAGAACGCCAAGCTTCCGTGTTACGGATCCAGGTCCAGGGATCCCAAGGCGACACTGATAGATGCTCTAGCAGCGCCCTGGTCTTTCAACCTGGCTTATGTGTTTCCACCGTTTCCTCTGCTCCCTCGACTGATTGCCAAGATCAAGCAGGAGAGAGAATCGGTGATTCTGATAGCACCTGCGTGGCCACGCAGGACCTGGTATACAGATCTAGTGGACATGTCATCCTTTCCACCATGGTCTCTGCCTCTGAAACAGGACCTTCTACTTCAGGGTCCTTTCAACCATCCAAATCTAATTTCTCTGAGGCTGACTGCCTGGAGATTGAACGCTTGATTTTATCAAAGCGTGGCTTCTCCGAGTCAGTTATTGATACCTTAAGACAGGCACGAAAGCCTGTCACCAGGAAAATTTACCATAAGGTATGGCATAGATATCTTTATTGGTGTGAATCCAAGGGTTACTCATGGAGTAAGGTCAGGATTGCTAGGATATTATCTTTTCTCCAAGAAGGTTTGGAAAAAGGATTGTCAGCTAGTTAAGCGTCTGGCAGATGTTCCAGACGTTCAGTCATTTTGTCAGGCTTTAGTTAGAATCAAGCCTGTGTTTAAACCTGTTGCTCCACCATGGAGCTTAAACTTGGTTCTTAAGGTTCTTCAAGGAGTTCTGTTTGAACCTCTTCATTCCATAGATATCAAGCTTTTATCTTGGAAAGTTCTTTTTTTGGTAGCTATTTCCTCGGCTCGTAGAGTCTCTGAGCTATCTGCCTTACAATGTGATTCTCCTTATCTGATTTTTCATACGGATAAGGTAGTCCCGCGTACCAAACCTGGGTTCTTACCTAAGGTGGTATCTAACAAGAATATCAATCAAGAGATTGTTGTTCCATCCTTGTGTTACACAATTTGGACGTGGTCCGTGCTTTAAAGTTTTACTTACAAGCTACTAAAGATTTTCGTCAAACATCTGCTTTGTTTGTTGTCTACTCTGGACAGAGGAGAGGTCAGAAGGCTTCGGCAACCTCTTTTTCTTTTTGACTAAGAAGCTTAATCTGCTTAGCCTATGAGACTGCTGGACAGCAACCTCCTGAAAGGATTACAGCTCATTCCACTAGAGCTGTGGCTTCCACTTGGGCCTTTAAAAATGAAGCTTCTTTTGATCAGATTTGCAAGGCGACGACTTGGTCTTCGCTTCATATTTTTTCAAAATTTTACAAATTTGATACTTTTGCTTCTTCGGAGGCTATATTTGGGAGAAAGCTTTTTCGGGCAGTGGTTCCTTCCATTTAAGTTCCTGCCTTGTCCCTCCCTTCATCCGTGTACTTTAGCTTTGGTATTGGTATCCCACAAGTAATGGATGATCCGTGGACTGGATACACCTTACAAGAGAAAACAAAATTTATGCTTACCTGATAAATTTATTTCTCTTGTGGTGTATCCAGTCTATGGCCCGCCCTGTCATTTTAAGGCAGGTAATTTTTAAATTTAAACTACAGTAACCACTGCACCCTATGGTTCCTCCTTTCTCGGCTTGTTTTCAGTCGAATGACTGGCTATGACAGTTAGGGGAGGAGCTATATTACAGCTCTGCTGTGGGTGTCCTCTTGCAACTTCCTGTTGGGAATGAGAATATCCCACAAGTAATGGATGATCCGTGGACTGGATACACCACAAGAGAAATAAATTTATCAGGTAAGCATAAATTTTGTTTTTGTAGATGTTTCGCAGCTGAGCTATATTGAACCAAAATGACTAACAGTTGTATTTATCTTGCGATTGGCAAATGAACTATATACCACCCAGATGACTGGTATTTGTGCTTTATCTTGTGATTAGCAGCTGAGCTATATACCACCCAGATGACTGGTATTTGTGTTTTATCTTGTGATTGGCAGCTGAGCTATATACCACCCAGAAGACTGGTATTTGTGCTTTATCTTGTAATTGGCAGCTGAGCTATATACCACCCAGAAGACTAGTATTTGTGCTTTATCTTGTAATTGGCAGCTGAGCTATATACCACACAGATGACTGGTATTTGTGTTTTATCTTGTGATTGGCAGCTGAGCTATATACCACATAGATGACTGGTATTTGTGCTTTATCTTGTGATTGGCAGCTGAGCTATATACCACCCAGATGACTGGTATTTGTGCTTTATCTTGTGATTAGCAGCTGAGCTATATACCATCCAGATGACTGGTATGTGTGCTTTATCTTGTGATTGGCAGCTGAGCTATATACCACCCAGATAACTGGTATTTGTGCTTTATCTTGTGATTAGCAGCTTAGCTATATACCAAACAGATGACTGGTATTTGTGCTTTATCTTGTGATTTGCAGCTGAGCTATATACCACCCAGATGACTGGTATTTGTGCTTTATCTTGTGATTGGCAGCTGAGCTATATACCACCCAGATGACTGATATTTGTGCTTTATCTTGTGATTTGCAGCTGAGCTATATACCATTTAGATGACTGGTATTTGTGCTTTATCTTGTGATTATCAGCTGAGCTATATACCACCCAGATGACTGGTATTTGTGCTCTATCGTGTGATTGACAGCTGAGCTACATACCACCCAGATAACTGGTATCTGCGCTTTATCTTGTGATAACCAGCTGAGCTATATAACACCCAGATTACTGGTATTTGTGCTTTATCTTGTGATTATAAGCTGAGCTATATACCACCTAGATGACTGGTATTTTTGCTTTATCTTGTGATTGGCAGCTGAGCTGTATACCACCCAGATGACTGGTATTTGTGCTCTATCGTGTGATTGGCAGATGAGCTATATACCATTCAGATGACTGGTATTTGTGCTTTATCTTGTGATTATAAGCTGAGCTATATACCACCTAGATGACTGGTATTTGTGCTTTATCTTGTGATTGGCAGCTGAGCTATATACCACCCAGATGACTGGTATTTGTGCTCTATCGTGTGATTGGCAGATGAGCTATATACCATTCAGATGACTGGTATTTGTGCTTTATCTTGTGATTGGCAGCTGATCTACATACCACCCAGCAGACTGGTATTTGTGCTTTATCTTGTGATTAGCAGCTTAGCTATATACCAACCAGATGACTGGTATTTATGCTTTATCTTGTGATTAGCAGCTGAGCTATATACCACCCAGATGACTGGTATTTATGCTTTATCTTGTGATTGGCAGCTGAGCTATATACCACCAAGATGACTGGTATTTGTGCTTTATCTTGTGATTGGCAGCTGAGCTATATACCACCCAGATGACTGGTATTTGTGATTTATCTTGTAATTGGCAGCTGAGCTATATACCACCAAGATGACTGGTATTTGTGCTTTATCTTGTGATTGGCAGCTGAGCTATATACCACCCAGATGACTGGTATTTGTGCTTTATCTTGTGATTATCAGCTGAGCTATATACCACCCAGATAACTGGTATGTGTGTTTATCTTGTGAAACCAGCTAAGCTATATACCACCCAGATGACTGGTATTGGTGTTTTGTCTTGTGATTGGCAGATGAGCTATGTGACAGACCCTTCTGTCAGTACTGAAAGAGTTAACTTTGTTCAGCTTTAAGAAGCTATTTTCTAAATACAAGGTTGCTGGCATCAGCTAGTGTGTGTTGTAATTAAGTTTAAGTGATAAACATTCACATTGTTTAATCCCATCCAGAGAGCAGACGCCCAAGTGATAAGAAAAGGCTCAAGTGTGTCTTGTGTTTAACTTGTTTATCTGCTTAAGGAATGTAATTCTATTGTGGCCTGTCAAAGGGCGTTTTCCCTCTATCTAATGTACAATATTCTTTCAACCCCCCACCTGGGGTCAGACCTGCATAAATACTGGGCATACAGCCTTCAATAAATTGCATTCTGTTTTAACCTTCAATGTGGAGCCTGGTCTCATGTTTGAGGGGGGAATTACCTGGGTTGTGAGTTGTTGATCTCACATTCAGGGCATCTTCCATCTGGTATTAACCCTTGGTATCCTGTTGATACTGTAACAATTGGTGGCAAGCGACGGGAGGATCCTTATCGCCCAGAAGAGCAACTACACATCCAGACCGAATGGGAATACCGTATGAAAGGCTAAAAAGAGCTACCCTTAAAGACCTGCTAGAACAACGGGGCCAACAAACCAGTAACCTCAGGAAGAGGGAGATTATTACAAGACTGACCGAGATGGATGGAGTACCAGGGCCCGAAGGAACCAATGAGCCCAGCATATCAGACAGAACCCCCGAAGAAGCAAGCTTTGACCGGGTGGTCAAAATAAGACTGGCACATTATGGCCCCAACCCATCTGTGGAAATTATCGACCGGGTCAAAGCAGCTGTGGAGGCCAACCTACTTCGCCGAAAAGTGCATTTTACAGCTTTTAAAAACTTCCTGGAAACAGAAGGAGAGATTGATGGGTACCTTGCGGATTTTGAGAGGCAATGTGCACTACACCAGGTACCCGCAGAGGACTGGGTCACGATATTATCCGGAAAATTATCCGGCCGGGCCAGTGAGGCTTTTCGGGCCATTCCAGATGAGGAAGTCGGGGATTATAATACTGTAAAAGAGGCTCTGCTCTCCAGGTATGCGGTTACACCGGAGGCATACCGGAGGCGGTTCAGAGACACTGTTAAATTGGCTGGTGATTCCTACGTTGAGTGGGCATGTAAGGTGCACCGCACAGCAGCTCACTTGATGGCGGGGTGCCAAGCCGTATCTGGGGAAGAGGTGCTGCAGCTATTCCTGTTGGAACATTGCTTTGACAAGTTATCAGCAGGAGTTAGAGAGTGGGTTCGGGACCGTAAACCCTCCACCCTGCAAGAAGCTGCTCGCCTGGCAGATGAGTATACGGATGCCCGCAAACTGGATACTGCTACCACTAAGCCCCCTGCTAGAGTGGAGTACAGACCCCCAGTCACCCCAGCAGCTGCCAGTTACCAACCCCGGTGCACCACTATACCACACCGCCTTCAGCCACGAATTACCCTCAGACAGCCCGGTTCACCTCACAGGATTACTCACAGCCTATTCGGTGCTTTGGATGTAAGCAACTAGGGCACAAAAGATCGGAGTGTCCCCTAAACACTGTGAACCAAGCACAGTCCTGGAGGAGACCCGCCAGCGGAATCCCACTTAACCCTCAGCCTGCTGCCCACTGCTTAGAGGGGGAAGAATGCTGGGGCATCCTACATGAAGCAGACCCCGTGCAAGCTGTCCACCGGGATAACCGACAACAGCACTGGCAACTGGTTAAAGTGAATGGGAAGGAGGACAGTGGTCTACGGGATACTGGCGCTACCATGACCTTGCTCCAAAAGAACTTGGTGTCCGAGAACCAGCACACCGGAGACACTGTGGCTGTGAGGGTGGCAGGGGGCACTGTGTTCTGCCTACCTGTTGCCCGGGTACATTTGGATTGGGGAGTGGGCGCTAGACATGTGAATGTAGGGGTCATGAAGGATTTACCAGCTGATGTTCTCCTTGGAAATGACTTGGCCCCCCTTGTTTCGGCCTATGCTGCCATGGGTCCCGCTGATGTTAACCCTGTGACTACCCGTGCCCAGACCCGTGCCGCCGAGACCGACCCACCTGCTGCTGAGACCCAGGTAAGACTCTCTTCCCCGACTTGTACCCTAGATCAGGCCCCCTTAGGCTGGGATACCCCAGAGACGTACGGGAGGGAAACCCAGGAGGATCCGACCCTTCAGAAGTACAGGGCTAGGGCAGATGCTGGAGAAGAGGGGGTAGATGGGGAACGTTATGAGTGGGTGGGGGATAGGCTATATAGAATCCCCAAACCTGCCCAGAAAAGTAATGCCCTTCCACAGAATTGGCAGCTGGTGGTGCCTGCGAAATACCGGCAAGAGATTCTGCGGATTGGGCACGATGTACCATTAGCTGGACATCTAGGGTCCCGCCGCACAGCTCATAGGATCACCCAAAATTTCTTCTGGCCCAATTTTAACCGAGATGTGCGGGTATATTGTAGTACTTGTGACACCTGTCAATGGGTGGGTAAGCGGGGGGATCACCCAAAAGCTAGGCTTATGACTATGCCTGTCATTGGGGAACCCCTTTCCCGCATAGCCGTTGACATTGTGGGTCCACTGGCCAGGGCTAGTCCATCAGGTAAGAAGTATATTCTCACTGTGGTGGACTATGCCACTCGTTACCCAGAGGCAGTAGCACTGTCGAATATAAAGGCAGAGACAGTCGCTGACGCCCTGGTTAAGGTTTTTACTAGGGTCGGGTTCCCTAAGGAGATTCTCTCTGATCAGGGGACCCAGTTTACCGCTGTGCTCACCCAGCAGCTGTGGAAGGTGTGCGGCATTAAACCATTGCTCAGTTCGCCTTATCACCCACAGACTAACAGTCTCTGCGAGCGCTTTAATGGCACCCTCAAGCAGATACTGAGGACCTTTACTGACACTTGCAGAGACTGGGAATGATTCCTGCCTCATCTGCTATTTGCGTACAGAGAGGTGCCCCAGGAATCTACTGGGTTCTCTCCCTTTGAGTTACTCTATGGGAGAAGGGTCCGCGGCCCCCTGGATCTCATTAGAGGACACTGGGAGGGAGAGATAGAGCAGGAGGGGATCCCCATAGTGCCATATGTTCTGGAACTCCGGGACCGCATGGAGAAACTGTCCCTGATGGTAAGAGAGAATCTCCAGGTGGCCCAGGGGAGACAGAAGGGGTGGTACGATCGGGGTGCCCGGCAGCGGGTCTTCCAGGTTGGACAGAAAGTTTTGGTGCTCAAGCCTGTGAAGACCAACAAGATGCAAGCATCTTGGCAGGGCCCGTATAAGGTGTTATCTCAGGTGTGTGATACTACCTATATTATAGCCAGCTGTGCAGATGAAAGGATCCAGCGATCCTTTCATGTGAACATGCTAAAGGAGTATCAGGAGAGGCCAGAGGATGTCGCTGCAGTGTGTGCCCCTGCTGCAGACGACCCAGAGAATATATCCCTACCCGACTTATTAGAGAAGGACCCCCAGACTGACCTCACTAGTCTTGTGCAGCTAGGGGACCGGTTAAACCCTACCGAGAGGGTACAGGCAAGACAGCTCCTGTGGGAGAAGCAGGCGACGTTCTCCCAAGAGCCCGGCTACACTACTCTAGCTGTACATAAGGTAGAGACCCCTGGACAGAATCCCCTGCGACAGCCTCCCTACCGTATACCCGAAGCAGTCCGAGAAGGAATGCGGAAGGAGATACAGGAGATGGCTCGGATGGGAGTCATCGAGCACTCCGATAGTCCTTGGGCTTCACCTGTAGTCCTGGTACCTAAGAAAGATGGGACCACCCGGTTCTGTGTGGACTACAGGCGGCTCAACGAGAGGACCACCACTGACGCTTACCCGATGCCCCGGGTAGACGAATTACTAGACCATATTGCTAGGGGACGCTATCTGACCACCATAGACCTGTGTAAAGGCTATTGGCAGATTCCCCTGGCCGAGGATGCTATCCCCAAGTCGGCATTCGTAACCCCATTCGGCCTGTACCAGTTTAAGGTCATGCCCTTTGGGATGAAGAATGCTCCGGCTACCTTCCAGCGTATGGTGGATAGACTCCTCGATGGCTTCCAGGAATTTGCTTGTGCATACCTGGACGACATTGCGGTTTACAGTGAGTCCTGGGAAGAACACCTTATCCATGTAGGGGTGGTTCTGGACAAGATTCGGGCCACTGGCCTGACCTTGAAACCAGACAAGTGCCATCTAGGTATGGCTGAAGTACAGTACTTGGGTCACCGAGTGGGGTGTGGGAGCCAGAGACCGGAGCCAGCCAAGGTAGAGGCTGTGGCTAACTGGCCCACACCTATCACTAAGACCCAAGTGCTAGCCTTCCTGGGGACGACCTGGTATTACAGACGTTTTGTCCCAGACTACAGTACTATCGCCAAACCCCTGACTGACCTGACTAAAAAGAACCTCCCCAAACAGGTCCTGTGGTCTCCAGCTTGTGAAGCCGTGTTTCAGGCACTGAAGCGGGCTCTTGTGAATGCCCCTGTCTTGGCTGCCCCAGTCCCTAACAAACGTTTTCTCATTCATACAGATGCTTCCATGTATGGACTGGGGGCTGTGCTGAGTCCAGTCGGGGAGGATGGAGGAGAGCACCCTGTCGCATACCTAAGCAGAAAGTTGTTACCTCTGGAAGTAAGTTATGCGGCAGTAGAGAAGGAATGTTTAGCCCTGGTCTGGGCACTGAAGAAGTTGAACCCTTATCTATATGGACAGGAATTTTCCCTCATAACGGACCACAATCCCTTAGTCTGTCTTAACCGGGTCTCAGGAGACAATGGTAGATTGCTGCGGTGGAGTTTAGCCCTCCAACCCTATAACTTCACCATCAGCTACCGGCCCGGTAAGCTAAACGGGAATGCAGATGGATTGTCCCGGCAAACTGACATGCCTACCACCTCCTAGTCCGGTCATCCCCAAGTTGACCCGCCAAAGGGTCAAGCCGGGTCTGCCGGAGTGTTCCACCAGGGGGGAGCCATGTGACAGACCCTTCTGTCAGTACTGAAAGAGTTAACTTTGTTCAGCTTTAAGAAGCTATTTTCTAAATACAAGGTTGCTGGCATCAGCTATTGTGTGTTGTAATTAAGTTTAAGTGATAAACATTCACATTGTTTAATCCCATCCAGAGAGCAGACGCCCAAGTGATAAGAAAAGGCTCAAGTGTGTCTTGTGTTTAACTTGTTTATCTGCTTAAGGAATGTAATTCTATTGTGGCCTGTCAAAGGGCGTTTTCCCTCTATCTAATGTACAATATTCTTTCAAACCCCCATCTGGGGTCAGACCTGCATAAATACTGGGCATACAGCCTTCAATAAATTGCATTCTGTTTTAACCTTCAATGTGGAGCCTGGTCTCATGTTTGAGGGGGGAATTACCTGGGTTGTGAGTTGTTGATCTCACATTCATGGCATCTTCCATCTGGTATTAACCCTTGGTATCCTGTTGATACTGTAACAAGCTATATACCACCCAGATTACTGGTTTTTGTGCTTTATCTTGTGATTGGTAGCTGAGCTATTTACCACCCAGATGGCTGGTATTTGTGCTTTATCTTGTGATTGGCAGCTGAGCAATATACCACCCAGATGACTGGTATTTGTGCTTTACCTTGTGATTAGCAGCTGCGCTATATACCACCCAGATGACTGGTATTTATGCTTTATCTTGTGATTGGCAGCTGAGTTATATACTACCCAGACGACTGGTATTTGTGTTTTATCTTGTGATTGGCAGCTGAGCTATATACCACACAGATGACTGGTATTTGTGCTTTATCTTGTGATTGGCAGTAGAGCTATATACCACACAGATGACTGATATTTGTGCTTTATCTTGTGATAAACAGCTGAGCTATATACAACCCAGATGACTGATATTTGTGCTTTATCTTCTGATTAGCATCTGAGCTATATACCACCCAGATGACTGGTATTAATGCTTTATTTTGTGATTGGTAGCTAAGCTATATACCACCCAGATGACTGTTATTTGTGCTGTATTTTGTGATTAGCAGCTAAGCTATCTACCACCCAGATGACTGGTATGTGTGTTTTATTGTGTGATTGGCTGCAGAGCTATATAGCACCAAGATGAATGGTATTTAAGCTTTATCTTGTGATTAGCAGCTGAGCTATATTCCACCAAGATGACTGGTATTTGTGTTTTATCTTGTGATTAGCAGCTGAGCTATATACCACCCAGATGACTGGTATTTGTGCTTTGTCTTGTGATTACCAGCTGAGCTATATACCACCCAGATGATTGGTATTTGTGCTTTGTCTTGTGATTACCAGCTGAGCTATATACCACCCAGATGATTGGTATTTGTGCTTTATCTTGTGATTGGCAGCAGAGCTATATACCACACAGATGGTTAAAAAGGTGTCAGGGTTTATGGGCTCCCTGTGGAGGTGCGCTCACGGATGCAGATATCAGATATATATATGTCCAAAAAAAGACGGCAGCTCTTCCAAACGTTTTGGGTACGATGAGAGGATCTATATTGGAGATAAGAAGGCGCCAAACATAGGGTGATATCGTCACTAACTGGAATCACACTCGGGTAACAGATAGAAGGAATACTTAAAAACACAGCAGCACCAAATGTGCCTAGCAAAACAGACCGGGACCTCAGCCGTCGCCCGGAAGACGAACCAATGGCGTGCACCAAGCCTCCCGCAGTCACGTGAGTAATGTGGCCAATCACGAACCCTTGGGCTCACACACCTTTCTTCCGAGTTTCCGATTGAGCAAAACGACAACAGTGTAGACAAACCAGGTGTCCCATACACTGCTGTCTCTGGAAATTGATTGGTTATGAAACTAGGGTAAAAAGATAACCCACTCCAACGAGGTACTATAAAAACCATTTATTAAAATGTTTTAAAATCAGCAACGCGTTTCTCGGCCACTCAGGGCCGTTTCATCAGGCTTTAATACACAGTGTAACATTCCCGCTGCTTTTGTACCTCTTCTAACCAATCACAACAGTGTCTACCTAACACACCTTTAAGGGGAGGGGGGAGCGTGTATATTGTTCTCAATGAGTTTATCTGTTTTGAACACCATTGTAGTTCATGCTGTTAACCATAATCTTTCGTTATGCCATAGGGACACCATTCAATGTCTTCTAAATACTAAGAATTTTGTTTTGTTCTTATGTTATTATATTTTTTGGGCATTCCTCTATTATATTTTTGGTATCTTGTATTTAATTCCATATAATTTCTTGCGTGACAGATTTTCTTTCAAAATATCCTGTATTGTTTTTATTTGATTAATTTTAAAGTGAACTAGATATTAGTAAATGATCTCTATATACAGTACGGTTACAATATATTCAAATACAATCTCAATAGATGTGTGCCCGAGTTTTACCTTAGTCCTATATCATTAGGTATATGTCATATATTTAATTCACATACTCTAACATCACATTATATGGCAAATGATATTAACAAATCAACATCATATGGTTTTATGATATAATTATTAGAACATCCAAACATTAGGTGTTAATGTAAGCTATATCAACTGTTATATATTCCATAACAATTTGCCCAAATTACATATTTGTTCATTATTTTATTATTTTATTTTAGTTCTTATATATTCAACTAATGATTTCTCAAAGGTAATCCATTGTGTCATTATTATTAGCAGATGTCAATGATATACTACCTATAATTTTTATAAACAAACAAATATTGTGATCTGTGTCTCACATGTATTCCTATTCATATTATCATACTTGAGTGTCTTATTAACCATTGAATACTAATCCCTATATGATATATAGTCATTATTTTGTTTGTTTAATCATTTAGTTATTTTGTTGTTTATTTATTATTTAAAAGCTGCAAGGTCAATATTCATATTTAGACCTAGTGGATGTAAGGTTTGTAACCTGTATATCCAAAAGGTCTCTCTGTGCCTTAATCTGAAGAAACGGTTATAAAAATCAGATTTAGATATATGTTCTATTGGAGTTATTTTTAAACAACATGGGTTCCCATCATGTTTTATGTTACAGTGTCTAGGTACACTGTGTAATTTATAATTCTTTTTAATATTCCGAAAGTGTTCGGACCATCTCACACTTAGGCGTCTGTAAGTACGTCCTATATATTGATATCCACAGACGCAAGTTAACAAATATATTATATAGTTAGATGCACATGTCATTTGACGATTCATTTTAAATATTTTGGAAGTAACATTAGATTGAAATGTGTTCACATTATTGGTTATATGGTCACACATCTTACATTTCTTATTATTACATTTGAAACTACCTTTTCTTAGTCGTTCACTGATGGTATTTTTATTCCCAAAATGGTTCAATCTTTCTCCGTTATTTTTATTTTGCATGGTTTTGACCTTGCTTTTAACTATTTTACTGGGTGCTAGAATCCTTTTTAGGTTTGGTGCCTTCTTGAAAACTACTGTTGGTTTTGTGTCTAATAACTGACCCAATATAGGATCCTTCATAAGGATTTTCCAATGTTTGTCTATGCTCCTTTTGATCATATCATGATTACAATTGTATTCTGTGATGAACATAACTTGGTTTTGTCGACTCTCTTGAGATATATTAGGATTTTTTGAGAAATATAAATTTCTATCATCATTTTTAGCTCTCTCATATCCACTGTTGATAATATGTTCTGTATACCTTTTTTCTCTGAATCTTTTTTTTAAGAATTTGACTCTGAGACTCATAATCTATTATGTTACTACAATTTCTACGGACACGTTTAAACTTCCCATAGGGCACATTAGTCTTCCATGGGCGATGGTGATTGCTCCTATAGTCGAGGTAACTATTACAGTCAACTTGTTTAAAATGTGTACTAGTGATAATTCTATTGTTATCAAAACGTATAGATAAGTCCAAAAATACAATACCTCTATCATCTATTGTGCTGGTGAATTTCAAACCTCTGTTGTTATTATTTAGGTGTTTGACAAAATTTTCTGCTGATGATTTGTCGCCTTTCCATACGACAATCAAATCATCTATAAAGCGGCCATAGTATACCAGGTTCGCCCCAAAGAAATTATATGGAATTAAATACAAGATACCAAAAATATAATAGAGGAATGCCCAAAAAATATAATAACATAAGGACAAAACAAAATTCTTAGTATTTAGAAGACATTGAATGGTGTCCCTATGGCATAACGAAAGATTATGGTTAACAGCATGAATTACAATGGTGTTCAAAACAGATGTACTCATTGAGAACAATATACACGCCCCCCCCTCCCCTTAAAGGTGTGTTAGGTAGAAACTGTTGTGATTGGTTAGAAGAGGTACAAAAGCAGCGGGAATGTTACACTGTGTATTAAAGCCTGATGAAACGGCCCTGCGTGGCCGAGAAGCGCGTTGCTGATTTTAAAACATTTTAATAAATTGTTTTTATAGTACCTCGTTGGAGTGGGTTATCTTTTTTACCCTAGTTTCATAACCAATCAATTTCCAGAGACAGCAGTGTATGGGACACCTGGTTTGTCTACACTGTTGTCGTTTTGCTCAATCGGAAACTCGGAAGAAAGGTGTGTGAGCCCAAGGGTTCGTGATTGGCCACATTACTCACGTGACTGCGGGAGGCTTGGTGCACGCCATTGGTTCGTCTTCCGGGCGACGGCTGAGGTCCTGGTCTGTTTTGCTAGGCACATTTGGTGCCGCTGTGTTTGTAAGTATTCCTTCTATCTGTTACCCGAGTGTGATTCCAGTTAGTGACGATATCACCCTATGTTTGGCGCCTTCTTATCTTCAATATTAATACCACACAGATGACTGGTATTTGTGCTTTAACTTGTGATAAACAGCTGAGCTATATACCACCCAGATTACTGATATTTGTGCTTTATCTTGTGATTTGCATCTGAGCTATATACCACCCAGATGACTGGTATTTATGCTTTATTTTGTGATTTGTAGCTAAGCTATATACCACCCAGATGACTGGTATTTGTGATGTATTTTGTGATTAGCAGCTGAGCTATCTACCACCCAGATGACTGGTATTTGTGTTTTATTGCGTGATTGGCAGCTGAGCTATATAGCACCCAGATGACTGGTATTTGTGTATTATCTTGTGATTAGCAGCTGAGCTATATAACACCCAGATGACTGGTATTTGTGTATTATCTTGTGATTAGCAGCTGAACTATATACCACACAGATGACTGGTATTTGTGCTTTATCTTGTGATTACCAGCTGAACTATATACCACCCAGATGTCTGGTATTTGTGCTTTATCTTGTGATTGGCAGCTGAGCTATATACCATCCAGATGACTGGTATTTGTGTTTTATTGCGTGATTAGCAGCTGAGCTATATACCACCCAGATGATTGGTATTTGTGTTTTTTCTTGTGATTACCAGCTGAACTATATACCACCCAGATGTCTGGTATTTGTGCTTTATCTTGTGATTGGCAGCTGAGCTATATACCACCCAGATGACTGGCATTTGTACTATATCTTGTGATTGGCAGCTGATCTATATACCACTCAGAGATGACTGGTATTTATGCTTTATCTTGTGATTAGCAACTGAGCTATGTGGCAAACCTCGCCACTTATGAACTATGCAGGAATTGTTATTTAGGCTAATGGTTAAAATGTATGTTAAACTGTATGTTACTGTTTAAACTCCCTGCTGTTTCAGTTGGGAAACCCCTTGTAGGGGAGACTGTTTTTAAAAAGTGTTTGTTTTTCCAGTTGTTGAATAAGTTGTTGTTCACTCCCAAGCTATGTGTCGTCTAGTTCTTGGTGGAAAGGGGTTATTATTACAATTACCAAGAGTAGTTATTTGCTTGTCTCTGCTTACCAAAAAGATATTACAGATCCTACTGCCTCTCTGCTACAATTACCAAGAGTAGTTACTTGCTTGTCTCTGCCTACCCAAAAGATATTACAGATCCTACTGCCTCTCTGCTACAATTACCAAGAGTAGTTACTTGCTTGTCTCTGCCTACCCAAAAGATATTACAGATCCTACTGCCTCTCTGCTACAATTGGTGGCAAGCGACAGGATTCAAACTGCACAGCAAGTCGTGGGACATGTGATGTATATGAACGGACAGTGAATGGGGACAGATTATACCAGACTAAAGAGAACTGCATTGAAGGAATTACTGGAGGCGAGAGGAATTATTGCCAGCAATAAAACCAAAGCAAGGCTGATTGCAGAGCTCATGGACGGAGACCGTGTAGCAGGTACGGCCGTACCCATGGCGAACAACGAAACCGAATTCCAAAAAGACATGCGGACCCGGTTGGCTTTTTTTCCACTACCCCATTCAGAGGAGCTCCTGACACGGACATCAGCAGACGTACAGGAATACTTGATGGTGACCCGACAAACCACCCCGAGACCCGGAGAGGGGCTACCAGTACACTCCAGTGCTGGTACAGGGAAAGCTAAGATTCGCTACCACGCATTCAAGGAATATACCGACTTGGAGGATATCGATGGGTACCTACAGGACTTTGAGCGATTATGCCAACTGCATAATATTAGTACCACTGACCAAGTTCCCCTACTGGCTGGCAAGTTATCTGGGCGGGCTGCTGAAGCCTACCGCACCATACCAGATGAGGATAGCAGGGACTACCAGAAGGTAAAACAGGCCATCCTGACTAGGTATACTATTACCCCGAGGCATACTGAGAGCGGTTCCGAGACCTGAAGAAGCTGGAGAAAGATACCCACACTGAGTGGGCGCATCGGCTAACCAGGGCCACTAAAGGCTGGTTGCAGGCATCCCAAGTCACCCAGTTGGAAGACCTTTTACAACTCCTGTTGATGGAGCAATCCTTCCAAGGGGTGTCCACTGAATTGCAAAACTGGCTGAGAGATCGAAAACCGTGCACGGTACATACCGCAGCGACCTTGGCCGACGAATACCAAGATGCTCGGAGAGCTCAACGAACACAGCAACACTCCAGTATTGGGGTCACCCCAAACCCCACTGCAGCTCCCACACCTCTGCTACCCCATCCTGGAGGGGGAATCCACCCTCCCCGATACCAGACTCGATCAGCTATCCGTTGCCATCTTTGTAACCAACAAGGGCACATTCAGAGAGACTGACCCAGGAACAAGAACCGATCCACCTGGAACAACCAGGCAACTGTACACTGCTACCAGAACGAGCCCCGACTACAGACCCAACCCGCAGTCTTCCACGAGGAAACCTTGGGCATCTTACACGAGGTAAACCCAGTACAGGCCGCTTCGGACAACCTACAAAGCCACCGCCAGGTGGTCTATATAGAGGGCCGACGTGTCCAAGGGCTGCGTGACTCTGGGGCCACCATAACCTTGCTCCAGCAACATTTAGTTTCCACCAATCAACTCACCGGAGACTGTGTAGCTGTCCGGGTGGCCGGGGGAGCCATTTACAAGATTCCTACGGCCAAAGTACACTTGGATTGGGGAGCAGGGTCAGGGAACATAGAAGTGGGCCTTATGCAAAATTTGCCTGCAGACGTTATTTTGGGCAACGACTTAGGGGAGCTGACTTCAGCGTTTGCACCCCGAACCTCCCCACAAGCAGCAATGCCCGTGGTTACCCGACAACAGGCCCGCACCAACAAACTGACTGATCACTCTGAGGCTCAGGTAAGCAATCACCCCCTCTAATGTCTCTTGGGCCCCTCCACTAGAGTTTGGTAGCGAAGTGGCCACTGACCCCTCATTGCAAGTATATAGGGATAAGGTAAACCAGAATCAGGCGGGGTTGGAAGGAGAGAGGTATGGTTGGAACAAGGGGTTACTGTACAGGTATACTGAGAAGATAGTGGCCGGATCTATTCCCCTGTCCGTTCAGCAGTTAATAGTACCTTAGAGGTATAGACGAGAACTGCTACGGGTTGCCCACGATATTCCACTGTCAGGCCACCTAGGAGTTAGTCGGACGAAGCACCGCCTAACTCAGAATTTCTTTTGGCCAGGGATCACCAAAGATATTAGGCAGTATTGCCAGACGTGTGACACCTGCCAACGAGTAGGGAAACGAGGAGACCGATATAAAACAAAGCTGCACTCCCTCCCCATAATAAAGTAGCCTTTTAGTCGAGTGGCGGTGGACCTCATTGGCCCCCTAGCCAAGCCTAGCCCCTCGGGGAAGAGGTATATACTCACGGTCGTGGATTATGCCACCCGATATCCTGAGGCGGTGGCTCTGGCTAATATTCATGCCGAGACCGTGGTGGATGCCCTCATCAAAATCTTCTCCCGCATGGGATTTCCCCGGGAGATTATTTCGGACCGGGGCACCCAGTTTACAGCTGAGATTACCCACCAGTTGTGGAGAGCATGTGGGGTGAAACCCATTGTAAATTCCGCTTATCACCCCCAGTCTAATGGGCTCTGTGAACGGTTTAATGGAACACTGAAACAGATGCTCCGCACGTTCATAGATACCCAGAAGAACTGGGAGCGGTTTCTACCCCATTTGCTTTTCGCCTACCGGGAGGTACCTCAGGAGTCCACGGGGTTCTCTCCCTTTGAATTATTATTCGGAAGGAGGGTACGGGGTCCCCTAGACTTAATCCGAGAGCATTGGGAGGGGGAAGTCACTAGTGACGGTACTCCTATCGTACCATACGTGTTGGAGTTTAGGGAGCACCTGGAGGCCCTGACTCGGACCGTCCGCTCCAACCTTCAGGCGGCTCAAACCCGTCAGCACCGTTGGTATGATAGGGGCGCCAGGGACCGCAGTTTTCAGACTGGGCAGAAGGTGCTAATCTTAAAACCGGTCAAAAATGATAAACTGCAGGCCTCCTGGCAGGGCCCATACAAGGTGGTGGAACAAATCTGTGACACCACCTATGTGATTGGCCCATGTACTGGAGCAGGCGGTAGACGCATGCTCCATGTAAATATGTTGAAGCCGTACCATGAACGCGCAGAGGAGGTGAATGCTATTTGCGCCCCTGCCGCAGACGACGCAGACAGTTTACCTCTTCCCGACCTCCTAGGAATGAAGAACCGGAATGAAGGTCTGGAAGAGGTACAATTGGGTGAGCGGTTAAGTCCTCGGGAACGAGCTCAAATAGCAGCGCTACTGCAGGAAAAGAGAGACACGTTCTCCAAACCCCAGGTCACCTCCCCATGCGTCAACCTCCTTACCGCATACCAGAATCGGTGAGAGAACATATGCGGAAGGAGATTGACGAGATGCTACAGTTAGGAGTGATTGAGCACTCGGACAGCCCCTGGGCCTCGCCGGTAGTTCTAGTGCTGAAGCGGGACGGCACGACCCGCTTGTGCGTAGACTACCGGAAACTTAATGATAAAACCGTCTCTGACGCCTACCCTATGCCCCGGATAGATGAGCTCCTGGATAAAATGGCTCAAGGCCAGTACCTCACCACCATAGATCTGTGTAAGGGGTACTGGCAGATCCCACTAGCTGAGGATGCCATCCCCAAATCAGCGTTCGTCACCCCGTTTGGCCTGTACCAATTCAAGGTCATGCCATTCGGGATGAAGAACGCTCCGGCTACTTTCCAGTGAATGGTAGATCGGCTACTGGATGGGTCCCAAGAGTACGCATGCGCCTATTTAAATGACATAGCTATATTTAGCAGCTCCTGGGACGAGCATTTGAACCATATAGGGGTGATCCTAGATCGCATTAGGGAGGCAGGATTAACCCTTAAGCCTAGCAAATCTCATATAGGGATGGCTGTGGTCCAGTACCTAGGGCACCGAGTAGGTAGCGGGCAGCAGAAGCCCGAACCGGCCAAGGTAGAGGCCGTAGCCAAGTGGCCCACTCCCTGTACCAAGACCCAAGTGCTAGCCTTTCTAGGTACCGCAGGCTATTATAGGAAGTTCGTACCCAATTATAGTACCCTAGCCAAACCCCTCACCGACCTCACCCGTAAAAACCTTCCTAAGATTGTTACCTGGAGCCCAGAGTGTGAACAAGCATTCCAAGAACTGAAAAATGCTCTCGTAAATGCCCCTATCCTTGCAGCCCCGGATCCAACTAAACGCTTTCTCGTCCATACAGACGCTTCTATGTTTGGATTGGGAGCCGTGTTGAGCCAAGTCGGGGCTGATGGCGGCGAGCATCCTGTGGCCTACCTAAGCAGGAAACTGTTACCCCGAGAAGTTAGCTATGCCCCCATCGAAAAGGAATGCCTGGCCGTCGTGTGGGCCCTCAAGAAACTTCAGCCATATCTATATGGACAACAATTTTCCCTGCTCACAGATCACAACCCGTTGGTGTGGCTGAACAGGGTATCCAGAGACAATGCCCGGCTGTTGCGCTGGAGTTTGACGCTGCAGCCGTTTGACTTAACAATCCATTACGGACCTGGGAAGCAAAACGGCAACACCGATGGGTTGTCCAGACAAACTGAACTTGAACCTTGATCTGTGAACACTCCTCCGGACCTCCCCAAGCCAATCTGTTGGGATCAGACTGGGTATGCCGGTTTGGTTCTGGGGGAGCATTGTGGCAAACCTCGCCACTTATGAACTATGCAGGAATTGTTATTTAGGCTAATGGTTAAAATGTATGTTAAACTGTATGTTACTGTTTAAACTCCCTGCTGTTTCAGTTGGGAAACCCCTTGTAGGGGAGACTGTTTTTAAAAAGTGTTTGTTTTTCCAGTTGTTGAATAAGTTGTTGTTGACTCTCAAGCTATGTGTCATCTAGTTCTTGGTGGAAAGGGGTTATTATTACAATTACCAAGAGTAGTTATTTGCTTGTCTCTGCTTACCAAAAAGATATTACAGATCCTACTGCCTCTCTGCTACAATTACCAAGAGTAGTTACTTGCTTGTCTCTGCCTACCCAAAAGATATTACAGATCCTACTGCCTCTCTGCTACAATTACCAAGAGTAGTTACTTGCTTGTCTCTGCTTACCCAAAAGATATTACAGATCCTACTGCCTCTCTGCTACAAGTTATATACCACCTAGATGTCTGGTATTTGTGCTTTCAGCAATTCTACTAGTGCAGATTTATAACTGTGTATTTATCATATGGGTATATCAGGACAATATGTCCAAAAAGCTCCTAGTGATTGGGATGGGGGGCGCTACTACAGCTACGGGTGTGGGCTTGTCTAATTCTGACTGTGTGCCTCGTGTAACTGTGCAATATTACTGGTGTGAATAGATGAACTGTGTATCTTTCAGAAGTGTGATGTATAAGGACAATATGTCCAATAAGCTCCTACTTATGTGGCAATATCTCTGAAGTGCCTCATATTGTGTACAGGTAGCCCTCAGTTTACGCTGGGGTTAGGTTCCAGAAGGAATGGTTGTAAATCGAAACCGTTGTAAATTGAAACCCAGTATATAATGTAAGTCAATGGGAAGTAAGGGGGATAGGTTCCAGGCCCCCTCTCAAAATTGTCATAAGTAACACCTAATACATTATTTATAAAGATTTTAAATTAAGACTTTAAAGGCTAAACAGTATTATAAACCTAATAAAATAATCACACAACACAGAATATATAATTAAACTAAGTTAAATGAGCAAAAACATTTGCTAAACAGCATTATAAATCTAATAAAATAATCACACAACACAGACTTCACTTGCATTTTTCTGCAAACAGTTCTTTCTATGCATTCCAATCTGGACTGATTTATAGACAGGAAGATCTTGTTCCTTTTGAAATCTGCTCGATAGCTCAGGTCTGGTTAAACTGATTAATTTCAGCTTGCTTTGCTGCAACACAAGCGGACAGCTCTACCTACTGGCTATTTTAATAAATGCACTGCTTCTCAATGCTTTTCAATAGCAGTCACATGACTGGAAAAAAAGGTTATTCTGAAATGGTGTTTTTGGTTGGTGATTATCCTACGTGAATCGTGTGTTCAGATAAACTTGTGAAGGCATATATTTGCCAAAGTGGAGTATAGCACTAAGTGTAATGTAAACGTTAAAAAGAAAAAAAGGGAATGAAAAAAAAACGTTAAAAAAAGAAGATCGTGATAGCACACAAATGCAGTTCACAAATGAAAAAATAAAGTTTTTACTCCTAGATATCGTACAGATACAATGTTAAAATATTGCAATTCATATGTGATTAGTAACCATATGTTGCAATGTAACAGTATAAAATGCAATTGAGAATTATCAGTTAAAAATGTTATTTTCTTTAAGCACAAAGCATTAAAAGAAAAAAATGCTGTAAATCAATTTTGCTATAGCAACGATTGCAATGTGACTTGCGAACTGATCAGTATGCAGTTACGTTGTGGCCACAACTATATGTCCCAGTTAAAAAGGGGATATATCCAAATATCCAAATGTGGTATCTTATCCACTATGTTGTAAAAATCAAATGTCACTCCCCCTTACCGAAACCTCCGATCGCTCTTACCTCCTTTCCTTTTTTCGGATCAGTGGGTGTTGGAATGATAGCTCAGATGTATCTTTTCTACCTTTTGTGAGAGGAAAGGAAACTCATCCTGTATTGGCGTCTCTCGGTTTAGATTTCCCGGCAACTCGCTTCTACCCAATCACGTGTAGTGTTCGTTCCACGTGACCATGGAGGGACAATCGGGTAACCGGATCGTGGGGGGAGTGTGTCCTCTTCGTACTTGTTTTTTTTCAAGAGCCTGTGGCCTAGATTTGGAGTTCGGCGGTAAAAGGGCTGTTAACGCTCCGTGGGCTTTTTTCTGGCCGCACCATAAATTTAACTCTGGTATCGAGAGTTTAAACAAATGCTGCGTTAGGCTCCAAAAAAGGAGCGTAGAGCATTTTTACCGCAAATGCAACTCTCGATACCAGAGTTGCTTACGGACGCGGCCGGCCTCAAAAACGTGCTCGTGCACGATTCTCCCATAGGAAACAATGGGGCTGTTTGAGCTGAAAAAAAACCTAACACCTGCAAAAAAGCAGCGTTCAGCTCCTAACGCAGCCCCATTGATTCCTATGGGGAAACACTTCCTACGTCTGCACCTAACACCCTAACATGTACCCCGAGTCTAAACACCCTTAACCTTACACTTATTAACCCCTAATCTGCCGCCCCCGCTATCGCTGACACCTGCATATTTTTTTTAACCCCTAATCTGCCGCTCCGTAAACCGCCGCAACCTACGTTATCCCTATGTACCCCTAATCTGCTGCCCTAACATCGCCGACACCTACCTTCAATTATTAACCCCTAATCTGCCGAGCGGACCTCACCGCTACTGTAATAAATGTATTAACCCCTAAAGCTAAGTCTAACCCTAATACTAACACCCCCCTAAGTTAAATATAATTTTTATCTAACGAAATAAATTAACTCTTATTAAATAACTTATTCCTATTTAAAGCTAAATACTTACCTGTAAAATAAATCCTAATATAGCTACAATATAAATTATAATTATATTATAGCTATTTTAGGATTAATATTTATTTTACAGGCAACTTTGTAATTATTTTAACCAGGTACAATAGCTATTAAATAGTTAAGAACTATTTAATAGTTACCTAGTTAAAATAATAACAAATTTACCTGTAAAATAAATCCTAACCTAAGATATAATTAAACCTAACACTACCCTATCAATAAATTAATTAAATAAACTACCTACAATTACCTACAATTAACCTAACACTACACTATCAATAAATTAATTAAACACAATTGCTACAAATAAATACAATTAAATAAACTAGCTAAAGTACAAAAAATAAAAAAGAACTAAGTTACAAAAAATAATAAAATATTTACAAACATAAGAAAAATATTACAACAATTTTAAACTAATTACACCTACTCTAAGCCCCCTAATAAAATAACAAAGCCCCCCAAAATAAAAAATTCCCTACCCTATTCTAAATTAAAAAAGTTACAAGCTCTTTTACCTTACCAGCCCTGAACAGGGCCCTTTGCGGGGCATGCCCCAAGAATTTCAGCTCTTTTGCCTGTAAAAAAAAACATACAATACCCCCCCCCCAACATTACAACCCACCACCCACATACCCCTAATCTAACCCAAACCCCCCTTAAATAAACCTAACACTAAGCCCCTGAAGATCTTCCTACCTTGTCTTCACCATACCAGGTTCACCGATCCGTCCTGGCTCCAACATCTTCATCCAACCCAAGCGGGGGTTGGCGATCCATCATCCGGTGCTGAAGAGGTCCAGAAGAGGCTCCAAAGTCTTCCTCCTATCCGGCAAGAAGAGGACATCCGGACCGGCAAACATCTTCTCCAAGCGGCATCTTCAATCTTCTTCCATCCGGTGCGGAGCGGGTCCATCTTGAAGCAGGCGACGCGGATCCATCCTCTTCTTCCGTTGTCTCCCGACGAATGACGGTTCCTTTAAGGGACGTCATCCAAGATGGCGTCCCTCGAATTCCGATTAGCTGATAGGATTCTATCAGCCAATCGGAATTAAGGTAGGAATTTTCTGATTGGCTGATGGAATCAGCCAATCAGAATCAAGTTCAATCCGATTGGCTGATCCAATCAGCCAATCAGATTGAGCTCGCATTCTATTGGCTGATCGGAAAAGCCAATAGAATGCGAGCTCAATCTGATTGGCTGATTGGATCAGCCAATCGGATTGAACTTGATTCTGATTGGCTGATTCCATCAGCCAATCAGAAAATTCCTACCTTAATTCCGATTGGCTGATAGAATCCTATCAGCCAATCGGAATTCGAGGGACGCCATCTTGGATGACGTCCCTTAAAGGAACCGTCATTCGTCGGGAGACAACGGAAGAAGAGGATGGATCCGCGTCGCCTGCTTCAAGATGGACCCGCTCCGCACCGGATGGAAGAAGATTGAAGATGCCGCTTGGAGAAGATGTTTGCCGGTCCGGATGTCCTCTTCTTGCCGGATAGGAGGAAGACTTTGGAGCCTCTTCTGGACCTCTTCAGCACCGGATGATGGATCGCCAACCCCCGCTTGGGTTGGATGAAGATGTTGGAGCCAGGACGGATCGGTGAACCTGGTATGGTGAAGACAAGGTAGGAAGATCTTCAGGGGCTTAGTGTTAGGTTTATTTAAGGGGGGTTTGGGTTAGATTAGGGGTATGTGGGTGGTGGGTTGTAATGTGGGGGGGGGTATTGTATGTTTTTTTTTACAGGCAAAAGAGCTGAAATTCTTGGGGCATGCCCCGCAAAGGGCCCTGTTCAGGGCTGGTAAGGTAAAAGAGCTTGTAACTTTTTTAATTTAGAATAGGGTAGGGAATTTTTTATTTTGGGGGGCTTTGTTATTTTATTAGGGGGCTTAGAGTAGGTGTAATTAGTTTAAAATTGTTGTAATATTTTTCTTATGTTTGTAAATATTTTATTATTTTTTGTAACTTAGTTCTTTTTTATTTTTTGTACTTTAGTTAGTTTATTTAATTGTATTTATTTGTAGCAATTGTGTTTAATTAATTTATTGATAGTGTAGTGTTAGGTTAATTGTAGGTAATTGTAGGTAGTTTATTTAATTAATTTATTGATAGGGTAGTGTTAGGTTTAATTATATCTTAGGTTAGGATTTATTTTACAGGTAAATTTGTAATTATTTTAACTAGGTAACTATTAAATAGTTCTTAACTATTTAATAGCTATTGTACCTAGTTAAAATAATTACAAAGTTGCCTGTAAAATAAATATTAATCCTAAAATAGCTATAATATAATTATAATTTATATTGTAGCTATATTAGGATTTATTTTACAGGTAAGTATTTAGCTTTAAATAGGAATAAGTTATTTAATAAGAGTTAATTTATTTCGTTAGATAAAAATTATATTTAACTTAGGGGGGTGTTAGTATTAGGGTTAGACTTAGCTTTAGGGGTTAATACATTTATTACAGTAGCGGTGAGGTCCGCTCGGCAGATTAGGGGTTAATAATTGAAGGTAGGTGTCGGCGATGTTAGGGAGGGCAGATTAGGGGTTAATACTATTTATGATAGGGTTAGTGAGGCGGGTTAGGGGTTAATAACTTTATTATAGTAGCGCTCAGGTCCGCTCGGCAGATTAGGGGTTAATAAGTGTAGGCAGGTGTCGGCGACGTTGAGGGGGGCAGATTAGGGGTTAATAAATATAATATAGGGGTCGGCGGTGTTAGGGGTAGCAGATTAGGGGTACATAGGGATAACGTAGGTGGCGGCGCTTTGCGGTCCGAAGATTAGGGGTTAATTATTTTAAGTAGCTGGCGGCGACGTTGTGGGGGGCAGGTTAGGGGTTAATAAATGTAATACAGGGGTCGGCGGGGTTAGGGGCAGCAGATTAGGGGTACATAAGTATAACGTAGGTGGCGGTCGGCAGATTAGGGGTTAAAAATTTAAATCGAGTGGCGGCGATGTGGGGGGAGCTCGGTTTAGGGGTACATAGGTAGTTTATGGGTGTTAGTGTACTTTAGGGTACAGTAGTTAAGAGCTTTATGAACCGGCTTTAGCCAGAAAGCTCTTAACTCCTGCTATTTTCAGGCGGCTGGAATTTTGTCGTTAGAGCTCTAACGCTCACTTCAGAAACGACTCTAAATACCGGCGTTAGAAAGATCCCATTGAAAAGATAGGATACACAATTGACGTAAGGGGATCTGCGGTATGGAAAAGTCGCGGCTGAAAAGTGAGCGTTAGACCCTTTAATCACTGACTCCAAATACCAGCGGGCGGCCAAAACCAGCGTTAGAAGCCTCTAACGCTGGTTTTGACGGCTACCGCCGAACTCCAAATCTAGGCCTGTATATCCACACTGGATTGTCTTTGTGTCTACGCGTTTCAGCGCTTCACTGCGCCTTTATCAAGACACTCCCCCCACGATCCAGTTACCTGATTGGCCCAAGTGCTTCACTTGTAATCTGGGTAATATTTGGTTGTGCACTAATCCTAACGCAGACAGGAGATACAGCGCACCCTGCACTAGTGCTTGTCTTGCAATCTGGGTCATATGTTGCTGTGCACTAATAATAACGCAGACGGAATGTAGTGCATGCTGCACTAGTGCTTCACTTGTAATCTGTGCCATATGTGGTTGTGCACTAATAATAACTCAGACAGAGGTTATATCACACCCTGCACTAGCGCTTCTCTTGCAATCTGGGTCATATGTGGTTGTGCACTAATAATAATGCAGACAGAGGATATATCACACCCTGCACTAGCGCTTCACTTGTAATCTGGGTCATGTGCGGCTGTGCACTAATAATAACGCAGACAGGGGATATAGCGTACACTGCACTAGCGCTTCACTTTTAATCTGGGTCATATTTGTTGTGCACTAATAATAACGCAGACACTGCACTAGCGCTTCACTTTTAATCTGGGTCATATTTGGTTGTGCACTAATAATAACGCAGGCAGGGGATATAGCGCACCCTGCACTAGTGCTTTACTTGTAATCTGAGTCAAAGGTGTTTGTGCACTAATAATAACGCAGGCAGGGGATATAGCGCATCCTGCACTAGTGCTTCACTTGTAATCTGGGTAATATGTGGTTGTGCACTAATAATAACACAGAGAGAGGATATAGCACACCCTGCACTAGTACTTCACTTGCAATCTGGATCAAATTTTGTTCTGCACTAATAATAACACAGACAGGGGATATAGCGCACCCTGCATTAGTGCATCACTTGTAATCTGTGCCATATGTGGTTGTGCACTAATCCTAAAGCAGACAGTGGATATTGCGCACCCTGCACTAGCGCTTCACTTGTAATCTTTGCCATATCTGGTTGTGCACTAATAATAACGCAGACAGGGGATATAGTGCACCCTACACTAGTGCTTCACTTGTAATCTAGTTCATATTTGGTTATGCACTAAAAATAACGCAGGCAGGGGGTATAGTGCACCCTGCACTAGTGCATCACTTGTAATCTGGGTCATATGTGGTTGTGCAGTAATAATAATGCAGGCAGGGTATATAGTGCACCCTGCACTAGTGCTTCACTTTTAATCTGGGTCATATGTGGTTGTGCACTAATAATAATGCAGACAGGGGATATAGTGCACCCTGCATTAGTGCTTCACTTGTAATCTGTGCCATATGTGGTTGTGCACTAATAATAACGCAGACAGGGGATATAGCACACACTGCATTAGTGCTTCACTTGTAATCTGTGCCATATGTGGTTGTGCACTAATAATAACGCAGGCAAGGGGGTATAGCGTACCCTGTACTAGTGCATCACTTTTAATCTGGGTCATATGTGGTTGTGCACTAATAATAATGCAGACAGGGGATATAGTGCACCCTGCACTCGTGCTTCACTTGTAATTTGTGCCATATATGGTTGTGCACTAATAATAACGCAGACAGGGGATATAGCGCACCCTGCACTAGTACTTCACTTGTAATCTGGTTCATATTTGGTTGTGCACTAAAAATAACGCAGGCAGGGGGTATAGCGCACCCTGTACTAGTGCATCACTTGTATTCTGGGTCATATGTGGTTGTGCACTAATAATAATGCAGACAGGGGATATAGCGCACCCTGCACTAGTGCTTCACTTGTAATCTGTGCCATATGTGGTTGTGCATTAATAATAACACAGACAGAGGATATAGCGCACCCTGCACTAGCGCTTCACTTGTAAACTGGCTCATATGTGGTTGTGCACTAATCCTAAAGCAGACAGGGGATATAGCGTACCCTGCACTAGGGCTTAACTTGTAATCTTGGCCATATGTGGTTGTGCACTAATAATAATGCAGACAGGGGATATAGTGCACCCTGCACTAGTACTTCACTTGTAATCTGGTTCATATTTGGTTGTGCACTAAAAATAACGCAGGCAGGGGGTATAGCGCACCCTGTACTAGTGCATCACTTGTATTCTGGGTCATATGTGGTTGTGCACTAATAATAATGCAGACAGGGGATATAGCGCACCCTGCACTAGTGCTTCACTTGTAATCTGTGCCATATGTGGTTGTGCATTAATAATAACACAGACAGAGGATATAGCGCACCCTGCACTAGCGCTTCACTTGTAAACTGGCTCATATGTGGTTGTGCACTAATCCTAAAGCAGACAGGGGATATAGCGTACCCTGCACTAGGGCTTAACTTGTAATCTTGGCCATATGTGGTTGTGCACTAATAATAACGCAGACAGGGGATATAGTGCACCCTGCATTAGTGCTTTACTTGTAATCTGGGTCATATGTGGTTGTGCACTAATAATAACACAGACAGAAGATACAGCACACCCTGCACTAGTGCTACACTTGTAATCTTGGCCATATGTGGTTGTGCACTAATAATAATGCAGACAGAGGATATAGTGCACCCTGCAGTAGTGCTTCACTTGTAATCTATGTCATATGTGGTTGTACACTAATAATAACGCAGACAGGGGATATAGCTTACCCTGCACTAGTGCTACACTTGTAAACTGGGTCATATGTGGTTGTGCACTAACCCTAATGCAGACAGGGGATATAGTGCCCTCTGCACTAGCGCTTCACTTGTAATCTGGGTCATATGTGGTTGTGCACTAATAATAACACAGGCAAGGGATATAGTGCACCCTGCACTAGCGCTTTACTTGTAATCTGGGTCATATGTGGCTGTGCACTAATAATAACGCAGACGGAATATAGCGCACGCTGCACTAGTGCTTCACTTGTAATCTGTGCCATGTGTGGTTGTGCACTAATAATAATGCAGACAGAGGATATATCACACCCTGCACTAGTGCATCACTTGTAATCTGGGTCATATGTGGTTGTGCACTAACCCTAACGCAGACAGGGGATATAGTGCCCCCTACACTAGTGCATCACTTGTAATCTGGGTCATATGTGGTTGTGCACTAACCCTAACGCAGAAAGGGGATATAGTGCCCCCTGCACTAGCGCTTCACTTGTAATCTGGGTCATATGTGGTTGTGCACTAATAATAACGCAGGCAGGGGATATAGTGTCCCCTGCACTAGCGATTCACTTGTAATCTGAGTCATAAGTGGTTGTGCACTAATATTAATGCAGACAGGGGATACAGCGCACCTTGCACTAGCGATTCACTTGTAATCTGGGTCATATCTGTTTGTGCATTAATAATAACGCAGACAGGAGATATAGCACATCCGGCACTAGTGCTTCACTTGTAATCTGGGTCATATGTGGTTGTGCACTAATCCTAATGCAGACAGGGGATATAGCGTACCCTGCACTAGTGCTTAACTTGTAATCTTGGCCATATGTGGTTGTGCACTAATAATAATGCAGACAGGGGATATAGTGCACCCTGCATTAGTGCTTTACTTGTAATCTCGGTCATATGTGGTTGTGCACTAATAATAACACAGACAGAAGATACAGCACACCCTGCACTAGTGCTACACTTGTAATCTTGGCCATATGTGGTTGTGCACTAATAATAACGCAGACAGGGGATATAGCTTACCCTGCACTAGTGCTACACTTGTAAACTGGGTCATATGTGGTTGTGCACTAACCCTAATGCAGACAGGGGATATAGTGCCCTCTGCACTAGCGCTTCACTTGTAATCTGGGTCATATGTGGTTGTGCACTAATAATAATGCAGACAGAGGATATAGTGCACCCTGCAGTAGTGCTTCACTTGTAATCTGGGTCATATGTGGTTGTGCACTAATAATAACGCAGGCAGGGGATATAGTGCACCCTGCACTAGCGCTTCACTTGTAATCTGAGTCATATGTGATTGTGCACTAATATTAACGCAGACAGGGGATACAGCGCACCCTGCACTAGTGCTTTACTTGTAATCTAGGTCATATGTGGCTGTGCACTAATAATAACGCAGACGGAATATAGCGCACGCTGCACTAGTGCTTCACTTGTAATTTGTGCCATATGTGATTGTGCACTAATAATAACGCAGACAGAGGATATATCACACCCTGCACTAGTGCTACACTTGTATTCTGGGTCATATGTGGTTGTGCACTAATAATAACACAGACAGGGGATATAGTGCACCCTGCACTAGCGCTTCACTTGTAATCTGGGTCATATTTGGTTGTGCACCAATAATAACGCAGACAGGGGATATAACACACCCTGCACTAGCACTTCACTTGTAATCTGAGTCATATGTGGTTGTGCACTAATAATAACGCAGACAGGGGATATAGTGCACCCTGCATTAGTGCTTCAATTGTAATCTGTGCCATATGTGATTGTGCACTAATATTAACGCAGACAGGGGATACAGAGCACCCTGCACTAGTGCTTCACTTGTAATCTGGGTCATATGTGGTTGTGCACTAATAATGCAGGCAGTGGATATAGCGTACACTACACTAGCGCATCACTATTAATCTGGGTCATATTTGGTTGTGCACTAATAATGCAGGCAGTGGATATAGCGAACCCTGCACTAGTGCATCACTTGTAATCTGGGTCATATGTGGTTGTGCACTAATAATAATGCAGACAGGGGATATAGTGCACCCTGCACTAGTGCTTTACTTGTAATCTGGGTCATATGTGGTTGTGCACTAATAATAACGCAGACAGGGGATATAGTGCACCCTGCACTAGTGCTTCACTTGTTATCTGGTTCATATTTGGTTGTGCACTAAAAATAACGCAGACAGGGGATATAGCGCACCCTGCACTAGTGCTTCACTTGTAATCTGTGCCATATGTGGTTGTGCACTAATCCTAAAGCAGACAGTGGATATTGCGCACCCTGCACTAGCGCTTCACTTGTATTCTGGGTCATATGTGGTTGTGCACTAATAATAACGCAGACAGGGGATATAGTGCACCCTGCACTAGTGCTTCAATTGTATTCTGGGTCATATGTGGTTGTGCACTAATAATAACGCAGGCAGGGTATATAGCGCACCCTGCACTAGCGATTCACTTGTAATCTGGGTCATATGTGGTTGTGCACTAACCCTAACGCAGACAGGGGATATAGTGCCCCCTGCACTAGCGCTTCACTTGTAGTCTGGGTCATATGTGGTTGTGCACTAATAATAACGCAGGCAGGGGATATAGTGCCCCCTGCACTAGCGATTCACATGTAATCTGAGTCATAAGTGGTTGTGCACTAATATTAATGCAGACAGGGGATACAGCGCACCTTGCATTAGCGATTCACTTGTAATCTGGGTCATATCTGTTTGTGCATTAATAATAACGCAGACAGGAGATATAGCACACCCAGCACTAGCGCTTCACTTGTAATCTGGGTCATATGTGGTTGTGGACTAATAATAACGCAAACAGGGGATATAGTGCACCCTGCACTAGCGCTTCACTTGTAATCTGGTTCATATTTGGTTGTGCACTAAAAATAACGCAGACAGGGGATATAGCGCACCCTGCACTAGTGCTTCACTTTTAATCTGTGCCATATGTTGTTGTGCACTAATCCTAAAGCAGACAGTGGATATTGCGCAGCCTGCACAAGCGCTTCACTTGTAATCTTTGCCATATCTGGTTGTGTACTAATAATAACGCAGACAGGGGATATAGCGCACCCTGTATAAGTGCATCACTTGTATTCTGGGTCATATGTGTTTGTGCACTAATAATAACACAGACAGAAGATACAGCGCACCCTGCACTAGCGCTTCACTTGTAATCTGTGCCATATGTGGTTGTGCACTAATAATAACGCAGACAGGGGATATAGCGCACCCTGCACTAGCACTTCACTTGTAATCTGGGTCATATGTGGTTGTGCACTAATAATAACGCAGACAGGGGATATAGCCCACCCTGCACTAGTGCTTCACTTGTAAACGGGCTCATATGTGGTTGTGCACTAATAATAACGCAGACAGGGTATATAGAGCACCCTGCACTAATGCTTCACTTGTAATCTGTGCCATATGTGGTTGTGCACTAATCCTAAAGCAGACAGGGGATATAGCGCACTCTGCACTAGTGCTTCACTTGTAATCTGGCTCATATGTGGTTGTGCACTAATAATAACGCAGACAGGGAATATAGTGCCCCCTGCACTAGCGCTTCACTTGTAATCTGGGTCATATGTGGTTGTGCACTAATAATAACGCAGGCAGGGGATATAATGTACCCTGCACTAGCGCTTCACTTGTAATCTGAGTCATAAGTGGTTGTGCACTAATATTAACGCAGACAGGGGATACAGCGCACCTTGCACTAGCGATTCACTTGTAATCTGGGTCATATCTGTTTGTGCATTAATAACGCAGACAGGAAATATAGCACACCCGGCACTAGTGCTTCACTTGTAATCTGGGTCATATGTGGTTGTGGACTAATAATAACGCAAACAGGGGATATAGCGCACCCTTCACTGGCGCTTCACCTGTAATCTGTGCCATATGTGGTTGTGCACTAGCGCTTCACTTGTAATCTGGTTCATATTTGGTTGTGCACTAAAAATAACGCAGACAGGGGATATAGCGTACCCTGCACTAGTGCTTCACTTGTAATCTTGGTCATATGTGGTTGTGCACTAATAATAATGCAGACAGGGGATATAGCGCACCCTGCACTAGCGCTTTACTTGTAATCTGTGCCATATGTGATTGTTCACTAATAATAACGCAGACAGAAGATACAGCGCACCCTGCACTAGTGCTTCACTTGTAATCTTGGCCATATGGGGTTGTGCACTAATAATAATGCAGACAGAGGATATAGTGCACCCTGCACTAGCGCTTCACTTGTAATCTGGGTTATATGTGGTTGTGCACTAATAATAACACAGGCAAGGGATATAGTGCACCCTGCACTAGCGCTTCACTTATAATCTGGGTCATATTTTGTAGTGCACTAATTCTAACACAGACAGGGGATACAGCGCACGCTGCACTAGTGCTTCACTTGTAATCTGTGCCATGTGTGGTTGTGCACTAATAATAATGCAGACAGAGGATATATCACACCCTGCACTAGTGCATCACTTGTAATCTGGGTCATATGTGGTTGTGCACTAACCCTAACGCAGACAGGGAATATAGTGCCCCCTACACTAGTGCATCACTTGTAATCTGGGTCATATGTGGTTGTGCACTAACCCTAACGCAGACAGGGGATATAGTGCCCCCTGCACTAGCGCTTCACTTGTAATCTGGGTCATATGTGGTTGTGCACTAATAATAACGCAGGCAGGGGATATAGTGTCCCCTGCACTAGCGATTCACTTGTAATCTGAGTCATAAGTGGTTGTGCACTAATATTAATGCAGACAGGGGATACAGCGCACCTTGCACTAGCGATTCACTTGTAATCTGGGTCATATCTGTTTGTGCATTAATAATAACGCAGACAGGAGATATAGCACACCCGGCACTAGTGCTTCACTTGTAATCTGGGTCATATGTGGTTGTGGACTAATAATAACACAAACAGGGGATATAGCGCACCCTGCACTGGCGCTTCACCTGTAATCTGTGCTATATGTGGTTGTGCACTAATCCTAATGCAGACAGGGGATATAGCGTACCCTGCACTAGTGCTTCACTTGTAATCTTGGCCATATGTGGTTGTGCACTAATAATAATGCAGACAGGGGATATAGTGCACCCTGCACTAGTGCTTCACTTGTAATCTTGGCCAGATGTGGTTGTGCACTAATAATAATGCAGACAGAGGATACAGTGCACCCTGCAGTAGAGCTTCACTTGTAATCTGAGTTATATTTGGTTGTGCACTAATAATAACGCAGACAGGGGATATAGTGCACCCTGCACTAGCGCTTCACTTGTAATCTGGGTCATATGTGGCTGTGCACTAATAATAATGCAGGCAGGGGATACAGCGCATCCTGCACTAGTGCTTCACTTGTAATCTTGGTCATATTTTGTAGTGCACTAATCCTAACGCAGACAGGGGATATAGCGCACCCTGCACTAGTGCTTCACTTGTAATCTGTGCCATATGTGATTATGCACTAATATTAACGCAGACAGGGGATACAGCGCACCCTGCACTAGTGCTTTACTTGTAATCTGGGTCATATGTGGCTGTGCACTAATAATAACGCAGACGGAATATAGCGCACGCTGCACTAGTGCTTCACTTGTAATCTGGGTCATATGTGGTTGTGCACGAATAATAACGAAGACAGGGGATATAGCGTACAATACACAAGTGCTTCACTTTTAATCTGGGTCATATTTGGTTGTGCACTAATAATAATGCAGGCAGTGGATATAGCGCACCCTGCACTAGTGCTTCACTTGTAATCTGGGTCATATGTGGTTGTGCACTAATAATAATGCAGACAGGGGATATAGTGCACCCTGCACTAGTGCTTCACTTGTAATCTGTGCCATATGTTGTTGTGCACTAATCCTAAAGCAGACAGTGGATATTGCGCACCCTGCACATGCGCTTCACTTGTAATCTTTGCCATATCTGGTTGTGCACTAATAATAATGCAGACAGGGGATATAGCGCACCCTGCACTAGTGCTTCACTTGTAATCTGGTTCATATTTGGTTGTGCACTAAAAATAACGCAGACAGGGGATATAGCGCACCCTATATTAGTGCATCACTTTTATTCTGGGTCATATGTGTTTGTGCACTAATAATAACGCAGACAGAAGATACAGCGCACCCTGCTCTAGCGCTTCACTTGTAATCTGTGCCATATGTGGTTGTGCACTAATAATAACGCAGACAGTGGATATAGCGCACCCTGCACTAGCACTTCACTTGTAAACTGGGTCATATGTGGTTGTGCAGTAATAATAACGCAGACAGGGGATATAGCGCACCCTGCACTAGTGCTTCACTTGTAAACAGGCTCATATGTGGTTGTGCACTAATAATAACGCAGACAGGGTATATAGAGCACCCTGCACTAATGCTTCACTTGTAATCTGGGTCATATGTGGCTGTGCACTAATCCTAAAGCAGACAGGGGATATAGCGCACCCTGCACTAGTGCTTCACTTGTAATCTGGCTCATATGTGGTTTTGCACTAATAATAACGCAAGCAGGGTATATAGCGCACCCTGCACTAGCGCTTCACTTGTAATCTGGGTCATATGTGGTTGTGCACTAACCCTAACGCAGACAGGGAATATAGTGCCCCCTGCACTAGCGCTTCACTTGTAATCTGGATCGTATGTGGTTGTGCACTAATAATAACGCAGGCAGGGGATATAGTGCACCCTGCACTAGCGCTTCACTTGTAATCTGAGTCATAAGTGGTTGTGCACTAATATTAACGCAGACAGGGGATACAGCACACCTTGCACTAGCGATTCACTTGTAATCTGGGTCATATGTGGTTGTGGACTAATAATAACGCAAACAGGGGATATAGCGCACCCGGCACTAGCGCTTCACTTGTAATCTGGGTCATATGTGGTTGTGGACTAATAATAACGCAAACAGGGGATATAGCGCACCCTGCACTGGCGCTTCACCTGTAATCTGTGCCATATGTGGTTGTGCACTAATTCTAATGTAGACAGGGGATATAGCGTACCCTGCACTAGTGCTTCACTTGTAATCTTGGCCATATGTGGTTGTGCACTAATAATAATGCAGACAGAAGATACAGCGCACCCTGCACTAGTGCTTCACTTGTAATCTTGGCCATATGGGGTTGTGCACTAAAAATAACGCAGACAGGGGATATAGTGCACCCTGCACTAGCGCTTCACTTGTAATCTGGATCATATGTGGTTGTGCACTAATAATAACACAGTCAGGGGATATAGTGCACCTTGCACTAGCGGTTCACTTGTAATCTGAGTCATATGTGATTGTGCACTAATAATTACACAGACAGGGGATACAGCGCATCCTTCACTAGTGCTTCACTTGTAATCTGGGTCATATTTTGTAGTGCACTAATCCTAACACAGACAGGGGATACAGCGCACCCTGCACTAGTGCTTTACTTGTAATCTGTGCCATGTGTGGTTGTGCACTAATAATAATGCAGACAGAGGATATATCACACTCTGCACTAGTGCATCACTTGTCATCTGTGCCATATGTGGTTGTGCACTAATAATAATGCAGACAGGGGATATAGCTCACTTTGCACTAGCGCTTCACTTGTAATCTGGGTCATATGTGGTTGTGCACTAATAATAATGCAGACAGGGAATATAGTGCCCCCTGCACTAGCGCTTCACTTGTAATCTGTGCCATAGGTGGTTGTGCACTAATAATAACGCAGACAGGGGATATAGCGTACCCTGCACTAGCGCTTCACTTGTAATCTGTGCCATATGTGGTTGTGCACTAATAATAACGCAGACAGGGGATACAGCGCACCCTGCACTAGCGCTTCACTTGTAATCTGGGTCATATCTGGTTGTAGAATGGTATGCAGAGGGTGACTCCTATAGTCGCCCTCTGCATACCATTCTATATTTTCAGATTTCTATCATTAAAGAGGAGCTGCCCTGCATATGGTGCACAGTTTACTGGAACACTGACAAGTTTCCAGACTGCTTACCTAGGCATTATCGTTGCCTTTATCAGATGTGAGTATAAAATCTGTACACACTTTATTTTTATTTGCATATAAATTGGCTACACTAGGAGACGCCCTTTCTCTTTTGTCTCATATCTGGTTGTGCATTAATAATAACGCAGACGGGATATAGCACACCCGGCACTAGCGCTTCACTTGTAATCTGTGCCATATGTGGTTGTGGACTAATAATAACGCAGACGGGATATAGCACACCCTGCACTAGCGCTTCACTTGTAATCTGGACCATATGTGGTTGTGCACTAATAATAATGCAGACAGGGGATATAGTGCACTCTGCACTAGTGCTTTAATTGTAATCTGGGTCATATATGGTTGTGCACTAATAATAACGCAGACAGAAGATACAGCGCACCCTGCACTAGTGCTTCACTTGTAATCTTGGCCATATGTGGTTGTGCACTAATAATAACGCAGACAGGGGATGTAGCTCACCCTGCACTAGTGCTACACTTGTAATCTGGGTCATATGTGGTTGTGCACTAACCACAACACAGACAGGGGATAAAGTGACCTCTGCACTAGCGCTTCACTTGTAATCTGGGTCATATGTGGTTGTGCACTAATAATAACACAGGCAGGGGATATAGTGCACCCTGCACTAGTGCTTCACTTGTAATCTGAGTCATATGTGACTGTGCACTAATATTAACGCAGACAGGGGATATAGTGCACCCTGCACTAGTGCTTTACTTGTAATCGGGGTCATATGTGGCTGTGCACTAATAACGCAGACGGAATATAGCGAACGCTGCACTAGTGCTTCACTTGTAATCTGTGCCATATGTGGTTGTGCACTAATAATAACGCAGACAGAGGATATATCACACCCTGCACTAGTGCTTCATTTGTAATCTGGGTCATATGTGGTTGTGCACTAATAATAACGCAGACAGGGGATATAGCACACCCTGCACTAGTACTTCACTTGTAATCTGGGTCATATTTGGTTGTGCACTAATAATAACGCAGACAGGGGATATAGCGTACACTGCACTAGCGCTTCACTTTTAATCTGGGTCATATGTGGTTGTGCACTAATCCTAAAGCAGACAGTGGATATTGTGCACCCTGTACTAGTGCTTCACTTTTAATCTTGGTCATATGTGGTTGTGCACTAATAATAACGCAGACAGGGGATACAGCACACGTTGCACTAGTGCTTCACTTGTAATCTGGGTCATATGTGGTTGTGCACTAATAATAACGCAGATAGAAGATACAGCGCACCCTACACTAGTGCTTCTCTTGTAATCTGGGTCATATGTGGTTGTGCGCTAATCCTAACACGGACAGGGGATATAGCGCACCTTGCACTAGTGCTTCACTTGTAAGTTCCCACGGGAACAGGGCCCTCAACTCCCCCTGTATTTGTCTGTAAAATTTTGTGTCTTATCGTATTGTTTCTCCACTGTACTGTTATCCTTGTACCCATGGGCAGCGCTGCGGAATCTGTTGGCGCTTTATAAATAAAGAATAATAATAATAATAATAATAATCTGTGCCATATATGGTTGTGCACTAACCCAAACGCAGACAGGGGATATAGTGACCTCTGCACTAGCGTTTCACTTGTAATCTGGGCCATATGTGATTGTGCACTAATATTAACGCAGACAGGGGATATAGTGTACACTGCACTAGTGCTTTACTTGTAATCTGGGTCATATGTGGCTGTGCACTAATAATAACGCAGACGGAATATAGCACACGCTGCACTAGTGCTTCACTTGTAATCTGTGCCATATGTGGTTGTGCACTAATAATAACGCAGACGGAATATAGCACACGCTGCACTAGTGCTTCACTTGTAATCTGTGCCATATGTGGTTGTGCACTAATAATAACGCAGACAGAGGATATATCACACGCTGCACTAGTGCTTCATTTGTAATCTGGGTCATATGTGGTTGTGCACTAATAATAACGCAGACAGGGGATATAGCGTACACTGCACTAGCGCTTCACTTTTAATCTGGGTCATATTTGGTTGTGCACTAATAATAATGCAAGCAGTGGATATAGTGCACCCTACACTAGTGCTTCACTTGTATTCTGGGTCATATGTGGTTGTGCACTAATAATAATGCAGACAGGGGATATAGTGCACCCTGCACTAGTGCTTCACTTGTAATCTGAGTCATATGTGGTTGTGCACTAATCCTAAAGCAGACAGTGGATATTGCGCACCCTGTGCTAGTGCTTCACTTTTAATCTTGGTCTTATGTGGTTGTACACTAATAATAATGCAGACAGTGGATATAGCGCACCCTGTACTAGCGCTTCATTTGTAATCTGGGTCATATGTGGTTGTGCACTAATAATAATGCAGACAGTGGATATAGCGCACCCTGCACTAGCGCTTCATTTGTAATCTGGGTCATATGTGGTTGTGCACTAATCCTAACGCAGACGGGATACAGCGCACCCTGCACTAGCGCTTCACTTGTAATCTGTGCCATATGTGGTTGTGCACTAATAATAACGCAGACAGGGAATATAGCGCACACTGCACTAACGCTTCACTTGTAATCTTTGCCATATGTGGTTGTGCACTAATAATAACACAGACAGGGGATATAGCGCACCCTGTACTAGCGCTTCATTTGTATCTGGGTCATATGTGGTTGTGCACTAATAATAATGCAGACAGGGGATATAGCGCACCCTGCACTAGCGCTTCACTTGTAATCTGTGCCATATGTGGTTGTGCACTAATAATTACATAGACAGAAGATACAGCGCACCCTACACTAGTGCTTCACTTGTAATCTGTGCCATATGTGGTTGTGCACTAATCCTAACACAGATAGGAGATATAGTGCATCCTGCACTAGTGCTTCACTTTTAATCTGTGTAATATGTGGTTGTGCACTAATAATAAGGCAGACAGGGGATATAGCGCACCCTGCACTGGCGCTTCACTTGTAATCTGGGTCATATGTGGTTGTGCACAAATAATAATGTAGACAGAAGATACAGCGCACCCTACACTAGCGCTTCACTTGTAATCTGTGCCATATGTGTTTGCGCAATAATCCTAATGCAGACAGGGGATATAGCTCACTTTGCACTAGCGCTTCACTTGTAATCTGTGTCAAATGTGGTTGTGCACTAATTATAATGCAGACAGGGGATATAGCGCACCTTGCACTACCGCTTCACTTGTAATCTGCATTATAATTAGTGCACAACCACATATGACACAGATTACAAGTGAAGCGGTAGTGCAAGGTGCGCTATATCCCCTGTCTGCATTATAATTAGTGCACAACCACATATGACACAGACAGGGGATATAGCGCACCCTGCACTAGTGCTTCACTTGTAATCTGTGTCATATGTGGTTGTGCACTAATAATAATGCAGACAGAGGATATATCACACCTTGCACTAGTGCTTCACTTGTAATCTGTGCAATATGTTTTTGTGCACTAATCCTAATGCAGAAAGGGGATATAGCGTACCCTGCACTAGTACTTCACTTGTAATCTGGGTCATATGTGGTTGTACACTAATAACACAGAGAGGGGATATAGTGCTCCCTGCACTAGCGCTTCACTTGTAATCTGTGTCATATGTGGTTGTGCACTAATTATAATGCAGACAGGGGATATAGCGCACCTTGAATTAGCGCTTCACTTGTAATCTGTGCCATATGTGGTTGTGCACTAATTATAATGCAGACAGGGGATATAGCGCACCTTGCACTAGCGCTTCACTTGTAATCTGGGTCATATGTGGTTGTGCACTAATAATAATGCAGACAGGGGATATAGCGCACCTTGCACTAGCGCTTCACTTGTAATCTGTGCCATATGTGGATGTGCACTAATAATAATGCAGACAGAGGATATATCACACCTTGCACTAGTGCTTCACTTGTAATCTGTGCCATATGTGGTTGTGCACTAATCCTAACACAGACAGGGGATATCGCTCACTTTGCACTAGTGCTTCACTTGTAATCTGTGCCATATGTGGTTGTGCACTAATAATAATGCAGACAGGGGATATAGTGCACCTTGCACTAGCGCTTCACTTGTAATCTGCGCCATATGTGGTTGTGCACTAATAATAATGCAGACAGGGGATATAGTGCACCCTGCACTAGCGCTTCACTTGTAATCTGTGCCATATGTGGTTGTGCACTAATAATAATGCAGACAGGGGATATAGCGTACCCTGCACTAGTGCTTCACTTGTAATCTGCGCCATATGTGGTTGTGCACTAATAATAATGCAGACAGGGGATATAGCGCACCCTGCACTAGTGCTTCACTTGTAATCGGTGTCATATGTGGTTGTGCACTAATAATAATGCAGACAGGGGATATAGCGCACCCTGCACTAGCGCTTCACTTGTAATCTGTGCCATATGTGGTTGTGCACTAATAATAATGCAGACAAGGGATATAGCGCACCCTGCACTAGCGCTTCACTTGTAATCTGTGCCATATGTGGTTGTGCACTAATAATAATGCAGACAGGGGATATAGCTCACTTTGCACTAGCACTTCACTTGTAATCTGTGCCATATGTGGTTGTGCACTAATAATAATGCAAACAGGGGATATAGCTCACTTTGCACTAGCGCTTCACTTGTAATCTGTGCCATATGTGGTTGTGCACTAATAATAATGCAGACAGGGGATATAGTGCACCTTGCACTAGCGCTTCACTTGTAATCTGTGCCATATGTGGTTGTGCACTAATCCTAACACAGACGGGGATATAGCTCACTTTGCACTAGCGCTTCACTTGTAATCTGTGCCATATGTGGTTGTGCACTAATAATAATGCAGATAGGGGATATAGCTCACTTTGCACTAGTGCTTCACTTGTAATCTGTGCCATATGTGGTTGTGCACTAATCCTAACACAGACAGGGGATATAGCTCACTTTGCACTAGTGCTTCACTTGTAATCTGTGCCATATGTGGTTGTGCACTAATAATAATGCAGACAGGGGATATAGCTCACTTTGCACTAGTGCTTCACTTGTAATCTGTGCCATATGTGGTTGTGCACTAATAATAATGCAGATAGGGGATATAGCTCACTTTGCACTAGTGCTTCACTTGCAATCTGTGCCATATGTGGTTGTGCACTAATCCTAACACAGACAGGGGATATAGCTCACTTTGCACTAGTGCTTCACTTGTAATCTGTGCCATATGTGGTTGTGCACTAATAATAATGCAGACAGGGGATATAGCTCACTTTGCACTAGTGCTTCACTTGTAATCTGTGCCATATGTGGTTGTGCAAACACTCACCCAGTGTGATGTTCTCTGACATCTTTGTCTGTTTGTCGATGCTGAGGATGCAGGTCCAGATCCCCATATTCACTAGATGAGGGGTCACATCTAAGGGCAGGCTATCCTCCTGCCTCTCAGCTCGGATTTCTCTGTCGTGTTTCCACTGAAGGACGCCATTGGTGATGCGGCAGCTTGTCTGGCAGTGTATTGTGGTGTTAATGTCTAAGGTGATAAGGACGCTGGGCGAAGCAGAGACTAGGGACACAAAGACACCTATTACAAAAGTCTACTCAGCACTGTGTAACATGGTGTTACGGTTACCCTTAGTCTCGCTGAGAGATGGACCGCTTAGTAGCCTGGATCCCTATTGCTAAAGAGGGGAGAAGCTGCTTTCCATAGTATTCTATATGAGTCTCGCAAATATAGAATAATCTCCCTTAGCTGCAGTACAGCTAGGATACCCTTCTGCCCACAAAAACGAGTCAACGCTGCGATTGAGGGTCAAAACAAGAACTCAGAACTGGGATGCCAGCCTGCTTTTTATTAAGGTTACATGCACACAGGGCACTCCCAGGGGGAGAGGGGGGGAAGCACAAAATCCCCCATCACACATTTAGATAGAGAGCACTGTCCTTTGACAGGCCACAATAGGATTACAGTACTTAAGATAACAAGTTTACAAGTTCATCTTATCAATTAGCAGTCTGGCTCCAGAGGTGATTAGACAATAGTTTCTAAAAGCTGAAAAAAAAGAGTTAACTCTTTATGAAATGAAACTTGTTACGGTTTTCTTGGAGCCCTTCTTAGGCGCTGGCTTGCTGGTTCAGGCATTGCTGCTGGGAAATAAGCTCTCCACAACAAAATAACTAATGCTTCTGTAACATTGCTCCCTTTCTGTGGAACACTCTGGCAGACACGGTCTGTCCCCTTTTCGGGGCAGACTAAGGCTGTCCAGACCGCTGGTTATGCGGGGCTGAGGTCGGTTTGTCTGGACAACCCGTCGGCGTTGCCATTCTGTTTCCCAGGTCTGTAAGTAATGGTGAAATTGAAGGTTTGCAACGATAAGCTCCAACGTAATAGCCTGCCGTTATCTCCAGAGACCCGGTTCAGCCACACCAACGGGTTATGGTCGGTGACCAGAGTGAACTCCTGACCATATAAATAGGGAGTCAATTTCTTTAATGCCCACACCAAAGCCAAACACTCCTTTTCGACCGCTGCATAGCTGACTTCGCGGGGCAGGAGCTTCCGGCTGATGTAGGCAACTGGATGCTCCCCTCCATCTTCGCCTACTTGGCTGAGGACGGCTCCCAGCCCGAACATGGAAGCATCTGTATGGACGATAAAACGTTTGTTAAGGGCTGGGGCCGCCAAGACAGGAGCGTTAATTAGAGCATTTTTGAGAGCCTGGAAAGCCGTTTCACAGTGGGGAGACCACAGGACCTGTCGAGGTAAGTTCTTCTTGGTCAAGTCAGTCAGGGGTTTGGCAAGTGTGCTGTAGTCTGGTACGAACCGTCTATAGTACCCTGCCGTGCCCAGGAAGGCTAGGACCTGAGTCTTAGTGATGGGGGTGGGCCAATTGGCGACAGCTTCTATTTTGGCCGGCTCTGGTCGCTGCTTTCCACACCCCACCCGGTGACCCAGGTACTGTACCTCGGCCATCCCAAAGTGGCATTTTTCTGGCTTCAGAGTCAGGCCAGCAGCCCGGATCTGATCCAGAACCATTCCCACATGAGCTAAGTGGTCCTCCCAGGACTCACTGTGGATCGCTATGTCGTCCAGGTAGGCGCAAGCAAAACTCTGGAAGCCATCCAGGAGCCTATCCACCAAGCGCTGGAATGTAGCTGGGGCATTCTTCATCCCAAACGGCATTACCCTAAACTGATATAAGCCGAATGGGGTGACGAATGCCGACTTGGGGATAGCCTCCGGGGCCAGAGGAATCTGCCAGTAACCTTTGCAGAGGTCAATAGTGGTCAGGTAATTTCCCCTGGCTATACGATCGAGTAGCTCGTCTACCCTGGGCATAGGGTAAGCGTCCGTCACGGTATTTTCATTGAGCCTCCGATAGTCTACGCAGAACCGGGTGGTCCCATCTTTCTTGGGCACCAAGACAACTGGGGAGGCCCAGGGACTATCGGAGGGCTCAATTACCCTGAGCTGGAGCATCTCATCGATCTCCTTCTTCATTCCTGTCCTAACTGCTTCGGGGATTCGGTACGGAGCCTGGCGCAAGGGAGCTTGTCCCGGAGTATCTACCTGGTGGGTGGTTAAAGTAGTGTACCCTGGCTTCGGGGAGAAGGTGAGGTGTTTGGACTGGAGGAGTTGGTTGAGCTGCTCCCTTTCAGTGGGGCTAAGTCGGTCCCCTATCTGAACCTGCGCCACTATACCTGTGGGGAGGCTCTTTTCTAATAGGTCTGGAATGGGTAAACTGTCGGGGTCTTCCTGAGGGGAACAACATACGGCCGTCACGTTCTCTGGTCGCTCAAAATATTCCTTGAGCATGTTTACATGGAATGTCTTTCTAAGATTGTTGTCGTGGCAGCTAGCTATCACATAAGTGGTGTCTCCCCTTTTCTCTACGATCTGGTAGGGACCCTGCCAGGACGCCTGCAATTTGTCTGTCTTCACCGGCTTAAGTACTAACACCTTTTGTCCTATGGTGAAGATTCTCTTTCGGGCCCCCCGATCGTACCATACTTTCTGTCTTCTCTGGGCCAACTGGAGATTAGCCCGCACGGATTTGGCTAATTGCTCCATTCGGTCCCTGAGTTCCAGCACGTATGGCACAACTGGGACACCGTCAGCCTCCATCTCTCCCTCCCAGTGCTCCCGGATCAGGTTTAGGGGTCCCCGTACCTTTCTTCCGTAGAGCAACTCGAAGGGAGAGAACCCTGTCGTTTCCTGGGGCACCTCCCGATAAGCAAATAGGAGGTGCGGCAGGAAGCGTTCCCAGTCTCGGTATTCCTGAGTGAACGTCTTGAGCATTTGCTTGAGGGTCCCATTGAACCTCTCACACAGCCCGTTCGTCTGGGGGTGGTATGGGGAGCTTAGGAGGGACTTAATTTTGCAAACCTGCCAGAGTTGTTGGGTCAATTCAGCCGTAAATTGGGTGCCTCGGTCGGATAGGATTTCTTTTGGAAATCCTACCCGGGAGAACACCTGTACTAGTGCATTCGCTACCGTATCCGCTTGTATGTTGGATAGGGCGACAGCCTCTGGGTACCTGGTAGCGTAGTCCACTACGGTAAGAATGTATCGCTTACCGGAGGGACTAGGGGTAGCCAGTGGTCCCACTAGGTCAATAGCAACCCGGCTGAAGGGTTCCTCTACAATGGGCATATTTACTAGCTGGGCTTTAGGGTGATCGCCTCGCCTTCCTACTCGTTGACACACATCGCAGGTGTTACAGTAAGTTCTAACGTCAGCGTGCACCCCTGGCCAAAAGAACGTGTGAGTAATGCGGTGTAGGGTACGGGTAACGGCTAGGTGGCCTGCTAAGGGGATGTCGTGGCCTATTTTGAGGATTTCTTGACGGTATTTGTGGGGCACTACCAGCTGTCGCCTACGCTGTCCCCTTTTCTCTGTCCAGCGGTATAGTTTCCCTTTTTCCCATAAGAATGTTTCGTTATCTGCCCCGCCCCCTCCGGTCTCTGCTCGTTCCCGGTACTTTTGTAAGGTCGGGTCAGTCTTAGACTCTGCCTCGAAAGCATCTGGGGTGTCCCAGGGTATGGGGCCTAACCTGTCAGGCAAGGTCGGGGTAGGTCTTACCTGTGTCTCCCGCACTGGTGAAAGCTCTCGCTCCGTCCGGGCTTGGGCCCGTGTAGTCACTGGGTCCGCCTCGTTGTTGCATACTGGAGCATAGGCAGAAGTCATGGGGCCCAAATCGTTGCCCAGTAGTACTTCGGCAGGTAAATTATCCATTAGGCCCACGTTCACAGCCCCCTTTCCCGCTCCCCAATCAAGATGCACTTTAGCTGTTGGAATTTTGTACACATCCCCCCCCGCCACTCTAACGGCCACAGTCTGTCCGGATCGCTTGTGCTCTGGCACCAAATGACTCTGTACTAGCGTGATAGTAGCCCCTGTGTCTCGCAATCCCTCGGTAGATCGCCCCTCGAGCCATACCCTCTGCCGATGGTGCTGGCGGTTATCTGAGGCAGCATATACAGGGTCTGCCTCGTGAAGCGGCCCCACATATCCCTCCGTAGGGGCCTCTTGGTTAACACAGAGGGCCCGGGCCGGACGATAGGACCCAGAGGGGTAATTGTAATTCCTGGGTGTCTGGTGCGTATTAAGGGGGCAGCTAGCCATGAAATGCCCTGGTTGCTTGCATCGGTGACAAGTCGGTCTGGGATGCTCAGAGCTGTTATTGGGTGGTCCTGAGTGTCGGATGGGCCCTGTGGGCACCGGGGCTCGGAATTCAGCACGAGGGGGTGCACGGTAAACCTCTCTGGGTTCGACCCGTGCTGGAGCTCGGTAGTTCATGGGTTCGTGAAGACGGGAGTCATAATGTTCATCGGCCAATTTGGCTGCTTCTTCTAAGGTAGAAGGCCGCCTGTCTCGCAGCCATTCCTTCCCTTGCTGTTCCATGCCATTATAAAAATGTTCTAAGAGAAACAATTGTAAAATTTCCTCCCCAGTCACCGCTTTACTTCCGCTCAGCCAGTGATTTGCCGCTCTCCGCATTCGGTGCGCCCATTCCATATGGGTATCGTTAGGCTTCTTTTCCGTGCCCCGAAACTGTCGGCGATACGTGTCCGGAGTTACAGCGTACCGTCGCAACAGTGTCTCCTTAACTAGCTCATACTGTGTCACTTCCTCAGCACCCAGAGTACGAAAGGCTTCCAGGGCTCGCCCGGATAGTTTCCCAGACAATATCGTGGGCCACTCTCTGTTGGGAATCTGGTGCAGGGCACATTGCCTTTCGAAGTCCGCCAAATATTCATCAATCCCTGTCTCGCTCTCTAGGAAGGGTCGAAATGCCGCATAGGGTATCTTGGGCCTCCCAGCATTTTCGACAGGGATGATTACCTGCGGGGCTTCAGCATTGCGGTGTGCGTTTGCTAGGTTGAGTTCGTGGGCTCGAGTCTCTCGTATATCCTCGTCCGCCTCCGCCATCAACTGCTGTACCAATTCCATGGAGGGGTTCGGCCCGTATAATGAGAGCCTTTCCCGAACAATCCTGGTTTTTTCGTCACTAATCGTGGTCGGTGTTTCCGCCATTGTGAAGCTCTGATCCAGTTCGGTCAATTCTGCGATCAGCTCTCTCCTCGGCCGGTTGCTGGCGTACCCCCCTCTGCTTTCAAGTAAATCCTTTAGGGTTGTACGCTTCAATTTTTCGTAAGCGCTCTCCATCCGTTCTGTACCTCTCCTAGGAAATCCAGGAAAATCCCGCCGCTGCCGCCAAATGTTACGGTTACCCTTAGTCTCGCTGAGAGATGGACCGCTTAGTAGCCTGGATCCCTATTGCTAAAGAGGGGAGAAGCTGCTTTCCATAGTATTCTATATGAGTCTCGCAAATATAGAATAATCTCCCTTAGCTGCAGTACAGCTAGGATACCCTTCTGCCCACAAAAACGAGTCAACGCTGCGATTGAGGGTCAAAACAAGAACTCAGAACTGGGATGCCAGCCTGCTTTTTATTAAGGTTACATGCACACAGGGCACTCCCAGGGGGAGAGGGGGGGAAGCACAAAATCCCCCATCACACATTTAGATAGAGAGCACTGTCCTTTGACAGGCCACAATAGGATTACAGTACTTAAGATAACAAGTTTACAAGTTCATCTTATCAATTAGCAGTCTGGCTCCAGAGGTGATTAGACAATAGTTTCTAAAAGCTGAAAAAAAAGAGTTAACTCTTTATGAAATGAAACTTGTTACGGTTTTCTTGGAGCCCTTCTTAGGCGCTGGCTTGCTGGTTCAGGCATTGCTGCTGGGAAATAAGCTCTCCACAACAAAATAACTAATGCTTCTGTAACACATGGATATACAGAGTATCTTAGCTGCTATTTCTTCTGACAATAACAAAACGATTCTCCCGTCACAAGCTTCACTGACCACCTGACTCTATATAACAACCCATTCTGACCCCCTGACCCTGTATATAACATCCCAGTCTGACCCCCTGACCCTGTATAACATCCCAGTCTGACCCCCTGAGCCTGTATATAACATCCCAGTCTGACCCCCTGACCCTGTATAACATCCCAGTCTGACCCCCTGACCCTGTATATAACATCCCAGTCTGACCCCCTGACCCTGTATAACATCCCAGTCTGACCCCCTGACCCTGTGTATAACATCCCAGTCTGACCCCCTGAGCCTGTATATAACATCCCAGTCTGACCCCTGACCCTGTATATAACATCCCAGTCTGACCCCCTGACCCTGTGTATAACATCCCAGTCTGACCCCCTGACCCTGTATATAACATCCCAGTCTGACCCCCTGACCCTGTATAACATCCCAGTCTGACCCCCTGACCCTGTATAACATCCCAGTCTGACCCCATGACCCTGTATAACATCCCAGTCTGACCCCCTGACCCTGTGTATAACATCCCAGTCTGACCCCCTGACCCTGTGTATAACATCTCAGTCTGACCCCCTGACCCTGTGTATAACATCCCAGTCTGACCCCCTGACCCTGTATAACATCCCAGTCTGACCCCCTGACCCTGTATAACTTCCAAGTCTGACCCCCTGACCCTGTATAACATCCCAGTCTGACCCCCTGACCCTGTGTATAACATCCCAGTCGGACCCCCTGACCCTGTATAACATCCCAGTCTGACCCCCTGACCCTGTGTATAATATCCCAGTCTGACCCCCTGACCCTGTGTATAACATCCCAGTCTGACCCCATGACCCTGTGTATAACATCCCAGTCTGACCCCCTGACCCTGTATAACATCCCAGTCTGACCCCCTGACCCTGTATATAACATCCCAGTCTGACCCCCTGACCCTGTGTATAACATCCCAGTCTGACCCCCTGACCCTGTATATAACATCCCAGTCTGACCCCCTGACCCTGTATATAACATCCCAGTCTGACCCCTGACCCTGTATATAACATCCCAGTCTGACCCCCTGACCCTGTATATAACATCCCAGTCTGACCCCTGACCCTGTATAATATCCCAGTCTGACCCCCTGACCCTGTATATAACATCCCAGTCTGACCCCCTGACCCTGTATAACATCCCAGTCTGACCCCCTGACCCTGTGTATAACATCCCAGTCTGACCCCTGACCCTGTATATAACATCCCAGTCTGACCCCCTGACCCTGTATAACATCACAGTCTGACCCCCTGACCCTGTGTATAACATCCCAGTCTGACCCCCTGACCCTGTGTATAATATCCCAGTCCGACCCCCTGACCCTGTGTATAACATCCCAGTCTGACCCCCTGACCGTGTGTATAACATCCCAGTCCGACCCCCTGACCCTGTGTATAACATCCCAGTCTGACCCCCTGACCCTGTATAACATCCCAGTCTGACCCCCTGACCCTGTATATAACATCCCAGTCTGACCCCCTGACCCTGTGTATAACATCCCAGTCTGACCCCCCTGACCCTGTATATAACATCCCAGTCTGACCCCCTGACCCTGTATATAACATCCCAGTCTGACCCCTGACCCTGTATATAACATCCCAGTCTGACCCCCTGACCCTGTATATAACATCCCAGTCTGACCCCTGACCCTGTATAATATCCCAGTCTGACCCCCTGACCCTGTATATAACATCCCAGTCTGACCCCCTGACCCTGTGTATAACATCTCAGTCTGACCCCCTGACCCTGTATAACATCCCAGTCTGACCCCCTGACCCTGTGTATAACATCCCAGTCTGACCCCTGACCCTGCATATAACATCCCAGTCTGACCCCCTGACCCTGTATAACATCCCAGTCTGACCCCCTGACCCTGTGTATAACATCCCAGTCTGACCCCCTGACCCTGTGTATAACATCCCAGTCTGACCCCCTGACCCTGTGTATAACATCCCAGTCTGACCCCCTGACCCTGTATATAACATCCCAGTCTGACCCCCTGACCCTGTATAACATCCCAGTCTGACCCCCTGACCCTGTATATAACATCCCAGTCTGACCTCCTGACCCTGTGTATAACATCCCAGTCTGACCCCCTGACCCTGTGTATAACATCCCAGTCTGACCCCCTGACCCTGTGTATAACATCCCAGTCTGACCCCCTGACCCTGTGTATAACATCCCAGTCTGACCCTCTGACCCTGTATATAACATCCCAGTCTGACCCCCTGACCCTGTATAACATCCCAGTCTGACCCCCTGACCCTGTATATAACATCCCAGTCTGACCCCCTGACCCTGTATATAACATCCCAGTCTGACCCCCTGACCCTGTATATAACATCCCAGTCTGACCCCCTGACCCTGTATATAACATCCCAGTCTGACCACCTGACCCTGTGTGTAACATCCCAGTCTGACCCCCTGACCCTGTATAACATCCCAGTCTGACCACCTGACCCTGTGTATAACATCCCAGTCTGACCCCCTGACCCTGTATAACATCTCAGTCTGAACCCCTGACCCTGTATAACATCCCAGTCTGACCCCCTGACCCTGTGTGTAACATCCCAGTCTGACCACCTGACCCTGTGTATAACATACCAGTCTGACCCCCTGACCCTGTATAACATCTCAGTCTGAACCCCTAACCCTGTATATAACATCCTAGTCTGACCACCTGACCCTGTTTGTAACATCCCAGTCTGACCCCCTGACCCTGTATAACATCCCAGTCTGACCACCTGACCCTGTGTATAACATCCCAGTCTGACCCCCTGACCCTGTGTATAACACCCCAGTCTGACCCCCTGGCCCTGTATAACATCTCAGTCTGAACCCCTGACCCTGTATAACATCCCAGTCTGACCCCCTGACCCTGTGTATAACATCCCAGTCTGACCCCTGACCCTGTATATAACATCCCAGTCTGACCCCCTGACCCTGTATAACATCCCAGTCTGACCCCCTGACCCTGTGTATAACATCCCAGTCTGACCCCCTGACCCTGTGTATAACATCCCAGTCTGACCCCCTGACCCTGTGTATAACATCCCAGTCTGACCCCCTGACCCTGTATATAACATCCCAGTCTGACCCCCTGACCCTGTATAACATCCCAGTCTGACCCCCTGACCCTGTATATAACATCCCAGTCTGACCTCCTGACCCTGTGTATAACATCCCAGTCTGACCCCCTGACCCTGTGTATAACATCCCAGTCTGACCCCCTGACCCTGTGTATAACATCCCAGTCTGACCCCCTGACCCTGTGTATAACATCCCAGTCTGACCCCCTGACCCTGTATATAACATCCCAGTCTGACCCCCTGACCCTGTATAACATCCCAGTCTGACCCCCTGACCCTGTATATAACATCCCAGTCTGACCACCTGACCCTGTGTGTAACATCCCAGTCTGACCCCCTGACCCTGTATATAACATCCCAGTCTGACCACCTGACCCTGTGTATAACATCCCAGTCTGACCCCCTGACCCTGTATAACATATCAGTCTGAACCCTTGACCCTGTATAACATCCCAGTCTGACCCCCTGACCCTGTATAACATCCCAGTCTGACCCCCTGACCCTATATAACATCCCAGTCTGACCACCTGACCCTGTATAACATCCCTGTCTGACCACCTGACCCTGTGTATAACATCTCAGTCTGACCCCCTGACCCTGTGTATAACATCCCAGTCTGACCCCCTGACCCTGTATATAACATCCCAGTCTGACCCCTGACCCTGTATAATATCCCAGTCTGACCCCCTGACCCTGTATATAACATCCCAGTCTGACCCCCTGACCCTGTGTATAACCTCTCAGTCTGACCCCCTGACCCTGTATAACATCCCAGTCTGACCCCCTGACCCTGTGTATAACATCCCAGTCTGACCCCTGACCCTGTATATAACATCCCAGTCTGACCCCCTGACCCTGTATAACATCCCAGTCTGACCCCCTGACCCTGTGTATAACATCCCAGTCTGACCCCCTGACCCTGTGTATAACATCCCAGTCTGACCCCCTGACCCTGTGTATAACATCCCAGTCTGACCCCCTGACCCTGTATATAACATCCCAGTCTGACCCCCTGACCCTGTATAACATCCCAGTCTGACCCCCTGACCCTGTATATAACATCCCAGTCTGACCTCCTGACCCTGTGTATAACATCCCAGTCTGACCCCCTGACCCTGTGTATAACATCCCAGTCTGACCCCCTGACCCTGTGTATAACATCCCAGTCTGACCCCCTGACCCTGTATATAACATCCCAGTCTGACCCCCTGACCCTGTATAACATCCCAGTCTGACCCCCTGACCCTGTATATAACATCCCAGTCTGACCCCCTGACCCTGTATATAACATCCCAGTCTGACCCCCTGACCCTGTATATAACATCCCAGTCTGACCACCTGACCCTGTGTGTAACATCCCAGTCTGACCCCCTGACCCTGTATAACATCCCAGTCTGACCACCTGACCCTGTGTATAACATCCCAGTCTGACCCCCTGACCCTGTGTATAACATCCCAGTCTGACCCCCTGACCCTGTATAACATCTCAGTCTGAACCCCTGACCCTGTATAACATCCCAGTCTGACCCCCTGACCCTGTGTGTAACATCCCAGTCTGACCCCCTGACCCTGTATAACATCCCAGTCTGACCACCTGACCCTGTGTATAACATCCCAGTCTGACCCCCTGACCCTGTATAACATCTCAGTCTGAACCCCTAACCCTGTATATAACATCCTAGTCTGACCACCTGACCCTGTTTGTAACATCCCAGTCTGACCCCCTGACCCTGTATAACATCCCAGTCTGACCACCTGACCCTGTGTATAACATCCCAGTCTGACCCCCTGACCCTTTGTATAACACCCCAGTCTGACCCCCTGACCCTGTATAACATCTCAGTCTGAACCCCTGACCCTGTATAACATCCCAGTCTGACCCCCTGACCCTGTGTATAACATCCCAGTCTGACCCCTGACCCTGTATATAACATCCCAGTCTGACCCCCTGACCCTGTATAACATCCCAGTCTGACCCCCTGACCCTGTGTATAACATCCCAGTCTGACCCCCTGACCCTGTGTATAACATCCCAGTCTGACCCCCTGACCCTGTGTATAACATCCCAGTCTGACCCCCTGACCCTGTATATAACATCCCAGTCTGACCCCCTGACCCTGTATAACATCCCAGTCTGACCCCCTGACCCTGTATATAACATCCCAGTCTGACCTCCTGACCCTGTGTATAACATCCCAGTCTGACCCCCTGACCCTGTGTATAACATCCCAGTCTGACCCCCTGACCCTGTGTATAACATCCCAGTCTGACCCCCTGACCCTGTGTATAACATCCCAGTCTGACCCCCTGACCCTGTATATAACATCCCAGTCTGACCCCCTGACCCTGTATAACATCCCAGTCTGACCCCCTGACCCTGTATATAACATCCCAGTCTGACCCCCTGACCCTGTATATAACATCCCAGTCTGACCACCTGACCCTGTGTGTAACATCCCAGTCTGACCCCCTGACCCTGTATATAACATCCCAGTCTGACCACCTGACCCTGTGTATAACATCCCAGTCTGACCCCCTGACCCTGTATAACATCTCAGTCTGAACCCTTGACCCTGTATAACATCCCAGTCTGACCCCCTGACCCTGTATAACATCCCAGTCTGACCCCCCTGACCCTATATAACATCCCAGTCTGACCACCTGACCCTGTATAACATCCCTGTCTGACCACCTGACCCTGTGTATAACATCTCAGTCTGACCCCCTGACCCTGTGTATAACATCCCAGTCTGACCCCCTGACCCTGTATATAACATCCAAGTCTGACCCCCTGACCCTGTATAACATCCCAGTCTGACCCCCTGACCCTGTATAACATCCCAGTCTGACCACCTGACCCTGTGTATAACATCCCAGTCTGACCCCCTGACCCTGTATAACATCCCAGTCTGACCCCCTGACCCTGTATAACATCCCAGTCTGACCCCCTGACCCTGTATAACATCTCAGTCTGACCACCTGACCCTGTATATAACATCCCAGTCTGACCATCTGACCGTATATAACATCCCAGTCTGATGACCTGACCCTGTGTATAACATCTCAGTCTGACCCCCTGACCCTGTATAACATCTCAGTCTGACCCCTGACCCTGTATAACATCCCAGTCTGACCCCCTGACCCTGTATAACATCCCAGTCTGACCCCCCCTGTATAACATCCCAGTCTGACCCCCTGACCCTTTGTATAACATCCCAGTCTGACCCCCTGACCCTGTGTATAACATCCCAGTCTGACCACCTGACCCTTTGACAGAGCATACAATTTTAAAAACAAAATTTATGCTTACCTGATAAAATTTCTTTCTTTCCGGACATGAAGAGTCCACAACGTCATTCCAATTACTAGTGGGATATTCAACTCCTGGCCAGCAGGAGGAGGCAAAGATGTTAAGTGCAACTTCCCTTACCCATAATACCCAGTCATTCAGCCGAAGAAAAGTGTAAAAAAGAAACACAAGGGTGAAAAGGTACCTGAGGTTTACTCAAAAAAACTGCCAACTATAATTAAAAAGAGGGCAGGGTTGTGGACTTTCCATGTCTGGAAAGAAAGAAATTTATCAGGTAAGCATAAATTTTGTTTTCTTTCCTATGACATGGAGAGTCCACATCATCATTCCAATTACTAGTGGGAACCAATACCCAAGCTAGAGGACACAGAATGAACAGGGAGGGAGAAAAAGACAGAAGGACTTAAACAGAAGGCACCACCGCTTGAAGAACCTTTCTCCCAAAGTAAGCCCCAGCCGAGGCAAAAGTATCACATTTGTAGAATTTGGAAAAAGTATGCAGAGAGGACCATGTTGCCGCCTTGCAAATCTGTTCCACAGAAGCTTCATTTTTGAAACCTCAAGAAGAGGAGACAGCCCTACTGGAATAAGCCGTAATTATCTCAGGAGGCTGCTGTCCAGCAGTCTCATGAGCCAAAGGAATCAAACTTCTCAACCAAAGAGACAGAGTAGAAGAAGTGGCCTTCTAACCTTACACTTTCCAGAGAAAGCAACAAACAGGGCAGAAAATTGCCTAAAATCTTTAGTACCTTTTAAAGAAAAATTTTAGAGCCTGTACAACATCCAAATTATGCAAAAGATGTTCCTTATGAGAAGAAGGATTAGGAAAAAAAGAAGGAACAACAATTTTCTGATTAATGTTTCGATCCAACACCACCTTAGGGAGAAACCCCAATTTAGTACGAAGGACCGCCTTATCTGCATAAAAAATAAGATACAGGGAATCACACTGCAGAGCTGAAAGCTCAGAGACTCTGCAAGCGGACGAAATAGCAAGGGGAAACAAAACCTTCCAAGATACCTTTATATCCACATCATGCATTTGCTCAAACAGAGCCTGCTGCAAAACTTTAAGAACTAGGCTAAGGCTCCATGGGGAAGCAACAGGTTTAAACACAGGCCTGATTCTAACCAGGGCCTGAACAAAAGCTTGGACATATGGTAAGTCTGCCAGACGTTTGTGCAAAAGGATAGATAACGCAGAAATCTGACCCTTTAGAGTACTGACCGACAAACCCTTTCCCAGGCCATCCTGAAGAAAAGATAAAATCCGGGGAATCCTCACCGGGCTCCAGGAGAACCCTTAAGATTCACACCAATAAAGATATTTCTGCCATATCTTATGGTAAATCTTGCGAATAACTGGTTTGCGAGCCTGAAGCATAGTTTCAAGGACCCCTTCAGAAAAAACACGTCTAGACAGAACTAGGCCTTCAATCTCCAAGCATTCAGCTGCAGAGAATCTAGGTTTGGATGGAGGAAAGGACCCTGAATTAGAAGGTCCTTCCTCAAAAGTAACCTCCAAGGAGGTAGAGATGATATCCATACCAGATCCGCAAACCAGATCCTGCGAGGCCATGCAGGAGCTATTAGGATCACTGATACTCTCTCCTGTTTGATACGAGCAATGACTCGTGGAAGGAGAGCAAACATAGGAAAAAGATATTCCAGAGAGAACATCCAAGGAGGAACCACTAGAGCATCTATCAGAACGGCCTAGGGATTTCTTGACCTTGAACCGTACTTTGGAACCTTGGCGTTTTGGCGGGGCGGCATCAGATCCAACTATAGAACTCCCCATCTGAGGGTTATCTGAGAGAACACTTCCGGATGGAGAGCCCACCCCCCGGGATAAAAAGTCTGCTCAGAATGTCCACTTCCCAGTTATCCACACCTGGAATGTGGATGGTCTTTAGAAGGCAACCATGAGCTTCCGTCCACTGCAGAATGTGAGTCACCTTCTTCATGGCTAAGGAACTCTGAGTCCCTCCCTGGTGGTTGATGTAAGCCACTGAGGTGATGTTGTCTGACTGAAATATGATAAACTGAACTCTTGATAAAGGCCACCTGGGCCGAAACCGGTAGAGAGTTCACTGTTACTTTGACATTTGTTTGGAACTTTTAAACAACACTGCATTTAGGAGTCCTCGGCTCAAATCACTTTTGAGTTAGTGATTGGCAGGATCTTGCAGTTTATTTGAACTTAGAACAGACACTGTCTGTCAGGAAATCCATTATTTTACACAGACGCTGTCTGTAGAAAGTCACTACAGCCTCTGCATTGCTTCATCACCTGTGGGAAACTACCAATTAGACGCTGTCTTTCTGGAATACCAAAACACACACAGACGCTGTCTGTTGGAATTGCAGCACTCAATTACAGATGCTGTCTGTTGAAATTATCGCTTATAGTTACCCACCAATCCTAAGATTTGGTTTTTGAGCTGACTCAGCTGTCACTCTTTCCTCCTACGACACACTCTGGAGTGAATTACACGATCTACGTTCTCCACCTAACCTGCAAAATCATCAGAATCAACGCTTTTTTAGCCTTGTTCTTTTATTAACATTTGTTGAATTGTTGAAAGATATAACTGCTCATCCTCCCAAAAGGATTGTTTGGGCTCCTGGTCTATTAAGGTACTGTTTACGGTTATTTAACCACCGTTGTAAGAGACATTATTTTAGACAATGCACTTCTAATCTTATAGATTTTTTAGATATTGCTGTTATTTTAATTTTTGCACATATTGATCCAAAACTAATCTAACTCAATGCCATCTAACTCAATGCCATTTTAATTTTTAGTTGTTAGTTAATACCTTGCAAGGTTTAGTGTTTTTAATGTTTATATGAATTTACTCACCTGCATATTAAAGTGTTTACATTTTTAAACAGAGCTTTAGGTCTCTTTTAATCCTCTATATGATAGCAGCAACTGGATTCCACAGCACCAATAATAAGGAAAAAAGTTTTTCAACTTTAAAGCATTTATTGATCCTTTTAGATTTTAGCTTTCATAAAGCATAGGCACACAGCAGCAAACGCGTTATGCTTTATGAAAGCTAAAAGGATCAATAAATGCTTTAAAGTTTAAAAACTTTTTTCCTTATTATTGGTGCTGTGGAATCCAGTTGCTGCTATCTTACAGAGAGGTGTTAGCAGTAGCCCTCTACCACGTGCATCAGGTGTGTGCTGTTTGCCAAATTTGAACTGTTAATCCTCTATATAGTATAACAGTTATCATAAATGATCACATTTTATACTATCTCATTTAGTGCACACCTTATATATTAGGTATCATACACATTTTTTATACATTATCACATATTTTATTTTCTCAATTTGCTATTAATTTAGCACTCACCTTATTGTTTGTTTTCATCGAACTGGACTAAAGACAGTTGAGGCCACACTAATAGGGCATTGTAGATAGCTCTTAACTCCAAGGTGTTTATGGGAAGAGAGGACTCTTCCCGAGACCACAGGACCTGAGCCTTTAGAGAACTCCAAACAGCTCCTCAGCCTGACAGGCTGGTGTCCATAGTCACAATCTCCCAGGAAGGTCTCAGGAAGCAAGTGCCCTGAGACATCCACCACGAGAGAGAATCTCTTGTTGGGGGTTCCAGACATATCCTCTGTGACAAATTTGATGGAGCATGCAAAGCTGCAGCAGTCGCAGATGGAACCAAGCAAAAGGGATGATGTCCATGGATGCCACCATCAGACCAATCAC
>NC_069507.1:283508129-283633233 GCF_027579735.1 Bombina bombina | reverse complement strand
GTCTCACACAGTAACCCTGACAGTCTGTGACTATAGAGAAGTCTCACACAGTAACCTGACAGTCTGTGACTATAGAGAACGTCTCACACAGTAACCCTGACAGTCTGTACTATAGAGAACATCTCACACAGTAACCCATGACAGTCTGTGACTATAGAGAACATCTCACACAGTAACCCTGACAGTCTGTGACTATAGAGAACGTCTCACACAGTAAGCTGACAGTCTGTAACTATAGAGAACGTCTCACACAGTAACCCTGACAGTCTGTGACTACTAGAGAGCGTCTCACACAGTAACCCTGACAGTCTGTGACTATAGAGAACGTCTCACACAGTAACCCTGACCAGTCTGACTATAGAGAACGTCTCCACACAGTAACCTGACAGTCTGTGACTATAGAGAACGTCCTCACACCAGTAACCCTGACAGTCTTGTAACTATAGAGAACATCTCACACCAGTAACCCTGACAGTCTGTGACTATAGCGAAAGTCTTCACACAGTAACCCTCGACAGTCTGTAACTATAGAGAACGTCTCACACAGTACCCCTGACAGTCTGTGACTATAGAGAACGTCTCCACACAGTAACCTGACAGTCTGTGGACTATAGAGAACGTCTCACACAGTAACCCTGACAGTCTGTAACTATAGAGAACGTCTCTCACACATTAACCCTGACAGTCTGTGACTATAGAGAACGTCTCACACAGTAACCCTGACAGTCTGTAACTATAGAGAAGTCTCACACAGTAACCCTGACAGTCTGTGACTATAGAGAACGTCTCAACAGTAACCCTGACGTCTGTGACTATAGCGAACGTCTCACCACAGTATCCCTGACAGTCTGTGACTATAGAGAACGTCTCACACAGTAACCTGCAGTCTGTGACTATAGAGAACGTCCTCACAACAGTAACCCCTGACAGTCTGTAACTATAGAGAGCGTTCTCACACAGTAAACCCTGACAGTCTGTGACTATAGAGATCGTCTCACACAGTAACCCTGACCAGTCTGTGACTATAGAAGAGCGTCTCACACAAGTAACCCTGATACTCTGTGACTATGAGAGAACGTCTCACACAGTAACCCTGACAGTTGACTATAGAGAACGTCTCACACAGTAACCCTGACAGTCTGTAACTATAGAGCGCGTCTCAACAGTAACCCTGACAGTCTGTGACTATAGAGAACGTCTCACACAGTAACCCTGACCAGTCTGTAACTCTAGAGAACGTCTCACACAGTAACCCTGACAGTCTGTAACTATAGAGAACGTCTCATACAGTAACCCTGACAGTCTGTGACTATAGAGAACGTCTCACACAGTAACCCCTGACAGTCTGTAACTATAGAGAACGTCTCACACAGTAACCCTGACAGTCTGTGACTATAGAGAACGTCTCACACAGTAACCCTGACAGTCTGTAACTATAGAGAGCGTCTCACACAGTAACCCTGACAGTCTGTGACTATAGAGAACGTCTCACACAGTAACCCTGACAGTCTGTGACTATAGAGAACGTCTCACACAGTAACCCTGACAGTCTGTGACTATAGAGAACGTCTCACACAGTAACCCTGACAGTCTGTGACTATAGAGAACGTCCTCAAACAGTAACCCTGACAGTCTGTGACATATAGAGACCGTCTCACACAGTAACCCTGACAGTCTGTGACTATAGAGAACTTCTCACACAGTAACCCTGACAGTCTGTGACTATAGAGAACGTCTCACACAGTAACCCTGACAGTCTGTGACTATAGAGAACGTCTCACACAGTAACCCTGACAGTCTGTGACTATAGAGAACGTCTCACACAGTAACCCTGACAGTCTGTGACTATAGAGAACATCTCACACAGTAACCCCTGACAGTCTGTGACTATAGAGAACGTCTCACACAGTAACCCTGACAGTCTGTAACTATAGAGAACGTCTCACACAGTAACACTGACAGTCTGTGACTATAGAGAGCGTCTCACACAGTAACCCTGACAGTCTGTGACTATAGAGAGCGTCTCACACAGTAACCCTGACCAGTCTGTGACTATAGAGAACGTCCTCACACAGTAACCCTGACAGTCTGTGACTATAGAGAACTTCTCACACAGTAACCCTGACAGTCTGTGACTATAGAGAACGTCTCACACAGTAACCCTGACAGTCTGTAACTATAGAGAACGTCTCACACAGTAACCCTGACAGTCTGTGACTATAGAGAGCGTCTCACACAGTAACCCCTGACAGTCTGTGACTATAGAGAACGTCCTCACACAGTAACCTTGACAGTCTGTGACTATAGAGAGCGTCTCACACAGTAACACCTGATACTCATGTGACTATAGAGAACACCTCACACAGTAAACCCTGACAGTCTGTAACGATAGAGAACGTCTCACACAGTAACCCTGACAGTCCTGTGACTATAGAGAAACACTCACACAGTAACCCTGACAGTCTGTAACGATAGAGAACGTCTCACACCAGTAACCCTGACAGTCTGACTATAGAGAACAGTCTCACACAGTAACCCTGACAGTCTGTAACTATAGAGAACGTCTCACACAGTAACCCTGACAGTCTGTGACTATAGAGAACGTCTCACACAGTAACCCTGACAGTCTGTGACTATAGAGAGCGTCTCACACAGTAACCCTGACAGTCTGTGACTATAGAGAGCGTCTCACACAGTAACCCTGACAGTCTGTGACTATAGAGAACGTCTCACACAGTAACCCTGACAGTCCTGTGACTATAGAGAGCGTCTCACACAGTAACCCTGACAGTCTGTGACTATAGAGAACGTCTCACACAGTAACCCCTGACAGTCTGTAACTATAGAGAACGTCTCACACAGTAACCCTGACAGTCTGTGACTATAGAGAACGTCTCACACAGTAACCCTGACAGTCTGTGACTATAGAGAACGTCTCACACAGTAACCCTGACAGTCTGTGACTATAGAGAACGTCTCACACAGTAACCCTGATACTCTGTGACTATAGAGAACGTCTCACACAGTAACCCTGACAGTCTGTGACTATAGAGAACGTCTCACACAGTAACCCTGACAGTCTGTAACTATAGAGAACGTCTCACACAGTAACCCTGACAGTCTGTGACTATAGAGAACGTCTCACACAGTAACCCTGACAGTCTGTGACTATAGAGAACGTCTCACACAGTAACCCTGACAGTCTGTGACTATAGAGAACGTCTCACACAGTAACCCTGACAGTCTGTGACTATAGAGAACGTCTCACACAGTAACCCTGACAGTCTGTGACTATAGAGAACGTCTCACACAGTAACCCTGACAGTCTGTGACTATAGAGAACGTATCACACAGTAACCCTGACAGTCTGTGACTATAGAGAACATCTCACACAGTAACCCTGACAGTCTGTGACTATAGAGAACGTCTCACACAGTAACCCTGACAGTCTGTGACTATAGAGAACGTCTCACACAGTAACCCTGACAGTCTGTGACTATAGAGAACGTCTCACACAGTAACCCTGACAGTCTGTGACTATAGAGAACGTCTCACACAGTAACCCTGACAGTCTGTGACTATAGAGAACATCTCACACAGTAACCCTGACAGTCTGTGACAATAGAGAACGTCTCACACAGTAACCCTGACAGTCTGTGACTATAGAGAACGTCTCACACAGTAACCCTGACAGTCTGTGACTATAGAGAACGTCTCACACAGTAACCCTGACAGTCTGTGACTATAGAGAACGTCTCACACAGTAACCCTGACAGTCTGTGACTATAGAGAACGTCTCACACAGTAACCCTGACAGTCTGTGACTATAGAGAACGTCTCACACAGTAACCCTGACAGTCTGTGACTATAGAGAACGTCTCACACAGTAACCCTGACAGTCTGTAACTATAGAGAACGTCTCACACAGTAAGCCTGACAGTCTGTTACTATAGAAACGTCTCACACAGTAACCCTGATACTCTGTGACTATAGAGAACGTCTCACACAGTAACCCTGACAGTCTGTGACTATAGAGAACATCTCACACAGTAACCCTGACAGTCTGTAACTATAGAGAACGTCTCACACAGTAACCCTGACAGTCTGTAACTATAGAGAACGTCTCACACAGTAACCCTGACAGTCTGTAACTATAGAGAACGTCTCACACAGTAACCCTGACAGTCTGTAACTATAGAGAACGTCTCACACAGTAACCCTGACAGTCTGTGACTATAGAGAACGTCTCACACAGTAACCCTGACAGTCTGTGACTATAGAGAACGTCTCACACAAAAACCCTCACAGTCTGTAACTATAGAGAACGTCTCACACAGTAACCCTGACAGTCTGTGACTATAGAGAACGTCTCACACAGTAACCCTGACAGTCTGTAACTATAGAGAACGTCTCACACAGTAACCCTGACAGTCTGTGACTATAGAGAACGTCTCACACAGTAACCCTGACAGTCTGTGACTATAGAGAACGTCTCACACAGTAACCCTGACAGTCTGTAACTATAGAGAACACCTCACACAGTAACCCTGACAGTCTGTGACTATAGAGAACGTCTCACACAGTAACCCTGACAGTCTGTGACTATAGAGAACGTCTCACACAGTAACCCTGACAGTCTGTGACTATAGAGAACGTCTCACACAGTAACCCTGACAGTCTGTGACTATAGAGAACGTCTCACACAGTAACCCTGACAGTCTGTGACTATAGAGAACGTCTCACACAGTAACCCTGACAGTCTGTGACTATAGAGAACATCTCACACAGTAACCCTGACAGTCTGTGACTATAGAGAACATCTCACACAGTAACCCTGACAGTCTGTGACTATAGAGAACGTCTCACACAGTAACCCTGACAGTCTGTGACTATAGAGAACGTCTCACACAGTAACCCTGACAGTCTGTGACTATAGAGAACGTCTCACACAGTAACCCTGACAGTCTGTGACTATAGAGAACGTCTCACACAGTAACCCTGACAGTCTGTGACTATAGAGAACGTCTCACACAGTAACCCTGACAGTCTGTGACTATAGAGAACGTCTCACACAGTAACCCTGACAGTCTGTAACTATAGAGAACATCTCACACAGTAACCCTGACAGTCTGTGACTATAGAGAACGTCTCACACAGTAACCCTGACAGTCTGTAACTATAGAGAACGTCTCACACAGTAACCCTGACAGTCTGTGACTATAGAGAACGTCTCACACAGTAACCCTGACAGTCTGTGACTATAGAGAACGTCTCACACAGTAACCCTGACAGTCTGTGACTATAGAGAACGTCTCACACAGTAACCCTGACAGTCTGTGACTATAGAGAACGTCTCACACAGTAACCCTGACAGTCTGTGACTATAGAGAACGTCTCACACAGTAACCCTGACAGTCTGTAACTATAGAGAACGTCTCACACATTAACCCTGACAGTCTGTGACTATAGAGAACGTCTCACACAGTAACCCTGATAGTCTGTAACTATAGAGAACGTCTCATACAGTAACCCGGACAGTCTGTGACTATAGAGAACGTCTCACACAGTAACCCTGACAGTCTGTGACTATAGAGAACGTCTCACACAGTAACCCTGACAGTCTGTGACTATAGAGAACGTCTCACACAGTATCCCTGACAGTCTGTGACTATAGAGAACGTCTCACACAGTAACCCTGACAGTCTGTGACTATAGAGAACGTCTCACACAGTAACCCTGACAGTCTGTAACTATAGAGAGCGTCTCACACAGTAACCCTGACAGTCTGTGACTATAGAGAACGTCTCACACAGTAACCCTGACAGTCTGTGACTATAGAGAGCGTCTCACACAGTAACCCTGATACTCTGTGACTATAGAGAACGTCTCACACAGTAACCCTGACAGTCTGACTATAGAGAACGTCTCACACAGTAACCCTGACAGTCTGTAACTATAGAGAGCGTCTCACACAGTAACCCTGACAGTCTGTGACTATAGAGAACGTCTCACACAGTAACCCTGACAGTCTGTAACTATAGAGAACGTCTCACACAGTAACCCTGACAGTCTGTAACTATAGAGAACGTCTCATACAGTAACCCTGACAGTCTGTGACTATAGAGAACGTCTCACACAGTAACCCTGACAGTCTGTAACTATAGAGAACGTCTCACACAGTAACCCTGACAGTCTGTGACTATAGAGAGCGTCTCACACAGTAACCCTGACAGTCTGTAACTATAGAGAGCGTCTCACACAGTAACCCTGACAGTCTGTGACTATAGAGAACGTCTCACACAGTAACCCTGACAGTCTGTGACTATAGAGAACGTCTCACACAGTAACCCTGACAGTCTGTGACTATAGAGAACGTCTCACACAGTAACCCTGACAGTCTGTGACTATAGAGAACGTCTCAAACAGTAACCCTGACAGTCTGTGACTATAGAGAACGTCTCACACAGTAACCCTGACAGTCTGTGACTATAGAGAACGTCTCACACAGTAACCCTGACAGTCTGTGACTATAGAGAACGTCTCACACAGTAACCCTGACAGTCTGTGACTATAGAGAACGTCTCACACAGTAACCCTGACAGTCTGTGACTATAGAGAACGTCTCACACAGTAACCCTGACAGTCTGTGACTATAGAGAACATCTCACACAGTAACCCTGACAGTCTGTGACTATAGAGAACGTCTCACACAGTAACCCTGACAGTCTGTAACTATAGAGAACGTCTCACACAGTAACACTGACAGTCTGTGACTATAGAGAACGTCTCACACAGTAACCCTGACAGTCTGTGACTATAGAGAGCGTCTCACACAGTAACCCTGACAGTCTGTGACTATAGAGAACGTCTCACACAGTAACCCTGACAGTCTGTGACTATAGAGAACGTCTCACACAGTAACCCTGACAGTCTGTGACTATAGAGAACGTCTCACACAGTAACCCTGACAGTCTGTAACTATAGAGAACGTCTCACACAGTAACCCTGACAGTCTGTGACTATAGAGAACGTCTCACACAGTAACCCTGACAGTCTGTGACTATAGAGAACGTCTCACACAGTAACCCTGACAGTCTGTGACTATAGAGAGCGTCTCACACAGTAACCCTGATACTCTGTGACTATAGAGAACACCTCACACAGTAACCCTGACAGTCTGTAACGATAGAGAACGTCTCACACAGTAACCCTGACAGTCTGTGACTATAGAGAACACCTCACACAGTAACCCTGACAGTCTGTAACGATAGAGAACGTCTCACACAGTAACCCTGACAGTCTGACTATAGAGAACGTCTCACACAGTAACCCTGACAGTCTGTAACTATAGAGAACGTCTCACACAGTAACCCTGACAGTCTGTGACTATAGAGAACGTCTCACACAGTAACCCTGACAGTCTGTGACTATAGAGAGCGTCTCACACAGTAACCCTGACAGTCTGTGACTATAGAGAGCGTCTCACACAGTAACCCTGACAGTCTGTGACTATAGAGAACATCTCACACAGTAACCCTGACAGTCTGTGACTATAGAGAGCGTCTCACACAGTAACCCTGACAGTCTGTGACTATAGAGAACGTCTCACACAGTAACCCTGACAGTCTGTAACTATAGAGAACGTCTCACACAGTAACCCTGACAGTCTGTGACTATAGAGAACGTCTCACACAGTAACCCTGACAGTCTGTGACTATAGAGAACGTCTCACACAGTAACCCTGACAGTCTGTGACTATAGAGAACGTCTCACACAGTAACCCTGATACTCTGTGACTATAGAGAACGTCTCACACAGTAACCCTGACAGTCTGTGACTATAGAGAACGTCTCACACAGTAACCCTGACAGTCTGTAACTATAGAGAACGTCTCACACAGTAACCCTGACAGTCTGTGACTATAGAGAACGTCTCACACAGTAACCCTGACAGTCTGTGACTATAGAGAACGTCTCACACTGTAACCCTGACAGTCTGTGACTATAGAGAACGTCTCACACTGTAACCCTGACAGTCTGTGACTATAGAGAACGTCTCACACAGTAACCCTGACAGTCTGTGACTATAGAGAACGTCTCACACAGTAACCCTGACAGTCTGTGACTATAGAGAACGTATCACACAGTAACCCTGACAGTCTGTGACTATAGAGAACATCTCACACAGTAACCCTGACAGTCTGTGACTATAGAGAACGTCTCACACAGTAACCCTGACAGTCTGTGACTATAGAGAACGTCTCACACAGTAACCCTGACAGTCTGTGACTATAGAGAACGTCTCACACAGTAACCCTGACAGTCTGTGACTATAGAGAACGTCTCACACAGTAACCCTGACAGTCTGTGACTATAGAGAACATCTCACACAGTAACCCTGACAGTCTGTGACTATAGAGAACGTCTCACACAGTAACCCTGACAGTCTGTGACTATAGAGAACGTCTCACACAGTAACCCTGACAGTCTGTGACTATAGAGAACGTCTCACACAGTAACCCTGACAGTCTGTGACTATAGAGAACGTCTCACACAGTAACCCTGACAGTCTGTGACTATAGAGAACGTCTCACACAGTAACCCTGACAGTCTGTGACTATAGAGAACGTCTCACACAGTAACCCTGACAGTCTGTGACTATAGAGAACGTCTCACACAGTAACCCTGACAGTCTGTAACTATAGAGAACGTCTCACACAGTAAGCCTGACAGTCTGTTACTATAGAAAACGTCTCACACAGTAACCCTGATACTCTGTGACTATAGAGAACGTCTCACACAGTAACCCTGACAGTCAGTGACTATAGAGAACATCTCACACAGTAACCCTGACAGTCTGTAACTATAGAGAACGTCTCACACAGTAACCCTGACAGTCTGTAACTATAGAGAACGTCTCACACAGTAACCCTGACAGTCTGTAACTATAGAGAACGTCTCACACAGTAACCCTGACAGTCTGTAACTATAGAGAACGTCTCACACAGTAACCCTGACAGTCTGTGACTATAGAGAACGTCTCACACAGTAACCCTGACAGTCTGTGACTATAGAGAACGTCTCACACAAAAACCCTCACAGTCTGTAACTATAGAGAACGTCTCACACAGTAACCCTGACAGTCTGTGACTATAGAGAACGTCTCACACAGTAACCCTGACAGTCTGTAACTATAGAGAACGTCTCACACAGTAACCCTGACAGTCTGTGACTATAGAGAACGTCTCACACAGTAACCCTGACAGTCTGTGACTATAGAGAACGTCTCACACAGTAACCCTGACAGTCTGTAACTATAGAGAACACCTCACACAGTAACCCTGACAGTCTGTGACTATAGAGAACGTCTCACACAGTAACCCTGACAGTCTGTGACTATAGAGAACGTCTCACACAGTAACCCTGACAGTCTGTGACTATAGAGAACGTCTCACACAGTAACCCTGACAGTCTGTGACTATAGAGAACGTCTCACACAGTAACCCTGACAGTCTGTGACTATAGAGAACGTCTCATACAGTAACCCTGACAGTCTGTGACTATAGAGAACATCTCACACAGTAACCCTGACAGTCTGTGACTATAGAGAACATCTCACACAGTAACCCTGACAGTCTGTGACTATAGAGAACGTCTCACACAGTAACCCTGACAGTCTGTAACTATAGAGAGCGTCTCACACAGTAACACTGACAGTCTGTGACTATAGAGAACGTCTCACACAGTAACCCTGACAGTCTGTGACTATAGAGAACGTCTCACACAGTAACCCTGACAGTCTGTGACTATAGAGAACGTCTCACACAGTAACCCTGACAGTCTGTGACTATAGAGAACGTCTCACACAGTAACCCTGACAGTCTGTGACTATAGAGAACGTCTCACACAGTAACCCTGACAGTCTGTGACTATAGAGAACGTCTCACACAGTAACCCTGACAGTCTGTGACTATAGAGAACATCTCACACAGTAACCCTGACAGTCTGTGACTATAGAGAACGTCTCACACAGTAACCCTGACAGTCTGTGACTATAGAGAACGTCTCACACAGTAACCCTGACAGTCTGTAACTATAGAGAACGTCTCACACAGTAACCCTGACAGTCTGTAACTATAGAGAACGTCTCACACAGTAACCCTGACAGTCTGTGACTATAGAGAACGTCTCACACAGTAACCCTGACAGTCTGTAACTATAGAGAACGTCTCACACAGTAACCCTGACAGTCTGTAACTATAGAGAACGTCTCACACAGTAACCCTGACAGTCTGTGACTATAGAGAACGTCTCACACAGTAACCCTGACAGTCTGTGACTATAGAGAACGTCTCACACAGTAACCCTGACAGTCTGTGACTATAGAGAACGTCTCACACAGTAACCCTGACAGTCTGTGACTATAGAGAACGTCTCACACAGTAACCCTGACAGTCTGTGACTATAGAGAACGTCTCACACAGTAACCCTGACAGTCTGTAACTATAGAGAACGTCTCACACAGTAACCCTGACAGTCTGTGACTATAGAGAACGTCTCACACAGTAACCCTGACAGTCTGTGACTATAGAGAACGTCTCACACAGTAACCCTGACAGTCTGTGACTATAGAGAACGTCTCACACAGTAACCCTGACAGTCTGTGACTATAGAGAACGTCTCACACAGTAACCCTGACAGTCTGTGACTATAGAGAACGTCTCACACAGTAACCCTGACAGTCTGTGACTATAGAGAACGTATCACACAGTAACCCTGACAGTCTGTGACTATAGAGAACGTCTCACACAGTAACCCTGACAGTCTGACTATAGAGAACGTCTCACACAGTAACCCTGACAGTCTGTGACTATAGAGAACGTCTCACACAGTAACCCTGACAGTCTGTGACTATAGAGAACGTCTCACACAGTAACCCTGACAGTCTGTGACTATAGAGAACGTCTCACACAGTAACCCTGACAGTCTGTAACTATAGAGAACGTCTCACACAGTAACCCTGACAGTCTGACTATAGAGAACGTCTCACACAGTAACCCTGACAGTCTGTGACTATAGAGAACGTCTCACACAGTAACCCTGACAGTCTGTGACTATAGAGAACGTCTCACACAGCAACCCTGACAGTCTGTGACTATAGAGAACGTCTCACACAGTAACCCTGACAATCTGTGACTATAGAGAACGTCTCACACAGTAACCCTGACAGTCTGTAACTATAGAGAACGTCTCACACAGTAACCCTGATACTCTGTGACTATAGAGAACGTCTCACACAGTAACCCTGACAGTCTGTGACTATAGATGTCATGAACCAAGCCTCCAGACGAAAAAGAAAAAAAAAGGTCTGGGAGGCATTCTGCTAAGAAGGGCTGTGTGGGGATTTGAACCTGTGGCTCTGTGGTTGCTATTTCTGTTTGCTTACATGTTGAGCCACAGCCAGTTCTAGCAATAGCATGGATCTTAAAAGATCTGATAAATAACTATTTGCCTTACTTGTTATTACACCTGTGCAACACACAGGTGTTCTCAATTCTGGAATTAATCAGAACCAACCCTGTGCAAAACCTCCCTATTTAAGGATGGCTTTTAGTCTGCATTTTTGTCTTCACATTGGATCTGTTTTGTCAAGTCAGAACCTGTTTCCTGTAGTTCTTTGGAGAAAGATTTTTTTTTGCCCCTGTTTACAAGGTATTACCAGGAGAAAGCCTTTACCTTTAAACCTGTTACCAATCTACAAGTTTGTTTCCTGCTTTATGCAATTCCTGCACTTGGCCATTGCCAGGAGAAAGTTTTCCTTTGCACCTGTTTACAAGGTATTACCAGGAGAAAGCCTTTACCTTTAAACCTGTTACCAATCTTCAAGTTTGTTTCCTGCCTTGTGCATTTCCTGCACTCAGCAATTACAAGGAGAGAGACTTTACCTTTAAACCTGTTACCAGTTTGCAAGTTGTTTCCTGCATTGTGCAATTCCTGCACTCAGCAATTTCAAGGAGAGAGACTTTACCTTTAAACCTGTTACCAGTTTGCAAGTTGTTTTCTGCCTTGTGCAAATCTTACATTTCAGTTATTACCAAGAGAAAGACTTTCCTTTTTGAATCTGCATCTCTGCTTACTAGTTTTCTTTATTTTCACTCCTGCTGTATGTGGTCTTAACATACCTGAGTAGCATATTTAAATATTCTGCAAGTATTTGCTTAAACAAAGTATTTTGTTGTTTAAATAAATTTGTTTTCATTTTCAATCAGTATGGCTTCTACTAATCTTCCTTTAAAGCAACTGTTCCAGACAATGAGGCTCTCACATGATATCCTGAGACAGAACATGACAATAGAGAATGTCTCTCACAGTAACCCTGACAGTCTGTGACTATAGAGAACACCTCACACAGTAACCCTGACAGTCTGTGACTATAGAGAACGTCTCACACAGTAACCCTGACAGTCTGTGACTATAGAGAACATCTCACACAGTAACCCTGACAGTCTGTGACTATAGAGAACGTCTCACACAGTAACCCTGACAGTCTGTGACTATAGAGAACGTCTCACACAGTAACCCTGACAGTCTGTGACTATAGAGAACGTCTCACACAGTAACCCTGACAGTCTGTGACTATAGAGAACGTCTCACACAGTAACCCTGACAGTCTGTGACTATAGAGAACATCTCACACAGTAACCCTGACAGTCTGTGACTATAGAGAATGTCTCACACAGTAACCCTGACAGTCTGTAACTATAGAGAACGTCTCTCACAGTAACCCTGACAGTCTGTGACTATAGAGAACGTCTCACACAGTAACCCTGACAGTCTGTGACTATAGAGAACGTCTCACACAGTAACCCTGACAGTCTGTGACTATAGAGAACGTCTCACACAGTAACCCTGACAGTCTGTGACTATAGAGAACGTCTCACACAGTAACCCTGACAGTCTGTGACTATAGAGAGCGTCTCACACAGTAACCCTGACAGTCTGTGACTATAGAGAGCGTCTCACACAGTAACCCTGACAGTCTGTGACTATAGAGAACGTCTCACACAGTAACCCTGATACTCTGTGACTATAGAGAACGTCTCACACAGTAACCCTGACAGTCTGTGACTATAGAGAACGTCTCACACAGTAACCCTGACAGTCTGTGACTATAGAGAACGTCTCACACAGTAACCCTGACAGTCTGTGACTATAGAGAGCGTCTCACACAGTAACCCTGACAGTCTGTGACTATAGAGAACGTCTCACACAGTAACCCTGATACTCTGTGACTATAGAGAACGTCTCACACAGTAACCCTGACAGTCTGTGACTATAGAGAACGTCTCACACAGTAACCCTGACAGTCTGTAACTATAGAGAACGTCTCATACAGTAACCCTGACAGTCTGTGACTATAGAGAACGTCTCACACAGTAACCCTGACAGTCTGTGACTATAGAGAACGTCTCACACAGTAACCCTGACAGTCTGTGACTATAGAGAACGTCTCACACAGTAACCCTGACAGTCTGTGACTATAGAGAACGTCTCACACAGTAACCCTGACAGTCTGTGACTATAGAGAACGTCTCACACAGTAACCCTGACAGTCTGTAACTATAGAGAACGTCTCACACAGTAACCCTGACAGTCTGTGACTATAGAGAACGTCTCACACAGTAACCCTGACAGTCTGTGACTATAGAGAACGTCTCACACAGTAACCCTGACAGTCTGTAACTATAGAGAACGTCTCACACAGTAACCCTGACAGTCTGTAACTATAGAGAGCGTCTCACACAGTAACCCTGACAGTCTGTGACTATAGAGAACGTCTCACACAGTAACCCTGACAGTCTGTGACTATAGAGAACGTCTCACACAGTAACCCTGACAGTCTGTGACTATAGAGAACGTCTCACACACTGTTACAGAAGCATTAGTTATTTTGTTGTGAAGAGCTTATTTCCCAGCAGCAATGCCTGAACCAGCAAGCCAGCGCCTAAGAAGGGCTCCAAGAAAACCGTAACAAGTATCATTTCATAAAGAGTTAACTCTTTTTTTTCAGCTTTTAGAAACTATTGTCTAATCACCTCTGGAGCCAGACTGCTAATTGATAAGATGAACTTGTAAACTTGTTATCTTAAGTACTGTAATCCTATTGTGGCCTGTCAAAGGACAGTGCTCTCTATCTAAATGTGTGATGGGGGATTTTGTGCTTCCCCCCCTCTCCCCCTGGGAGTGCCCTGTGTGCATGTAACCTTAATAAAAAGCAGGCTGGGCATCCCAGTCCTGAGTTCTTGTTTGACCCTCAATCGCAGCGTTGACTCGTTTTTGTGGGCAGAAGGGTATCCTAGCGGTACTGCAGCTAAGGGAGATTACTCTATATTTGCGAGACTCATATAGAATACTATGGAAAGCAGCTTCTCCCCTCTTTAGCAATAGGGATCCAGGCTACTAAGCGGTCCATCTCTCAGCGAGACTAAGGGTAACCGTAACATTTGTCGGCAGCGGCGGGATTTTCCTGGATTTCCTAGGAGAGGTACAGAACGGATGGAGAGCGCTTACGAAAAATTGAAGCGTACAACCCAAAAGGATTTACTTGAAAGCAGAGGGGGGTACGCCAGCAACCGGCCGAGGAGAGAGCTGATCGCAGAATTGACCGAACTGGATCAGAGCTTCACAATGGCGGAAACACCGACCACGATTAGTGACGAAAAAACCAGGATTGTTCGGGAAAGGCTCTCATTATACGGGCCGAACCCCTCCATGGAATTGGTACAGCAGTTGATGGCAGAGGCGGACGAGGATATACGAGAGACTCGAGCCCACGAACTCAACCTAGCGAATGCACACCGCAATGCTGAAGCCCCGCAGGTAATCATCCCTGTCGAAAATGCTGGGAGGCCCAAGATACCCTATGCGGCATTTCGACCCTTCCTAGAGAGCGAGACAGGGATTGATGAATATTTGGCGGACTTCGAAAGGCAATGTGCCCTGCACCAGATTCCCAACAGAGAGTGGCCCACGATATTGTCTGGGAAACTATCCGGGCGAGCCCTGGAAGCCTTTCGTACTCTGGGTGCTGAGGAAGTGACACAGTATGAGCTAGTTAAGGAGACACTGTTGCGACGGTACGCTGTAACTCCGGACACGTATCGCCGACAGTTTCGGGGCACGGAAAAGAAGCCTAACGATACCCATATGGAATGGGCGCACCGAATGCGGAGAGCGGCAAATCACTGGCTGAGCGGAAGTAAAGCGGTGACTGGGGAGGAAATTTTACAATTGTTTCTCTTAGAACATTTTTATAATGGCATGGAACAGCAAGGGAAGGAATGGCTGCGAGACAGGCGGCCTTCTACCTTAGAAGAAGCAGCCAAATTGGCCGATGAACATTATGACTCCCGTCTTCACGAACCCATGAACTACCGAGCTCCAGCACGGGTCGAACCCAGAGAGGTTTACCGTGCACCCCCTCGTACTGAATTCCGAGCCCCGGTGCCCACAAGGCCCGTCCGACACTCAGGACCACCCAATAACAGCTCTGAGCGTCCCAGACCGACTTGCCACCGATGCAAGCAACCAGGGCATTTCATGGCTAGCTGCCCCCTTAATACGCACCAGACACCCAGGAATTACAATTACCCCTCTGGGTCCTATCGTCCGGCCCGGGCCCTCTGTGTTAACCAAGAGGCCCCTATGGAGGGATATGTGGGGCCGCTTCACGAGGCAGACCCTGTATATGCTGCCTCAGATAACCGCCAGCACCATCGGCAGAGGGTATGGCTCGAGGGGCGATCTACCGAGGGATTGCGAGACACAGGGGCTACTATCACGCTGGTACAGAGTCATTTGGTGCCAGAGCACAAGCGATCCGGACAGACTGTGGCCGTTAGAGTGGCGGGGGGGGATGTGTACAAAATTCCTACAGCTAAAGTGCATCTTGATTGGGGAGCGGGAAAGGGGGCTGTGAACGTGGGCCTAATGGATAATTTACCTGCCGAAGTACTACTGGGCAACGATTTGGGCCCCATGACTTCTGCCTATGCTCCAGTATGCAACAACGAGGCGGACCCAGTGACTACACGGGCCCAAGCCCGGACGGAGCGAGAGCTCTCACCAGTGCGGGAGACACAGGTAAGACCTACCCCGACCTTGCCTGACAGGTTAGGCCCCATACCCTGGGACACCCCAGATGCTTTCGAGGCAGAGTCTAAGACTGACCCGACCTTACAAAAGTACCGGGAACGAGCAGAGACCGGAGGGGGGCGGGGCAGATAACGAAACATTCTTATGGGAAAAAGGGAAACTATACCGCTGGACAGAGAAAAGGGGACAGCGTAGGCGACAGCTGGTAGTGCCCCACAAATACCGTCAAGAAATCCTCAAAATAGGCCACGACATCCCCTTAGCAGGCCACCTAGCCGTTACCCGTACCCTACACCGCATTACTCACACGTTCTTTTGGCCAGGGGTGCACGCTGACGTTAGAACTTACTGTAACACCTGCGATGTGTGTCAACGAGTAGGAAGGCGAGGCGATCACCCTAAAGCCCAGCTAGTAAATATGCCCATTGTAGAGGAACCCTTCAGCCGGGTTGCTATTGACCTAGTGGGACCACTGGCTACCCCTAGTCCCTCCGGTAAGCGATACATTCTTACCGTAGTGGACTACGCTACCAGGTACCCAGAGGCTGTCGCCCTATCCAACATACAAGCGGATACGGTAGCGAATGCACTAGTACAGGTGTTCTCCCGGGTAGGATTTCCAAAAGAAATCCTATCCGACCGAGGCACCCAATTTACGGCTGAATTGACCCAACAACTCTGGCAGGTTTGCAAAATGAAGTCCCTCCTGAGCTCCCCATACCACCCCCAGACGAACGGGCTGTGTGAGAGGTTCAATGGGACCCTCAAGCAAATGCTCAAGACGTTCACTCAGGAATACCGAGACTGGGAACGCTTCCTGCCGCACCTCCTATTTGCTTATCGGGAGGTGCCCCAGGAAACGACAGGGTTCTCTCCCTTCGAGTTGCTCTACGGAAGAAAGGTACGGGGACCCCTAAACCTGATCCGGGAGCACTGGGAGGGAGAGATGGAGGCTGACGGTGTCCCCATTGTGCCATACGTGCTGGAACTCAGGGACCGAATGGAGCAATTAGCCAAATCCGTGCGGGCTAATCTCCAGTTGGCCCAGAGAAGACAGAAAGTATGGTACGATCGGGGGGCCCGAAAGAGAATCTTCACCATAGGACAAAAGGTGTTAGTACTTAAGCCGGTGAAGACAGACAAATTGCAGGCGTCCTGGCAGGGTCCCTACCAGATCGTAGAGAAAAGGGGAGACACCACTTATGTGATAGCTAGCTGCCACGACAACAATCTTAGAAAGACATTCCATGTAAACATGCTCAAGGAATATTTTGAGCGGCCAGAGAACGTGACGGCCGTATGTTGTTCCCCTCAGGAAGACCCCGACAGTTTACCCATTCCAGACCTATTAGAAAAGAGCCTCCCCACAGGTATAGTGGCGCAGGTTCAGATAGGGGACCGACTTAGCCCCACTGAAAGGGAGCAGCTCAACCAACTCCTCCAGTCTAAACACCTCACCTTCTCCCCGAAGCCAGGGTACACTACTTTAACCACCCACCAGGTAGATACTCCGGGACAAGCTCCCTTGCGCCAGGCTCCGTACCGAATCCCCGAAGCAGTTAGGACAGGAATGAAGAAGGAGATCGATGAGATGCTCCAGCTCAGGGTAATTGAGCCCTCCGATAGTCCCTGGGCCTCCCCAGTTGTCTTGGTGCCCAAGAAAGATGGGACCCACCCGGTTCTGCGTAGACTATCGGAGGCTCAATGAAAATACCGTGACGGACGCTTACCCTATGCCCAGGGTAGACGAGCTACTCGATCGTATAGCCAGGGGAAATTACCTGACCACTATTGACCTCTGCAAAGGTTACTGGCAGATTCCCCTGGCCCCGGAGGCTATCCCCAAGTCGGCATTCGTCACCCCATTCGGCTTATATCAGTTTAGGGTAATGCCGTTTGGGATGAAGAATGCCCCAGCTACATTCCAGCGCTTGGTGGATAGGCTCCTGGATGGCTTCCAGAGTTTTGCTTGCGCCTACCTGGACGACATAGCGATCCACAGTGAGTCCTGGGAGGACCACTTAGCTCATGTGGGAATGGTTCTGGATCAGATCCGGGCTGCTGGCCTGACTCTGAAGCCAGAAAAATGCCACTTTGGGATGGCCGAGGTACAGTACCTGGGTCACCGGGTGGGGTGTGGAAAGCAGCGACCAGAGCCGGCCAAAATAGAAGCTGTCGCCAATTGGCCCACCCCCATCACTAAGACTCAGGTCCTAGCCTTCCTGGGCACGGCAGGGTACTATAGACGGTTCGTACCAGACTACAGCACACTTGCCAAACCCCTGACTGACTTGACCAAGAAGAACTTACCTCGACAGGTCCTGTGGTCTCCCCACTGTGAAACGGCTTTCCAGGCTCTCAAAAATGCTCTAATTAACGCTCCTGTCTTGGCGGCCCCAGCCCTTAACAAACGTTTTATCGTCCATACAGATGCTTCCATGTTCGGGCTGGGAGCCGTCCTCAGCCAAGTAGGCGAAGATGGAGGGGAGCATCCAGTTGCCTACATCAGCCGGAAGCTCCTGCCCCGCGAAGTCAGCTATGCAGCGGTCGAAAAGGAGTGTTTGGCTTTGGTGTGGGCATTAAAGAAATTGACTCCCTATTTATATGGTCAGGAGTTCACTCTGGTCACCGACCATAACCCGTTGGTGTGGCTGAACCGGGTCTCTGGAGATAACGGCAGGCTATTACGTTGGAGCTTATCGTTGCAACCCTTCAATTTCACCATTACTTACAGACCTGGGAAACAGAATGGCAACGCCGACGGGTTGTCCAGACAAACCGACCTCAGCCCCGCATAATCAGCGGTCTGGACAGCCTTAGTCTGCCCCGAAAAGGGGTCAGACCGTGTCTGCCAGAGTGTTCCACAGAAAGGGAGCACTGTTACAGAAGCATTAGTTATTTTGTTGTGAAGAGCTTATTTCCCAGCAGCAATGCCTGAACCAGCAAGCCAGCGCCTAAGAAGGGCTCCAAGAAAACCGTAACAAGTATCATTTCATAAAGAGTTAACTCTTTTTTTTCAGCTTTTAGAAACTATTGTCTAATCACCTCTGGAGCCAGACTGCTAATTGATAAGATGAACTTGTAAACTTGTTATCTTAAGTACTGTAATCCTATTGTGGCCTGTCAAAGGACAGTGCTCTCTATCTAAATGTGTGATGGGGGATTTTGTGCTTCCCCCCCTCTCCCCCTGGGAGTGCCCTGTGTGCATGTAACCTTAATAAAAAGCAGGCTGGGCATCCCAGTCCTGAGTTCTTGTTTGACCCTCAATCGCAGCGTTGACTCGTTTTTGTGGGCAGAAGGGTATCCTAGCGGTACTGCAGCTAAGGGAGATTACTCTATATTTGCGAGACTCATATAGAATACTATGGAAAGCAGCTTCTCCCCTCTTTAGCAATAGGGATCCAGGCTACTAAGCGGTCCATCTCTCAGCGAGACTAAGGGTAACCGTAACACACAGTAACACTGACAGTCTGTGACTATAGAGAACGTCTCACACAGTAACCCTGACAGTCTGTGACTATAGAGAACGTCTCACACAGTAACCCTGACAGTCTGACTATAGAGAACGTCTCACACAGTAACCCTGACAGTCTGTGACTATAGAGAACATCTCACACAGTAACCCTGACAGTCTGTGACTATAGAGAACGTCTCACACAGTAACCCTGACAGTCTGTGACTATAGAGAACGTCTCACACAGTAACCCTGACAGTCTGTGACTATAGAGAACGTCTCACACAGTAACCCTGACAGTCTGTGACTATAGAGAACGTCTCACACAGTAACCCTGATACTCTGTGACTATAGAGAACGTCTCACACAGTAACCCTGACAGTCTGTGACTATAGAGAACATCTCACACAGTAAGCCTGACAGTCTGTAACTATAGAGAACGTCTCACACAGTAACCCTGACAGTCTGTAACTATAGAGAACGTCTCACACAGTAACCCTGACAGTCTGTGACTATAGAGAACGTCTCACACAGTTATGGACCTACAGATACCTCAGTATTGCACATCAGCCAATAATATTCACCTATGAGACGGGGCAGACAAACCTTCCTCTGAAAAGGCTTTATTTTCTCTCCCAGCTTTAGCCAGACCACCATCAGGTAATGTCCGGGCTTGGTGACTGTAAAGCCCAGGTCTTTTTCTGTCCCCTTGCTGGGTTTTTCAGCACAATTCTCAGGCCAGCAGGTTCCAGTGTCACTGACCCTGAGCTCAAGCAAGGTGCGGAAGGGCTCTGTGTTCCCAGACGAGTAAGACACATTCCCCATCACTGCTTTGATGCCTCTCCATGGCTGTGAATCCCGGATAGGGAAATTAAAGTTCCACGGGATGTATAAAGGCGAACCACTTGACATATACTGGCTATCTGGGCCAGACCGAAAACCTGAGAGGAAATAGAATGAGTAGAAAGACAGGATTATAAAATAGATATGCACAGCAAGAGAGAGACACACAGAGGAGAGAGGAGGAGAGAGAGGGAGAGAGAGAAAATAGAGAAAAAGAGAGAGAAAAAGAGAGAGAAAAAGAGAGAGAAAGAGAGAGAGAGATAGAAAGAGAGAGAGAAAGAGAGAGAGAGATAGAAAGAGAGAGAGAGAGCTAGAAAGAGAGAGATAAAGAGAGAGAGAGAGAGAGGAAAAGAAAGAGGAAAGAAAGTACTGATAAGACATCTTAAATAATCAGAGCTTTAGTGAATCGGACCCTGAGTGAGACATGAGAGAGAGACAGTGAAGTATCAGCAGCATCAGGACATGACAGACAATGACACAATAACAGATTTATTAAAAGCTGTTTGTGAAAAGAATATTACATGAAAAATACAACTCAAAACTTGTGCAATTCACAGAGGTTTGTACCAAACTCTTTGTAACTGCCGCAAGCTGCGTGTGACTTTCTATTATAACCAGTGTCTATCTTGTAACTGCCGCAAGCTGCTTGTGACTTTCTATTATAACCAGTGTCTATCTTGTAACTGCCGCAAGCTGCTTGTGACTTTCTATTATAACCAGTGTCTATCTTGTAACTGCCGCAAGCTGCTTGTGACTTTCTATTGTAACCAGTGTCTATCTTGTAACTGCCGCAAGCTGCGTGTGACTTTCTATTATAACCAGTGTCTATCTTGTAACTGCCACAAGCTGCGTGTGACTTTCTATTGTAACCAGTGTCTATCTTGTAACTGCCGCAAGCTGCGTGTGACTTTCTATTGTAACCAGTGTCTATCTTGTAACTGCCGCAAGCTGCGTGTGACTTTCTATTGTAACCAGTGTCTATCTTGTAACTGCCGCAAGCTGCGTGTGACTTTCTATTGTAACCAGTGTCTATCTTGTAACTGCCGCAAGCTGCGTGTGACTTTCTATTATAACCAGTGTCTATCTTGTAACTGCCACAAGCTGCTTGTGACTTTCTATTATAACCATTGTCTATCTTGTAACTGCCGCAAGCTGCTTGTGACTTTCTATTATAACCAGTGTCTATCTTGTAACTGCCGCAAGCTGCGTGTGACTTTCTATTATAACCATTGTCTATCTTGTAACTTCCGCAAGCTGCGTGTGACTTTCTATTATAACCATTGTCTATCTTGTAACTGCCGCAAGCTGCGTGTGACTTTCTATTATAACCATTGTCTATCTTGTAACTGCCGCAAGCTGCGTGTGACTTTCTATTATAACCAGTGTCTATCTTGTAACTGCCGCAAGCTGCGTGTGACTTTCTATTATAACCAGTGTCTATCTTGTAACTGCCGCAAGCTGCGTGTGACTTTCTATTATAACCAGTGTCTATCTTGTAACTGCCGCAAGCTGCGTGTGACTTTCTATTATAACCAGTGTATCTTGTAACTGCCGCAAGCTGCGTGTGACTTTCTATTATAACCAGTGTCTATCTTGTAACTGCCGCAAGCTGCGTGTGACTTTCTATTATAACCAGTGTCTATCTTGTAACTGCCGCAAGCTGCGTGTGACTTTCTATTATAACCAGTGTCTATCTTGTAACTGCCACAAGCTGCATGTGACTTTCTATTATAACCAGTGTCTATCTTGTAACTGCCGCAAGCTGCGTGTGACTTTCTATTGTAACCAGTGTCTATCTTGTAACTGCCGCAAGCTGCGTGTGACTTTCTATTATAACCAGTGTCTATCTTGTAACTACTACAAGCTGCGTGTGACTTTCTATTATAACCAGTGTCTATCTTGTAACTGCCGCAAGCTGCGTGTGACTTTCTATTATAACCAGTGTCTATCTTGTAACTGCCGCAAGCTGCGTGTGACTTTCTATTATAACCAGTGTCTATCTTGTAACTGCCGCAAGCTGCGTGTGACTTTCTATTATAACCAGTGTCTATCTTGTAACTGCCGCAAGCTGCGTGTGACTTTCTATTATAACCAGTGTCTATCTTGTAACTGCCGCAAGCTGCGTGTGACTTTCTATTGTAACCAGTGTCTATCTTGTAACTGCCGCAAGCTGCGTGTGACTTTCTATTATAACCAGTGTCTATCTTGTAACTGCCGCAAGCTGCGTGTGACTTTCTATTATAACCAGTGTCTATCTTGTAACTGCCACAAGCTGCGTGTGACTTTCTATTATAACCAGTGTCTATCTTGCAACTGCCGCAAGCTGCGTGTGACTTTCTATTATAACCAGTGTCTATCTTGTAACTGCCACAAGCTGTGTGTGACTTTCTATTATAACCATTGTCTATCTTGTAACTGCCACAAGCTGTGTGTGACTTTCTATTATAACCATTGTCTATCTTGTAACTGCCGCAAGCTGCGTGTGACTTTCTATTGTAACCAGTGTCTATCTTGTAACTGCCGCAAGCTGCGTGTGACTTTCTATTGTAACCAGTGTCTATCTTGTAACTGCCGCAAGCTGCGTGTGACTTTCTATTGTAACCAGTGTCTATCTTGTAACTGCCGCAAGCTGCGTGTGACTTTCTATTATAACCAGTGTCTATCTTGTAACTGCCACAAGCTGTGTGTGACTTTCTATTATAACCAGTGTCTATCTTGTAACTGCCACAAGCTGTGTGTGACTTTCTATTATAACCAGTGTCTATCTTGTAACTGCCGCAAGCTGCGTGTGACTTTCTATTATAACCAGTGTCTATCTTGTAACTGCCACAAGCTGTGTGTGACTTTCTATTATAACCAGTGTCTATCTTGCAACTGCCGCAAGCTGCGTGTGACTTTCTATTATAACCAGTGTCTATCTTGTAACTGCCGCAAGCTGCGTGTGACTTTCTATTATAACCAGTGTCAATCTTGTAACTGCCACAAGCTGTGTGTGACTTTCTATTATAACCAGTGTCTATCTTGTAACTGCCTCTATAGAAACAATAACTCTAACCATAATCTTAACTCTAATTTCAGGGTGTTTGGGTTCTTATTTGTGTGCGTTGGTTCCTGTTTGATGTATGACACAAAATGTAACCAGTGACCTTGTAAGGTGTCTTTTGTACATTATTGTTCATCACTGAGGAGCAGCCTGGGAAAACTGATCTATAATAACGATGCTATAAAGTGCAAAGACAACAGGCAGAGGAATTACCTGCCACAAAGATATCCACTGTGAGAATGACCTTAGTCCCCTGCTGAGATACATAGCACTTGTAAGTCCCAGTGTGCTGCTCACTCACATTGAGGAGTTCCAGATTAAACGTCTTGTCAATCGGAGGGCCATTAGGTAACTCCCAGGTAACCTGGAAATCAGAGCTTTTCTCTGGAGCGATCAAGAGGCTGAGAGTCAGGTTATCCGAAGTGAGCAGAGTTGTTGCAGAAGCCTTAACTGTAAAACACAGTAACAAGAGAACAAAATAATAAGATTATAACGGCAAAACTCCAGCCAACATTTGTCTTATTTTTAGGAGCCAATCCGGGTTTTAGTCTGCAGGCAACAAGGCTAGCCACTGTCCCTATCTTAGTATAAAGTGCATTGTTATGCAGTTGCTTCAGTTAAAGACAATTAAGTGCAGATCTCATCTAAATAAGCATAGCATAAAGAGTTATTTCAGGAGTTATTCTTATCAGTTATTTTTTTCTTTTGAGACTTGAGCACCTACAGAGAGAATATTAAAGACTTTGGGGTAGCTTACAGTTAGAGCGCAACGCTCCAGTGCGTTTGCGTTGGGGCAAAAATGCACCTTTCCGTGAGCACTCTAAAACTACTAATATTACAAGTGGGTAGTAAATGCGACCGCAAGGTCACGATTGTGTTTTGCTCATTGGTAAACACTGAAAACTCAGACCTCTGCTTAAGTGAAAGAAGTTTCACAAAACACCTCAAAAATACATTATACAGTAACACTCATATTACCATTGTTTTATAAAAATATTAATAAGATGTGAGGTGTTAGAAAGGGATCCTATGTGACACATTTATTATATTAACATAGACATCTCTTTACATATATACACACACATATAAACACATATATATGTATATATTCATATACAGTGAGGAAAAAATGATTTAATCCCCTGCTGATTTTGTACATTTGCCCACTGACAAAGAAAATGATCAGTCTATAATTTTAATGGTAGGTTCATTTGAACAGTGAGAGACGGTGACAGAAACAGTGAGAGCCAAAAAATCCAGAAAAACGCATTTCAAAAAAGTTCTAAATTAATTTGCACTAATTTGGACTGCCTTCAAGTCCATTTAGAGATCACATTTCTTCTAACCACATATTTGCCCATTTGTGGACTATCATTTGATTATTATTTGTACATTTGTGGATTTTCATTTGTTCATTTGTATATTATTATCAATATATTTTTTTACCGCCATTTTTTACCGCCATATTTATATTGCTATTCTATTAGAATATTTAACATATGCTGTACAGCTGTACCATCGTTTGCCCTCCCCCTCACATACGTGGGGATCTTGTTAGATAGACTTCACCCATTTCTAATTATTTTAGAATTTTAGGATTTTTACCGCCATATTGTTTTTAAACTTTTTTACAATTTTTACACTGTTATGGATCCATATTTTCTTATGTAACTTGTATTGAATTGTATACAACTGTATTAAACTGTGATATTTTATTTGGAAGACGTATGTTCTGTGTCATTTAGTATTACCATATATAGCAAGTCTCCACTATAATATAAATTGACCTGCACCTATATATGCCTTCACAGTACATGTAACACTAACCCCCAATCCAAAGCGCCAAACGCTTGGACTCCACGCTTTTAACGAATTTACTAAGACATTAGGTAGAACTAACACAATCTTTGTGGTCCACCATCTTAGAGGATTAATTCTAATTTTATTGACTACATTATACCATCTATTCTCTTAACCTTTGGCCTTGCCTCCTTTGGCGCTCCTATCTTATTGTCTATTTATACTACAGCATACACCGCTGACTTTTTTGGGGATCCGCTTTAGACAGGAGCCACAGGTCACCCTATACACAAGCGCTATAAGTAAAACCAATTTGCTCTGACAATCCAAATATATTATATGAGAAATAGTGAAGACGGATTCTCGCGTAAAAGACTCTTGCAACTTCTATTTATAACTTCAGCCTAGCAGACCTGTAACGAGGAGGTACGCAGCAGAGGCCGATTGCGGCCTGTATCTTTCTCCACCCCTCCACTTTCCTGAAGTTTCAGGCAGCGCAGCTATATATGCTGAACTAAAAATCCTAAGTATAGCCAAACCGATATTAAATAACATAGGTAGCAGCTCTATTAAAGAGACGCACTAATCTTAGTAGCACCCAGATACCGCAACACTGACCATAGTATCCTGAGGCATATACAAGTGGCTACCTATGACCAGCATGGAGTCGGCAGTCCGTCTTGTGGCTGAGCTCAGTAGCCTTATAGATACTTGTCAAGCCGAATTGATAGAAGATTTGCGTACCGCATTTACAGTACCTGTGGTTGACAACGCCGATGATTGTTTACAAACAGTCCCTGCTCCGGCGATAGAGGGAGGTTGCGGCACTTTGGGGCCCCAGGGTTGGCTTCCTGCCCTCTAAAACAGCATGCAAATACAAGGACCGATATCCTTGCATCTGTCTCAGTGGATCGCTACATTGAAATACGGCACTTTTACAAGTAAGGATATGGCTGACAGGGGTGCCAAGAGAGATGACGCTGATCTCAATGTTATATATGGTGACTGGACTCTGTCAGATGTAACGACTACAAACAAAACCTACAGCTCAGCTAATAAACTCACAAATCTGGTAGCCACTACGATGTTTACGCAGCTCCGTGGCCCCCCTTGCAGAGCCAAAACCTCAAGCGACAAACTGACACTAGGATCACATCTTTCGTTATCTGTTATCAGGCCTACAGCTAATGAGAGCCGTCTTGCCTAGAGGTTAGGTGTTGAATAAAACCTTTACCGGTGTATATGTATTAACATATGTCCTCTTTGCGTGCTATAATCAAGATAAAATTGGCTATGTGTATTACTCTACAGACACAGGACTCTAGGAAGATTGTTTTCCTGATATACTAGTCTAGATATCTGCTCTTATACCTCTTATTGCCTATTGCACTGAGTGGAGTTATTTTTTTTTGTTTAAGGTTAGTTGATGTAAAAATCTGTTCAAACTAAAGTATGCAGCAAAAGTCTATTTTATGTTCTTGGATGAGCTAACATATAAACTAAATATATGTGTAAGATGGAAATGTTTTAACATAGGCTATGATAACCTACTGCGTAGCCTTCTTTTATCCCCCCACATAAGGTTCAATAATGTCATTAGCGTTTATACCTTTTAGTGTAAACGTGCAGAATTGCATATTTGTACGTACTTAAGGTCCCTGTATTCAATGTATTTAATTATTCTAAAACATACTCATCCCATGTTTATGTGTCCTCCAGAAACCATGTAAACGCATGTGGCAGTAATATATAGATATACCAGTTGGTAAAGTTTATTCTACAAATGAACCTTATGTGGAATTTACTAACCTTCCTATTTGTTTAATAATACCTAATGTGTATTATATGATCAGAGAATGATTCCTCCACTGCTTCTATAGATTTGGTATCTAGGATTAGATACATACGTCTAGATTTAGAGTTTTGTCTGTAAAGACCCGCGTAGCTAACGCTGCTTTTTTTCCAGCGCACCCTTAAGACAACGCTGGTATTTAGAGTTGTCTGAGTGGCTGCGTTAGGCTCAGAAAAGGGAGCGTTGAGCATAATTTACCTTCCCTTCAACTCTCAATACTCGTGCACGATATCCCCATAGGAAACAATGTGGCTGAGCTGGCTGGAAAAAAACCTAACACCTGCAAAAAAGCAGCGTTCAGCTCCTAGCGCAGCCCCATTGATTCCTATGGGGAAACAATCTCTAAGTCTGCACCTAACACCCTAACATGAACCCCGAGTCTAAACACCCCTAACCTTACACTTATTAACCCCTAATATGTCGTCCCCGCTATCGCTGACACCTGCATTATATTATTAACCCCTAATCTGCCGCTCCGGACACCGCCGCAACCTACATTATGACTATGAACCCCTAATCTGCTGCCCCTAACATCGCCGACACCTACATTATATTTATTACCCCCTAATCTGCCCCCCCCCAATGTCGCCGCTACCTTACCTACACTTATTAACCCCTAATCTGCCGCCCGGACCTCACCGCCACTATAATAAATGTATTAACCCCTAAACCGCCGCACTCCCACCTCGCAAACACTATAATAAATTGTATTAACCCCTAATCTTCCCTCCCTAACATCACCGCCACCTACCTACAATTATTAACCCCTAATCTCCCGCCCCCAAAGTCGCAGCTACTATAATAAAGTTAAAACCGAAGTCTAACCCTAACCCTAACACCCCCCTAACTTAAATATAATTTAAATTAAACGAAATAATATTCCTATAATTAAATAAATGATTCCTATTTAAAACTAAATACTTAAATAAACCCTCCAATCAGCCAATAGAATGCAAGCTCAATACGATTGGCTCAGCCAATCAGATTTTTCCTACCTTAATTCCGATTGGCTGATAGAATCCTATCAGCCAATCGGAATTGAAGGGACGCCATCTTGGATGACGTCCCTTAAAGGAACCTTCATTCGTCGTTCAGTCGTCGGTTGAAGAGGATGGCTCCGCATTGGCTCCTTTGAAGATGGCTCCGCTCCGCTCTGGATGGATGAAGATTGAAGACGCCGCCTGGATGAAGACTTCTACGGGATGAAGGACCTCCTCTGCGCACCTTGGATGAAGATTTCGGCCCGGTTGGGTGAAGACGACTCAAGGTAGGGAGATCTTCAGGGGGTTAGCGTTAGGTTTTTTTAAGGGGGGTTTGGGTGGGTTAGAGTAGGGGTATGTGGGTGGTGGGTTTTAATGTTGGGGAGGGTTTGTATTTTTTTTTTACAGGTAAAAGAGCTGATTACTTTGGGGCAATGCCCCGCAAAAAGCCCTTTTAAGGGCTGGTAAAAGAGCTGATTACTTTTGTAATTTAGAATAGGGTAGGGAATTTTTTTATTTTGGGGGCTTTTATTTTATTAGGGGGCTTAGATTAGGTGTAATTAGTTTAAACTTCTTGTAATATTTTTTTATTTTTTGTAATTTAGTGTTTGTTTTTTTGTATTATAGAATAGTTTATTTAATTGTATTTTAGTTTAGCTAATTGTAGGTAATTTATGTAATTAATTTAATGATAGTGTAGTGTTAGGTGTATTTGTAACTTAGGTTAGGATTTATTTTACAGGTAATTTTGTACTTATTTTAACTAGGTAGCTATTAAATAGTTATTAACTATTTAAAATAAATACAAAGTTGCCTGTAAAATAAATATAAATCCTAAAATAGCTACAATGTAACTATTAGTTATATTGTAGCTATATTAGGGTTTATTTTCTAGGTACGTATTTAGTTTTAAATAGGAATAATTTATTTAATTATAAGAATAATATTTTGTTTAATTAAAATTATATTTAACTTAGGGGGGTGTTAGGGTTAGAGTTAGGTTTAGGGGTTAATAACTTTATTATAGTAGCGGCGACGTTGCGGACGGGAGATTAGGGGTTAATAATTGTAGGTAGGAGGCGGCGATGTTAGGGAGGGCAGATTAGGGGTTAATAAAATTTATTATAGTGTTTGTGAGGTGGGAGTGCGGCGGTTTAGGGGTTAATACATTTATTATAGTGGCGGCGAGGTCCGGTCGGCAGATTAGGGTTTAATAAGTGTAGTTAGATAGCCGCAACGTTGGGGGGGGGGGCAGATTAGGGGGTAATAAATATAATATAGGTGTTGGCGATGTTAGGGGCAGCATATTAGGGGTTCATAGGGATAATGTAGGTGGCGGCGGTGTCCGGTCGGCAGATTAGGGGTTAAATTTTTTTTATTACAGTGGCAATGATGTGGGGGGGGCCTCGGTTTAGGGGTACATAGGTAGTTTATGGGTGTTAGTGTACTTTATAGCACAGTAGTTAGGAGCTTTATATTCCGGCGTTAGCCCATAAAGCTCTTAACTACAGACTTTTTCTTGTCGGTAGAGGCTCTACCGCTCATTTCTTCCAAGACTCCAAATACCAGCGTTAGGCAAATCCCATAGAAAAGATAGGATACGCAATTAACGTAAGGGGATCTGCAGTAGCCTGGAGTCACGGAAAGGATGTGAGCGGTAGACCCTTTCCTGCCTGACTCTAAATACCAGCGGGCGGTAAAAAGCAGCGTTAGGACCCCTTAACGCTGCTTTTGATGGCTAACGCCAAACTCTAAATCTAGCCGATAGAATAAATTGTTTGTCCTAAGTTCCCAAAGATACTGAGGTGGCAACAGAGGTTTTTAGTGTTTGAATTTTTTTTTTCTTTGCTGACCAAATATGCCTAGAATGTGACCCTAAACTAATTTTAATTTTTTAAAAAATGTATGTGTATGTCACAAGTTATATAGCAAGTATGGCCGGTGAAAGGTACAAAAGAACTTGGTAACAGTCTTTAAGCTCTATATTATCTCAGACCTACAAGGTTAACACACTAGAGTTTGCTACCTACTATAAATAAATATAATTAAGGATCGGATGCTAGATTATTCGCATAAGCAATAAGGCCCAAGAGTGACCAATTCATTCCCTAATCTCTCTGTCTTGGCCCATTTGAGTACCTAGGTCCATGAGTGACCATATTTGATCTAAGGAGAGGTTATACTAGAAAAAATAAATAAAAATGAGGTATTACTCCTATAACATAAACTATGTCGTAGACTAAATAGTTTTTTACACTGCTAATGATATTAATAAGACAAGCAAGAAAAAAGGAGAAACTATAGGGTGCAGTGGTGACTGTAGTTTAAAAATAAAAAACACCTGCCTTAAAGTGACAGGGCGGGCCGTGGACTGGATATACCACAAGAGAAAGAAATTTATCAGGTAAGCATACATTTTTTTTCTCTTGTAAGGTGTATCCAGTCCACGGGTTCATCCATTACTTGTGGGATACCAATACCAAAGCTTTAGGACACGGATGAAGGGAGGGACAAGGCAGGAACTTAAACGGAAGGCACCACTGCCTGCAAGACCTTTCTCACAAAAATAGTCTCCGAGGAAGCAAAAGTATCAAATTTGTAGAATTTAGAAAAAGTATGAAGCGAAGACCAAGTCGCTGCCTTACAAATCTGTTCAACAGAGGCCTCATTTTTAAAAGCCCATGTGGAAGCTACCGCTCTAGTGGAATGAGCTGTAAATCTTTCAGGAGGCTGCTGGCCAGCAGTCTCATAAGCTAAACGGATTATGTTTCTCAGCCAAAAAGAAAGAGAAGATGCCGAAGCCTTTTGGCCTCTCCTCTGTCCAGAGTAGACAACAAACAATGCAGATGTTTGACGAAAATCCTTAGTAGCTTGTAAATAAAACTTTAAAGCACGAGCCACGTCAAGATTGTGTAATAGACGTTCCTTCTTTGAAGAAGGATTAGGACACAGTTACGGAACAACAATCTCTTGATTGATATTCTTATTAGATCCCACCTTAGGAAGAAACCCAGGTTTGGTACGCAAAACTACCTTATCTGCATGGAAGATCAGATAAGGGGAATCACACTGTAAGGCAGATAACTCTTAAACTCTTCGAGCCGAAGAGATAGCTACCAAAAACAGAACTTTCCAAGATAAAAGCTTGATATCTATGGAATGCAGAGGTTCAAACAGAACCCCTTGAAGAACTTTAAGAACTAAATTTAAACTCCATGGCGGAGCAACAGGTTTAAACACAGGCTTGATTCTAACTAAAGCCTGACAAAACGCCTGAACGTCTGGAACATCTGCCAGACGCTTGTGCAGAAGAATAGACAGAGCAGAAATCTGTCCCTTTAAGTAACTAGCTGACAATCCCTTCTCCAATCCTTCTTGGAGAAAGGATAATATCCTAGGAATCCTGACTTTACTCCATGAGTAACCCTTGGATTCACACCAATGAAGATATTTACACCATATCTTATGATAGATTTTCCTGGTGACAGGCTTTCGAGCCTGAATTAAGGTATCAATGACTGACTCGGAGAAACCACGTTTTGATAAAATCAAGCGTTAAATCTCCAAGCAGTCAGCCGCAGAGAAATTAGATTTGGATGTTTGAATGGACCTTGGAGTAGAAGGTCCTGCCTCAGGGGCAGAGTCCATGGTGGAAAGGATGACATGTCCACCAGATCTGCATACCAAGTCCTGCGTGGCCACGCAGGTGCTATCAAACTCACCGAAGCTCTCTCCTGCTTGATCTTGGCAATCAGACGAGGGAGGAGAGGAAATGGTGGGAACACATAAGCCAGGCTGAAGGACCAGGGCACTGCTAGAGCATCTATCAGCGCTGCCTGGGGATCCCTTGACCTGGACCCGTAACAAGGAAGCTTGGCGTTCTGATGAGATGCCATCAGATCCAGTCCTGGTTTGCCCCATAGTTGAATCAGCTGGGCAAATACCTCCGGATGGAGCTCCCACTCCCCCGGATGAAAAGTCTGCCGACTTAGAAGATCCGCCTCCCAGTTCTCTACTCCTGGGATATGGATAGCTGAGAGATGGCAATAGTGAACCTCTGCCCATAGAATTATCTTTGAAACCTCCAACATTGCCAGGGGGCTTCTTGTTCCCCCCTGATGGTTGATATAGGCTACAGTCGTGATATTGTCCGACTGAAATCTGATGAACCTGACCCCAGCTAGTTGAGGCCAAGCCTGAAGAGCATTGAATATCGCTCAGTTCCAGAATGTTTATCGGAAGGAGGGCTTCCTCCTGAGTCCACGAACCCTGAGCCTTCAGGGAGTTCCAGACTGCGCCCCAGCCCAGAAGGCTGGCATCTGTCGTCACTATAGTCCACTCTGGCCTGGGGAAAGTCATTCCCCTGGACAGATGGACCCGAGATAACCACCAGAGAAGAGAATCCCTGGTCTCTTGATCCAGATTTAGCAGAGGGGACAAATCTGTGTAGTCCCCATTCCACTGATTGAGCATGCAAAGGTGCAGTGGTCTGAGATGTAGGCCAAGAAGTGGAATGAAGAGCACGGCAGGAAGTTAGAAGCTTTGATAACCTGACCTCTGTCAGAAAAATTTTCATTTCTACTGAATCTATCAGTGTTCCTAGGAAGGAAACTCTTGTGAGAGGGGAGAGAGAACTCTTTTCTTCGTTCACCTTCCACCCGTGAGACCTCAGAAAGGCCAGAACAATGTCCGTATGGGACTTGGCGATTTGAAAAGTCGATGCCTGTATCAGAATGTCATCTAGGTAAGCAGCCACCGCTATGCCCCGTGGCCTTAGAACCGCCAGTAGGGACCCTAGAACCTTCGTAAAAATTATTGGTGCCGTGGCTAACCCGAAGGGAAGAGCCACAAACTGGTAATGCCTGTCTAAGAAGGCGAACCTGAGGAACTGATGATGATCTCTGAATCAGAATGTGGAGATAAGCATCCTTTAAGTCCACGGTAGTCATATATAGACCCTCCTGGATCATAGGGAGGATGGTTCGGATAGTCTCCATCTTGAAGGATGGGACCCTGAGAAATTTGTTTAGGATCTTGAGATCCAAGATTGGTCTGAAAGTTCCCTCTTTTTTGGGAACTATAAACAGATTTGAATAGAAGCCCTGCCCCTGTTCCTCCCTTGGAACTGGGTGGATCACTCCCATAACCAGTAGGTCTTGAAAACAACGTAAGAATGCCTCTCTCTTTATCTGGTTTACAGATAATTGTGGGAGATGAAATCTCCCCTTTGGAGATGAAGCTTTGAAGTCCAGAAGATATCCCTGGGAAACAATCTCTAATGCCCAGGGATCCTGGACGTCTCTTGCCCAAGCCTGGGCGAAGAGAGAAAGTCTGCCCCCTACTAGATCCGGTCCCGGATCGGGGGCTACTCCTTCATGCTGTCTTAGAGGCGGCAGCAGGTTTTTTGGCCTGCTTCCCCTTGTTCCAAGCCTGGTTTGGTCTCCAGACTGGTTTGGACTGGGCATCAGAAATAAAGGAATTAGCTAACTTGAGAGCTTTAATCCTGTCTAAAATATCATCTAACGGGGTCTCCACCTGTAGAGCCTCCTCAAGAGACTCGAACCAAAAAGCCGCTGCAGCAGTAACTGGGGCAATGCATGCAAGAGGCTGGAGAATAAAACCTTGATGGATTAAAATTTTCTTAAGGAGACCCTCCAATTTTTTATCCATAGAACCTAAGAAAGCACAACTGTCCTCGACGGGGATAGTTGTACGCTTAGCTAGGGTAGAAACAGCACCCTTCACCTTAGGGACTGTCTGCCACAAGTCCCGTATAGCGATATCTATGGGAAACATCTTTTTAAAAGCAGGAGGGGGAGAGAACGAAACACCTGGTCTATCCCATTCCTTAGTAATAATTTCCGAGAACCTCTTAGGGACTGGAAAGACATCAGTGTAAGCAGGCACTGCAAAGTATTTGTCCATTTTACACAATTTCCTCCCTGAGCAATAAGCGGAGGTGTTCAAGCTTAAATTTAAAGGCTGTCATTTCAGAATCGGACTGAAGTAACGTCTTCCCTGAATCTGAAATCTCACCCTCAGATAGCAACTCCCTTGCCACGGCTTCGGAGCATTGTGAGGGTATATCGGACATAGCTACTAAAGCGTCAGAAAGCTCTGTATTTGTTCTAGCCCCAGAGCTGTCTCGCTTTCCTTGTAACCCTGGCAGTTTGGACAATACCTCTGTGAGGGTATTAGTCATAACTGCCGCCATGTCTTGTAAGGTAAACGCATTGGACGCGCTAGATGTACTTGGCGTCACTTGAGCGCGAGTTATAGGTTCTGACACGTGGGGAGAGCTAGATGGCATAACCTCCCTTTTGTCAGTCTGAGAAACCTCTGGTGATAAATGTTTAAATGCCATAATATGGTCTTTATAATTTATAGAAATTTCAGTACATTTGGTACACATTCTAAGAGGGGGTTCCACAATGGCTTCTAAACATATTGAACAAGGAGTTTCCTCTATGTCAGACATGTTTAACAGACTAGTAATGAGACCAGCAAGCTTGGAAAACACTTTAATAAATGTGAAACAGCAATTAAACAAAAACGGTACTGTGCCTTTAAGAGAAAAAAAACTATCACATAAACTGCAAAACAGTGTTAAAAAGTAGTAAACTCTACGAAATTTTTACAGTGTGTATAAGGGACTAAAGCAGCATTGCACCCACTTGCAAATGGATGATTAACCCTTTAGGCCCCAAACTCGATTTGAAAAACGTTAAAAAACGTTAACAGTTAAACACCTTGCCACAGCTCTGCTGTGGCTCCTACCTACCCTCAAATATGATTTAGGTAAGAAATAAGCCCTCTATAGTGGTCCTCAGATGCCAGAGGACTCCTTTAGGGAAGCTGGATGTCTCAGTCTGAATAAGAACTGCGCATCTAGAGCGCGAAAATAGGCCCCTCCCACCATGCATTCGATGTCAGAGGGCTTTAAGAAAATACTCCTAGGAGTGTGGAAACTAGGCCCCAAAAAACGATTTATCACCCTCAGAGAAAAAAAAATGTTCTTTCTATTTAACATGTAAACGTTTTGTCACTAAGAAATATGAGTATTAACATGAATATTACCCTTTTTTGTAAGCATGATCCCAGTCATTGTTAAATCACTGAAAACAAAAGGAATCCGGTGCACTCAGGGGTAAGAAAAATATGCAGAAGATTGCTTTATTATTAAAATTCAAAAATTGGATGCATGTTAGTGACAAAAGTCCAGAAAAGGTGTGATCCTGACGCGTTTCGCGCTGTTACAGGCGCTTAGTCATAGGATATGACCCAGGTGTATACCACCCCACCTTATGAAGGGATATGCAAGCAACCAGCGCTCAGAAGGAACGCCCGTCAGACACTCCCCCCATTCAGGTTAAGGTGGAACACTCCTATGGCACACATAAAAAAACAGATAATATAAAAAACATTATGTGAAAATTTAAAAACAATTCTGGAAATAACAAATTTTACAGGCTAATGTTAGACCATGAATAGGAAGGGTTGGTGAATAAAGGATTAGGATTGAGATACATTGTCAAAAAATAGGGAAATTCATAGCTGGATGTCCAAAGAAAAAGAAAGGAGTATTTAAATTTATTAATGTATGCATTAACATCTCATAAGCTGTTAGTTATTTATATAGAGATCTAAAATGAAAATTTATGAAACTCAATATAATTTAAAGATGTATTTTAGTATTAATGTTGATTAATATTTATATTTTATATTAATGGTATGTAATATGGGACATGAAATCCAATGTACCTATTACATTTATAACTGCATTTGAGATAATTCATTTTACTTGAAAAATGTATGAATTAATCTGTAAAGTAGGAGATATCCCACTCTAAATTCATGCCTTTTGGATATCTAGTTTCCAGTTTTAGAATCCAGAATAACTCACGTTTAGTTAAAGACTTATGTCTATCCCAACCTCTGGGATGTCTATTAACTATTTCTATAATCTGGACTCCAAAATCCGGGACATTAGTAAAATGTACCCCATTAAAATGTTTGGCTATTGCTGACTCCTTTTTGTAATTTTTGACATCCCTTATGTGTTCTCTGACCCTATCACGAAATTCACGTGAGGTCTGACCTACATATTGATGACAACAGTGATTACAGGTGATAAGATAGACCACCCATTTAGATCTGCATGTTGCGTGAACATTTATTTAATTAAATCACTGCATCAGGCTTACCTCAATTATACAAGGCTCTATCAGCATTTTCTAGATCTTATCATCTCTCTAGAAATAAATATACTGAACATACCTCAAAGCAGGTAATCTGCAAACCGTTCCCTCAAATGAAGTCTTTCCCATACTCTTCAGTTGCGCGTGAGAACAGCAATGGACCTTAGTTACAAACCGCTAAGATCATCAACCTCCAGGCAGATTCTTCTTCTAATTTCTGCCCGGGAGTAAAACAGTACGACGCCGGTACCATTTAAAAATAACAAACTCTTGATTGAAGGTAAAACTACACTAAGTCACCACATATCTCTTATACTTCCTATCTTGTCGAGAGTTGCAAGAGAATGACTGGGGTGGCAGTTAGGGGAGGAGCTATATAGACAGCTCTGCTGAGGGTGTCCTCTTGCAACCTCCTGTTGGGAAGGAGAATATCCCACAAGTAATGGATGAACCCGTGGACTGGATACACCTTACAAGAGAAATCAGGGGATCAAATAATTTTTTCCCTCACTGTACAAATATACACATATAAAAACAAAACTATATATATATATATATATATATATATATACACACACATAAACACATAAATACATATGTATATTCATACATCTCAACACATAAATACATATGTATATTCATACATCTCAACACATAAATATATATGTATAGTCATACATATATATTTATGTGTTTATATGTGTGCATAAATGTATGACTATATGTGTTTATATGTGTGTATAAATGTATGACTATATGTGTTTATATGTGTGTATAAATGTATTACATATTTATGTGTTTATGTCTGTATATATATATATGTACACACATACACACACATATATAAACAAAAATATATATGTTGAAAAAATAAGCAAAGAAAAGCGCAACCACGGCTCAAGGTAAAAGTCTTTAATCATTTATTGAGCACACAATCATATGCACTAGAAGTTCAATCAAATAACGCCTTAAAAGCGCAGTCAGACTATACATGGCTCCCAGCATAGATGCAGACTCTTAGCGTTGTCGCTCTTTAGGGTACTCCGTTGGCTGTAACTGCTGAGGTAAAACAAATCGGCTGTGTAGTAATTGGTAGACAGCTGTAGACCGATCCGTCTACATGTTTCGTCTGGCCTCTGCAGACTTTCTCAAGACTCCTGGATCAGCTGTGATGTTCCGTGAGGATCCTCTTCCGTTTTATTTGTTCATCTCTCCGCCCTCTCCTATTACGTGTTCTCTATTTTTGGGGGCTTGGCGAACACACCTACTAGCCATGTGTTGATGACGTGTATGTAAACATCCGTTCATTGGACCACATATGGGGAAGCAGATAGTACATTTCATGCCCCACTGTCTGTAATCAGATAATAACAGCTCGAGTGTTCTCGAGTGCCGTATAGCATAATCCATTCATTAAAAATTTGCAATCATACGGCTAGATTACGAGTTGTGCGTTAGGCTTAAAAAGCAGCGTTAGCCGGTCCTAGCGGTGCTTTTTAACGCCCGCTGCTATTACGAGTCTTGCAGGTACAGGTGTGCCGCTCACTTTTTTGGCCAGACTTGGAAATACCGCAAACCCAATTACGTAAATTGTGTATCCTATTTTTTCAATGGGACTTGCATAGCGCCGGTATTACGAGTCTGACAAAAAGTGAGCGGTAGACCCTCTCCTGTCAAGACTGGTACCGCATTTTAAAGTCAGTAGTTAAGAGTTTTACACTACAACGCAGTAGCATAAAACTCTTAACTAAAGTGCTTAAAAGTACACTAACACCCATAAACTACCTATTAACCCCTAAACCGAGGCCCCCCCACATCACAAACACTAAAATAAAATTTTTAACCTCTAATCTGCCAAACTGGACATCGCCGCCACTATAATAAATATATTAACCCCTAAACCGCCGCACTCCCGCATCGCAAACACTAGTTAAATATTATTAACCCCTAATCTGCCGCCCCCAACGTCACCGCCACTATATTAAAGTTATTAACCCCTAAATCTAAGTCTAACCCTAACACCCCCTAACTTAAATATAATTTAATTAAATATAAATAAAAATAACTATCATTAACTAAATTATTCCTATTTAAACTACAGGGAGTGCAGAATTATTAGGCAAATGAGTATTTTGACCACATCATCCTCTTTATGCATGTTGTCTTACTCCAAGCTGTATAGGCTCGAAAGCCTACTACCAATTAAGCATATTAGGTGATGTGCATCTCTGTAATGAGAAGGGGTGTGGTCTAATGACATCAACACCCTATATCAGGTGTGCATAATTATTAGGCAACTTCTTTTCCTTTGGCAAAATGGGTCAAAAGAAGGACTTGACAGGCTCAGAAAAGTCAAAAATAGTGAGATATCTTGCAGAGGGATGCAGCACTCTTAAAATTGCAAAGCTTCTGAAGTGTTATCATCGAACAATCAAGCGTTTCATTCAAAATAGTCAACAGGGTCGCAAGAAGCGTGTGGAAAAACCAAGGCGCAAAATAACTGCCCATGAACTGAGAAAAGTCAAGCGTGCAGCTGCCAAGATGCCACTTGCCACCAGTTTGGCCATATTTCAGAGCTGCAACATCACTGGAGTGCCCAAAAGCACAAGGTGTGCAATACTCAGAGACATGGCCAAGGTAAGAAAGGCTGAAAGACGACCACCACTGAACAAGACACACAAGCTGAAACGTCAAGACTGGGCCAAGAAATATCTCAAGACTGATTTTTCTAAGGTTTTATGGACTGATGAAATGAGAGTGAGTCTTGATGGGCCAGATGGATGGACCCGTGGCTGGATTGGTAAAGGGCAGAGAGCTCCAGTCCGACTCAGACGCCAGCAAGGTGGAGGTGGAGTACTGGTTTGGGCTGGTATCATCAAAGATGAGCTTGTGGGGCCTTTTCGGGTTGAGGATGGAGTCAAGCTCAACTCCCAGTCCTACTGTCAGTTTCTGGAAGACACCTTCTTCAAGCAGTAGTACAGGAAGAAGTCTGCATCCTTCAAGAAAAACATGATTTTCATGCAGGACAATGCTCCATCACACGCGTCCAAGTACTCCACAGCGTGGCTGGCAAGAAAGGGTATAAAAGAAGAAAATCTAATGACATGGCCTCCTTGTTCACCTGATCAGAACCCCATTGAGAACCTGTGGTCCATCATCAAATGTGAGATTTACAAGGAGGGAAAACAGTACACCTCTCTGAACAATGTCTGGGAGGCTGTGGTTGCTGCTGCACGCAATGTTGATGGTGAACAGATCAAAACACTGACAGAATCCATGGATGGCAGGCTTTTGAGTGTCCTTGCAAAGAAAGGTGGCTATATTGGTCACTGATTTGTTTTTGTTTTGTTTTTGAATGTCAGAAATGTATATTTGTGAATGTTGAGATGTTATATTGGTTTCACTGGTAAAAATAAATAATTGAAATGGGTATATATTTGTTTTTTGCTAAATTGCCTAATAATTATACACAGTAATAGTCACCTGCACACACAGATATCCCCCTAAAATAGCTATAACTAAAAACTACTTCCAAAACTATTCAGCTTTGATATTAATGAGTTTTTTGGGTTCATTGAGAACATGGTTGTTGTTCAATAATAAAATTAATCCTCAAAAATACAACTTGCCTAATAATTCTGCACTCCCTGTAAATACTTACCTATAAAATAAACCCTAAGATAGCTACAATATAACTAATAGTTACATTGTAGCTATATTAGGGTTTATTTTTATTTTACAGGCAAGTTTGTATTTATTTTAACTAGGTAGAATAGTTATTAAATAGTTATTAACTATTTAATAACTACCTAGCTAAAATAAAGACAAATAAAACCTAACCTAAGTTACACTAACACCTAACACTACACTATAATTAAATTAATTCCCTAAATTAAAAACAATTAAATACAATTATCTAAAGTACAACCCCCCCCCACTAAATTACAGAAAATAATAAACAAATTACAAGATTTTTAAACTAATTACATCTAATCTCCCTAACAAAATAAAAAAGCCCCCACAAAATAAAAAAAAGCCCTACCGTACACTAAATTACAAATAGCCCTTAAAAGGGCCTTTTGCTGGGCATTGCCAAAAGTAATCAGCTCTTTTACCTGTAAAAAAAAAAGTACAAATCCCCCCCCCCAAGCTCACATCGGCTGAAAGCAGGATCTCTGAGGGGGAGGATAAACAGCAGGAATCAGAGGGCTCCATGAAATATCTATTAAAGCAAAACCAACTTCTCCAAGACCGCCTGGAGGATCTAGAAAACCACAGCAGGCGGAACAACCTGCGCATCGTGGGGGTACCAGAGTCTATAAAGGATAAAGATCTGCTGGAATTCACAGCTCTAACATTCCCTAGGCTGCTGGGCATCTCCTCAGACCGCCTACCACTGGACATAGAGAGAGTGCACCACCTAGGCCCTGAAAGGCAATTAGACAACATAAAAGGAAGACCACGCCAAGTGATCCTAAAATGCCTCAATTATCAAGAAAAGCTAGCTGTGATGAGAGCATATAGGGCAAAAAAAAGAAATCAAATTTGAAGAGCACTGTCTTCTCCTGTTCCAGGACTTTTCCGCTGAGGTAACAAAGAAAAGAATTCTCTCTGCTTTGTTCCCGTTTACATGAGCAGGGCCGCCAAGTAGCTCTAATCTACCCAGCCAAATTAAGACTGCAAACCCCATCTGGTCCCAGATTTTTTACCACACCAGCTGCAGCACAAGCCTTTTTAGCATCGGAGAGAGTGCACGAAGATGGGTGAATTACAACAGAGAGAACTTTGAGCTTTAATTATTTCATTCTTCTGGTTTGTCTATTATATAGGCGAAATGTTTACTGTTACTTATTTTATGTTTCTGATTGTTGTTTGCTATATTCGGGGCTGGGTAAAGTTCTCTACCCTGGCCCAAAAGAATGACAGGCTGACTTATAATCAAAGTTATGGTTCTCATCTCCCTAACATGACAAGACTAATAGAGATAACAGATCTGAGAAGCATGGATCGTCAGCAGACACAAGATAGGGGATACTTGAATATCATTATACCTAGATATATGGCTGGAGAACGCTGCAACTGGAGACTAGCTGTCCTTCAACCCCTATTAGACCTTCTGACACGTTACAATATACTACAGGGTCTGACTACAACAAGAACCCACAGTTGAGTAATGATGACTGTCTTAATAATTATCCCAGAGCTAAGGCTGCACTAAGGGAGATAAGGAGATTTACTCGCCACCTGACGCTGGCGCCACTACCATTACAAACCCCAAATGGTGGAACAAGTGTCACGGCCAAGTTACACCCATTAGTACTGTCCTTCTACTTCTCTCTCACTTTAGAATGCCAGAGGCGTCTTACATAAACTTAAGAGACTGGTTGCTTTACCTTCCTGACATTAAAGAGACCTATCAGGACTTGACTGCTTTACTGGTCTATGGGGGCACAGGTCATTTCAAATATACGATAGATGGTGTAATCTTGTATTATTACTGTTGTATGATTTATGATGCAATTTCCTTGGTAGAATATAGAACACTTGGTTTGAAGGACTCTGGAGGGTCTTTAATGTTTGTGGTTTATTCAAAATTGATGTTGATGATTGTTTTTATTTCCATTGGACGGACCCGGGGTGCCCACAGACTTACCGGCCATGAATCCCTGCACAGCATGATACAAATAGTAAGTCCCTCCTGGGGTCTTTTCCCCACACCCACCACTAGTGATACAAAGACACACACATTTACCACTCTGAAAAGCCCACGCATTTCTAAACATGGCTTACTCAAATGACTATGAGATATAAGATAACCTCTTGGAACATTGGGGGTATAACCTCTCCTGCAAAAAGAAGTATAATATTACAACATCTTAACACACAGCGCACAGACATAGCCTTGCTGCAGGAGAATAGGTTATCAGCTGCAGAACATGAAAAACTCAAATCAAGATGGGTAGGCCAAATTATCTATACACCGACAGAAGGTAGACAGCGGGGGTGGCAATACTAGTCAGAAAGGGAATACCAATTTCTTTTACTGACACAGTAGTCAACATTAAGGGCAGATACATCATCACAACAATGCACGTGCACACCTTTAAATATGTCTTGTGTAATGTATATGACCCCAACATATACTGCCCTAGTTTCTGGTCCACCTTGCTGGCAAAACTGGCCACATATGATAACTCATCCCTGATAATTGGGGGAGACTTCAATTTAGCGCAAACCCTACCACTGGATAGGTTTAAAGACCATTCTAAGAGCCATACTGTTACACTAAACGCTTCAAGACACAAAAGGGAAACACAATTAATGAACACTTTCAAGGAAACCTTGGGTTTGACTGATACTTGGAGAACGCTAAACCCAGACCAGAGAGATTATACTTGCATTTCTAAGTCACATAACACGTATTGACTACTTTCTGACTTCTATAGATCTCACACCCCAGATTCAGTCACCCACAATTGGTCAAGTAACAATCTCGGACCATGCCCCGATATACTTGAGGCTTCAACCTATAGCTAAGGGTCAGACAACCAAATCCTGGAAATTTCCATCTTACTTATACAATAACGTAGAGTTCAAAAAATGCCTTACACAAGCTTGGACACAATACACGACTGACAATGAACAGCATTTAGAAGATAAGGATCTGTTCTGACACGCCTCTAAGGCAGTCATGAGAGGACATATCACATCTTTTACGGCCCATTATAACAAATTGTCCAAAAGAATAGATGGACAATTTTTGTCCCAATTAACAGAAGCTTATAATGGATATCTCTCCGCTCCCTCTAGATTAACAAGACAAACTTACTATGACCTAAAAACAACTAGGGACACTTTTATAGCCCAGCAAGACTATAAATACAATATTCATAGACAAGGACGCTTTTACAGGCATGGAAACAAAGCAGGCAAATTGCTAGCTCACCTGGTTAGGGCTCAGAATCCTAGGACATATATAACATCGTTACAGACACAGTCAGGCACGATCACACAGATAAAAGAGTTAATGGATGAATTTGTCACATATTATCAGTCACTATATTCCCAGCAACATATAGATACAGAGAAGAGGGAGACGTTCTGGGGGGATATTGTGGTTCCTGCTTTGTCAGATGACCAGAGAGACAAATTGAATGCCCCAAAAAATACTCAGGAAATATCTAGAACAATTAAACATCTTAAACTGGGAAAGGCGGCAGACCCAGATGGGCTGCCGGCAGAATATTATAAACTCCAATGGGAGGAAGTTGGCCCCATATTAGTATCATTATACTCAAACTACTTAACGAACAGGTCTCAGCCTAATGTACGGTTTGCGGAGGCTAATATCTGTATCCTACCCAAGCCAGACAGAAACCCCACACTTACCTCCTCATATAGACCGATATCGCTGCTTAACAGTGACTACAAGTTACTGACTAAAATACTGCCAGATAGATTAGCACGGGTTCTCCCTTTGCTGGTCCACCCTGATCAGACCGGATTTGGCGCTTAATCTGCTAAAGGGATAAAGGTGTATAAAGTGAAAAAGTTATGGAGATTAGGCGCTTAATCTGCTAAAGGGATAAAGGTGTATAAAGTGAAAAAGTTATGGAGATTAGGCGCTTAATCTGCTAAAGGGATAAAGGTGCGTATGGAAGTCGTTAGCTAAATATGTAGAAAAAACTGGACCTTGGACAGAATAAGTGAAAAATTCTTCTACAATTTATTTTCAAAATAAAAACATGATAATACCAAGATAAAATAAATCACAATCCCTAAGTGTTGCAACACTATATCGATCAATTCATAAAATTTCTAAAATTCAGATATACATTTGTTTCATACACCAATAAAAGGATTTATCTGCTCTTTTGTATCCTTTGTTCAAAGATTTTAGATAGAATGTATTCTTTTATTTCAACACAATTAATAATATTTGTCTCTATTTGATATTTTATATCTATATTTCATCAACTTTGAAATTACAAATATGTAGCAAAAACTAACATTTAGTTAAAACAATTTAAATGCAAGACTGATTATAAATGGTGTCCCCACAATGGCTGTTTACTTATATTGGTTGTAATTTTGTGTATCTAAAAAGTTCATCAAAGCATTTGTAAGTAATTGGAGATAAATTACTGAGGGCTGTGTTCTTTATCCTTATATTTATTTTGTGATAAATTACGGTTTCACAGTTACCCCTTCGTATCCTCAGTGAGCTTAATTTGTAGAAAAGGAATGTTCCAAACAGTGTTTAGGGGTGATTTTCTTAGCCTCACTTGTGAGCTGTTACTACTCACGGCTTCCCGGCGGTCCCTATGTGTCCTCAGTTTGACTCTCAGACAAGGGGTTCCGGTAGGTAATTTTCTTTTGTGTTACATTGTCACTGGCCCTTGTAGAAACTGCTCTGATTACAGCACCAAACTGTAGACAATCCTTTTGTTTCTGTAACTTGCGCAAGTTAGTTTTTCTGTTTGTAGTTCCTCAATCTCCTGCACTTAAGTACTTCTGTACGCAGGAAAAAAACAGGCTTTTTCTTTCTTGGTGTTCACACAGATATCAACACGTTTCACCAGCAACCCTGGCTTTATCAAGATAAAGTGTGATCACACCTTACACCTTTATATAGCACTGACTTGATTTCCATTGGTCCATTCAATGCTTCTCTTTTCCACTGGGTCCTAGAGTCGTTTTGTTCAAATATCCTATTTTGTTTTCTAACTTTTTATTTCTTATTCAGGTTATATCAGAGTGGTTAACCGATTTCTTTTTTCATTATTCCTAACAGCCTTTCTCCATTACTTCACATATGCCAAGGGGTTCAACCATTTATATTTTAACAGTTTATTTAATTTTCACATTCATTTTCTATTACTCCTATTAACATTTTAAACTTTTGACAAATCTTTAGAATAAATTAGTTTGGAGATCCATTTATTTTAAAATAATAATCCCAATTAATTTTTTATATAAATACATTATTTTTCCAAGTGTCTTAGGTGAAGAATTTTCAAGTGGCTCCATTACATAGGTACTATTACAAAAGTGAAAGGGGAGAAAAACAAATAAGGTGGTGATATGTTTGTGTAAGGGAAAAAATTATCCATTTATTTTAGTGGCTCCATTATATAGATACTATTACAAAGGGGAGAGGGGAGAAAAACAAATAAGGTGGTGATATGTTTGTGTAAAGGATAATAATTTTTTTAGTGACTAAAACTAGTTATACAAATTTATTAAAGATAGTGATTACTGTGTGCCTATAAAAGGAGATATATCCAATTCTGAATTCAAACCGTGGGGGTGAATCGTGTTGAAGTTGTATATGAATTCTGCTTCTTTTTGTAGAATAGATGCTTCTAAATCTCCCCCTCTCCAATTGAGTTTCACTTTATATAATCCCCAATACTTCATATCTGAGACTCTATTTTTGTGTATTTCCCTAAAATGTTTATAAAGATAAGTGTCCGGGTTCCCTTTTTTGATGTTACAGATATGCTCCCTTATTCTGTCCCTTAGCATTCGCGTCGTTTCTCCTATGTAATAAAGTTCACAAGAGCATTGCAGCATATAGATTACTCCTTTATTAGTGCACCTTATTGTGTTTTCTATTTTACACTCCTTAGTGTTATTAGGAGTCCTAACAGTTTTCTTTTTAATGCCATACTGGCATGCTCTGCATACATGGCAGGGAAAAACCTCTCACATCCCCTCCTTTTAGATCTTTATCAAAAGATTTCTTATTTTTATTCTGTTTTTTGTACTCACTTGGTGCAAGAATCATTTTTAAATTTTGTGCTCTCCTATAAATTACCCTTGGGTATGGTGGTATTTTGTCTCCTAGAATTGGGTCATTTTTTAGTAGATGCCAGTGTTTTCTTAACCCCTTAGTGACCAGAGCACTTTTCCATTTGTTGACCGTTTGGGACCAAGGCTATTTTTACATTTCTGCGGTGTTTGTGTTTAGCTGTAATTTTCCTCTTACTCATTTACTGTAAGCACACATATTATATACCGTTTTTCTCGCCATTAAATGGAATTTATAAATATACCATTATTTTCATCATATCTTATAATTTACTATTAAAAAAATTATTATGAGGAAAAAATGGAAAAAAAACAATTTTTTCAAACTTTGACCCCCAAAATCTGTTGCACATCTACAACCACCAAAAATTGAAGTCTTCATCCAAGCGGCATCCATCCGGAGCGAAGCGGCAGCATCCTGAAGACCTCCGACGCGGAACATCCATCCTGGCCGACGACTGAACGACGAATGACGGTTCCTTTAAATGACGTCATCCAAGATGGCGTCCCTCGAATTCTGATTGGCTGTTCCAATCAGCCAATAGAATGCGAGCTCAATCTGATTGGCTGATTGGATCAGCCAATCGGATTGAACTTGAATCTGATTGGCTGATTCCATCAGCCAATCAGAATTTTCCTACCTTAATTCCGATTGGCTGATAGAATCCTATCAGCCAATCGGAATTCGAGGGACGCCATCTTAGATGACGTCCCTTAAAGGAACCTTCATTCTGTTTTAGGACGTCGGAAGAAGAGGATGGATCCGTGCCGGAGGTCTTGAAGATGGAGCCACTCGTCATCGGATGGAAGAAGATAGAAGATGCCGCTTTAATGAAGATGTCTACCGGTCCGGATCTCCTCTTCTGCCCGGATAGGATGAAGACTTCTGCCGGATGATGAACTTCTTCAGCCGCCGCTTGGATCAAAACTTCAGCCGGAGGATGGACGTCTTCAGCCCCCGCTTGGGCTTGGATCAAGACATCGGAGCCTGGACGGATCGGTGATACCCGGCGTGGTGAAGATAAGGTAGGAAGATCTTCAGGGGCTTAGTGTTAGGTTTATTTAAGGGGGTTTGGGTTAGATTAGGGGTATGTGGGTGGTGGGTTGTAATGTTGGGGGGGTATTGTATTTTTTTTTTCCAGGCAAAAGAGCTGAATTCTTTGGGGCATGCCCCGCAAAAGGCCCTTTTAAGGGCTGGTAAGGTAAAAGAGCTTTTCTATTATAATTTTAGAATAGGGTAGGGCATTTTTTTATTTTGGGGGGCTTTGTTATTTTATTAGGGGGCTTAGAGTAGGTGTAATTAGCTTAAAATTGTTGTAATATTTTTCTAATGTTTGTATTTTTTTATTTTTTGTAACTTAGTTCTTTTTTATTTTTTGTACTTTAGTTAGTTTATTTAATTGTATTTATTTGTAGTTATTGTATTTAATTAATTTATTGATAGTGTAGTGTTAGGTTTAATTGTATATAATTGTAGGTATTTTATTTAATTAATTTATTGATAGTGTAGTGTTAGGTTTAATTGTAACTTAGGTTAGGATTTATTTTACAGGTAATTTTGTAATTATTTTAACTAGGTAGCTATTAAATAGTTATGAACTATTTAATAGCTATTGTACCTGGTTAAAATAAATACAAAGTTGCCTGTAAAATAAATATTAATCCTAAAATAGCTACAATATAATTATAATTTATATTGTAGCTATATTAGGATTTATTTTACAGGTAAGTATTTAGCTTTAAATAGAAATAATTTATTTAATAAGAGTTAATTTATTTCGTTAGATTTAAATTATATTTAACTTAGGGGGGTGTTAGGGTTAGGGTTAGACTTAGCTTTAGGGGTTATTACATTTATTAGAGTAGCGGTGAGGTCCGGTTGGCAGATTAGGGGTTAATAATTGTAGGTAGGTGGAGGCGACGTTGGGGGCGGCAGATTAGGGGTTAATAAATATAATATAGGGGTCGGCGGTGTTAGGGGCAGCAGATTAGGGGTACATAGGGATAATGTAGGTGGCGGCGGTGTGCGGTCGGCAGATTAGGGGTTAAAAAAATTTAATAGAGTGGCGGCGATGTGGGGGGGACCTCGGTTTAGGGGTACATAGGTAGTTTATGGGTGTTAGTGTACTTTAGAGCACAGTAGTTAAGAACTTTATGAACCGGCGTTAGCCCAGAAAGCTCTTAACTCCTGGCTTTTCTCTGCGGCTGGAGTTTTGTCGTTAGATTTCTAACGCTCACTTCAGCCACGACTCTAAATACCAGCGTTAGAAAGATCCCATTGAAGGATACGCAAATGGCGTTGGGGGATCTGCGGTATGGAAAAGTCGTGGCTGCAAAGTGAGCGTTAGACCCTTTCCTGACTGACTCTAAATACCAGCGGTAGCCCAAAACCAGCGTTAGGAGCCTCTAACGCTGGTTTTGACGGCTAAAGCCAAACTCTAAATCTAGGCGTTAGTTTTTTATTTTTATTAATTTTAGGTTTTATTAGTTTAAGCTTAGGTTTTATTTTTTTTCACAGGTAAGTTTGTATTTATTTTTAAATAGGTAGTTAGTTAAAAATTGTAACTTTACTTTAGATGTAAGTTAGGGGGTGTTAAGATTAGGGGTTAATATAGTTTAAATTAGGTAGTTGCCATGTACAGCGGTTTAGGGGTTAATAATAGTGATATTAATAGTGATATTTAGTGTTTTAATTAGTGTTGGCGTTGTATGGGAACTGCGGTTTAAGGGTTAAAAGGTTTAGTTAGTGTCGGCGATGTTTGGGAAAGGCGGTTTAGAGGTTAATAGCTTTATTTAATGTTTAGTTAGTGTCGGCGTTGGCGATGTTTGGGAACTGCGGCTTAGAGGTTAATAGCTTTATTAAATGTTTTAGTAAGTGTCAGCGATGTCGGGGAACTGCCTTTTAGATTAGAACAATTAAAAATTCTGAATATGAATAAAGAATGGATCCGAAAATTTAGAAACTGATATATTCATTTTCGGAATTTTAGTTATGAAGACCCATTTATCAAGATGCGGGTGGAGCTTGAGGGCCCGTGTTTCTGGCGAGTCTTCAGACTCGCCAGAAACAGCAGTTGTGAAGCAGCGGTCGAAAGATTGGATCAGCCAAAAGGATTTTTTCAAGCTTAATTCTGATTGGCTGATAGAATTCTATCAGTCAATCGGAATCTAAGGGACGCCATCTTGGATGACGTCATTTAAAGGAACCTTCATTCGTCGTTAGTCCGTCGGAAGAAGAGGATGCTCCACACCAGATGTCTTGAAGATGGACCCACTCTGCGCCAGATGGATGAAGATAAAAGATGCCGTCCGGATGAAGACTTCTGGCCGTCTGGAGGACCACTTCTGCCGGCTTCGTTGAGGACATCTTGCCGCTTGGATGAAGACTTCTCACGGTAAGTGAATCTTAAGGGGTTAGTGTTAGGATGTTTTAAGGGTGTATTGGGTGGGTTTATTTTTAGGTTAGGGCTTTGGGCAGCAATAGAGCTAAATGCCCTTTTAAGGGCAATGGGGAGCTTAGTTTTTTTTAGTTAGGGTTTTATTTGGGGGGTTGGTTGTGTGGGTGGTGGGTTTTACTGTTGGGAGGGTTGTGTGTATTTTCTTTTTCAGGTAAAAGAGCTGATTTCTTTGGGGCAATGCCCCGCAAAAGGTGCTTTCAAGGGCTATTGATAGTTTAGTTTAGGCTAGGGGTTTTTTTTATTTTGGGTGGGCTTTTTTTATTTTGATAGGGCTTTTAGATTAGGTGTAATTAGTTTAAAGATCTTGTAATTTGTTTTTTATTTTCTGTAATTTAGTGGGGGGGGGGTTGTAATTTAGCTAATTTTATTTAATTTATTTAATTGTATTTAATTTAGGTAATTTATTTGTAACGGTATATCGAGGGTTAATACCAGATGAAAGATTCCCTTAATACGGGAATAGCAACACACAAACCCAGTTAATACACCGAACGGCCAAAGAATAATTCAAAGTAGCACTTCCCCCCCAAATACGAGTTAATACACCGAACGGCCAAAGAATAATTCAAAGTAGCACTTCCCCCCCAATGGGGAGCTTAGATTTTTTTAGTTAGGGTTTTATTTGGGGTTTGGTTGTGTGGGTGGTGGGTTTTACTGTTGGGAGGGTTGTGTGTATTTTCTTTTTCAGGTAAAAGAGCTGATTTCTTTGGGGCAATGCCCCGCAAAAGGTCCTTTCAAGGGCTATTGATAGTTTAGTTTAGGCTAGGGTTTTTTTTTATTTTGGGTGGGCTTTTTTTATTTTGATAGGGCTTTTAGATTAGGTGTAATTAGTTTAAAGATCTTGTAATTTGTTTTTTATTTTCTGTAATTTAGTGGGGGGGTTTTTGTAATTTAGCTAATTTTATTTAATTTATTTAATTGTATTTTATTTGTAACGGTATATCGAGGGTTAATACCAGATGAAAGATGCCCTTAATACGGGAATAGCAACACACGAACCCAGTTAATACACCGAACGGCCAAAGAATAATTCAAAGTAGCACTTCCCCCCCAAACACGAGACCAAGCTCCGTCTTGAGGGTAAAACAGTGAACAGCCAGAGCTGTGGGTTTATTGTTCTTATATACACATTCTTACACATTAGTACCACCCACAGGGTTTTGTAAAACAACCAATAAACACATACAATACTCTCAGACACTCCCACACAAAATCATCCCCTCTGCTTGTAATACAATTACCTTACACAATGGGTTACAAAATCCACCCCTCTGCCTGTGATACAATTACCTTACACAATGGGTTACAAAATCCTCCCCTCTGCCTGTGATACAATTACCTTACACAGTGGTTGATACAATTACCTTACACAATGGGTTAATGTAATTATAACCCCTAATCTCCCGCCGCACCGTCGCCGCTACTATAATAAAGTTATTAACCCCTAAACCTAAGTCTAACCCTAACACCCCCCTAGCATAAATATAATTTAAATGAAACTAAATAATATTCCTAAAATTAACTAAATTATTCCTATTTAAAACTAAATACCTATAAAATAAACCCTAATATAGCTACAATATAACTAATAGTTACATTGTAGCTATTTTAGGATTTATATTTATTTTACAGGCAACTTTGTATTTATTTTAACTAGGTACAATAGCTATTAAATAGTTAATAACTATTTAATAGCTACCTAGTTAAAATAACTACAAAATTACCTGTAAAATAAATCCTAACCTAAGTTACAATTAAACCTAACATTACACTATTATTACATTAATTAAATAAATTACCTACAATTACCTAAAATAAAATACAATAAAATAAACTATTCTATAATACAAAAAACAAACTGTTACAAACTGCTATTTGTAACTGGCCCTTTAAATGGAAAATTGCCCTGCTTCCCTGGATTTTGGAGAAGCCTATTTGCCAGCCTCCTTCCACATGACTATGGCCCCTGGAAGATTGTGCCCCTGAGGACATATTGACTTTTGTTGGGTGTGTGTGGCCCTTTAAGAACCGTCTGGGGACATATTGTGACTTTGGTGAACAATGCCTCTTTAAGACTATGTCCCCAGACCTGTGAAATGACTTGTCCCTGGCTTTCTCCCACTTGGTTCAGTTTCATTGTGTGCCATTAAGTGCTATGTGACAGACCCTTCGGTCAGAACTACAGAGATAACTTTGTTCAGCTTCAAGAAGCATTCTAAATACAAGTTTGCTGGGATCAGCTCTAATTAAGTTTAGTGATAAACTTTCCCATTGTCTAATGAGACTTCTAGTAGTGATAAGGTGGACTGCATTGTTTTATTGTGTGTAAAATGTTATCTGCTGAAGTAATGTTGTGGCCTGTCAAAGGGAGTGTCTCTCTATCTAATATCAAATGTGTGATGGGGGATTTTATGCCTCCCCCTGAGAGTGTCCTGTTTGCATGTAACCTCAATAAAAAGCAGGCTGTGTGCTCCAGCACATCAGACCTATTTCTGTCCCTCTAACTTGCAGCTTTGACTCATGTTTGTAGGGGACAGCTTCAGCTATGATCACTACAGGGATTGCTATGCTTTTCATACTCCCTTAGCTACGGGGATTGCTACAGAAGGAAGAGGTTCACCTACTGGAGCCTGGTCGTAGGTCCAGGGCGCAGAGCAGATGGCGAGATACCAGCCCAGCAGCGGTGGTTCATAGAGTCTGCGTTACTTATGGTGGCTACGCAGCAGTTAGAGTGACTACGGTGCTGCTGCTCCTTTGGGGAGCGCTAGGAGCATCCTTTTCTACGGTCCAACTTCCAGCCAGCCTGGAGGCAACCGTAACATTTGGCGGCAGCGGTGGGATTGGCGTCCTAGCGCAAGGAGCAGCACCACAACAGCACTGGTATCGTAGGAGAGTAATTGAGGGCAACGCTAGCCACTGCGCAGCGTCCCTACCTACAGCAGCATGGAGCTGACAAGACACTGGTCAGAACCCTGTGAAGAGCACCTCAACCTGATCCGTCGCTATGAGGGCGCTGATTTCGTTCCAGAGGTAAAGAGGCGGCTAGTCCGATATGGTCCAGACCCTGCACAGGAGGTAGTCAGTCGCCTCATCCGGGAATTGGCTACTGAGAACGAAGCGGCACGAGCCTTTGAGCGCCAACTGTGGAGTTTGAGGGTATGGACAGCTGGTCTCTCTCCCCAGCCGCAGCATGTTCCACAGGGAGAGGAGAGCAGCGACCTCCCTCCCCAGCGGCAGTGTACTGTGCAGAGGGAAGAGACAACCGGTCTCCTTCCCCAACCCCAACCAGAGATACCAGAGGCAGCAGGCCTCATAGACTGGTCCTGGGAGGACCCCCAGCAGGCAGGTGGAGATGGGACCGCAGTCTCTCTACCGGCCCTACAGGGATGCTGGGCAGGCGGCCCAGATCCCCAGCGACAGACCCAGCTACAGGGAGGGGAGAGCATCGACCTCCCTCCCCAGCCGGAGTGTGCCTTCCAGGGAGAGGAGACAACCGGTCTCTCTCCCCAGCCGCAGCATGTTCCACAGGAAGCGGAGAGCATTGACCTCCCTTCCCAACGGCCGCCGGAGTATCAGGAGGAGGAGGTAAGCCAATCTCCCCCTCCCCAGCTAATTCCTAACTTGGGCCCAGGGTTAACAGTGGAGATGTTAACCCCCACTGACCCCCACGTTCCCTTTGCCACCGGGCAGGACTATGCCCCAATTCCCCCAGCAGAAGAGCTGGCATCAGGACAGAGCGCTGCTGGCCTCTGCCCTACAGACCTTGTCCTTGTTACAGGACTGGCCTGCAAACCCCTCACCCCAGCAGAAGCGCTGGCACCAGGGCAGAGTGCCGCTGGCCTCTGCCCCCCAAGTACCATCAGCTATTTGCCCAGCTGCGCCAGGAAGGCCGAGGATGCTACACTTTCATCCTACAACCTGGAACCTACAGGCCAGTACTACGTATTGTGGGGGGGGCTACTTTGCTGCTAACAATTATTTGTGGGTGGGTTGCGAGACTAACTTAGGCACTGACCGGCAGAAGGTCAGGTGCCTGGTTAGTCTCCCTCCAAAAGGGGAGATATGTTACAAACTGCTATTTGTAACTGGCCCTTTAAATGGAAAATTGCCCTGCTTCCCTGGATTTTGGAGAAGCCTATTTGCCAGCCTCCTTCCACATGACTATGGCCCCTGGAAGATTGTGCCCCTGAGGACATATTGACTTTTGTTGGGTGTGTGTGGCCCTTTAAGAACCGTCTGGGGACATATTGTGACTTTGGTGAACAATGCCCCTTTAAGACTATGTCCCCAGACCTGTGAAATGACTTGTCCCTGGCTTTCTCCCACTTGGTTCAGTTTCATTGTGTGCCATTAAGTGCTATGTGACAGACCCTTCGGTCAGAACTACAGAGATAACTTTGTTCAGCTTCAAGAAGCATTCTAAATACAAGTTTGCTGGGATCAGCTCTAATTAAGTTTAGTGATAAACTTTCCCATTGTCTAATGAGACTTCTAGTAGTGATAAGGTGGACTGCATTGTTTTATTGTGTGTAAAATGTTATCTGCTGAAGTAATGTTGTGGCCTGTCAAAGGGAGTGTCTCTCTATCTAATATCAAATGTGTGATGGGGGATTTTATGCCTCCCCCTGAGAGTGTCCTGTTTGCATGTAATCTCAATAAAAAGCAGGCTGTGTGCTCCAGCACATCAGACCTATTTCTGTCCCTCTAACTTGCAGCTTTGACTCATGTTTGTAGGGGACAGCTTCAGCTATAATCACTACAGGGATTGCTATGCTTTTCATACTCCCTTAGCTACGGGGATTGCTACAGAAGGAAGAGGTTCACCTACTGGAGCCTGGTCGTAGGTCCAGGGCGCAGAGCAGATGGCGAGATACCAGCCCAGCAGCGGTGGTTCATAGAGTCTGCGTTACTTATGGTGGCTACGCAGCAGTTAGAGTGTCCACGGTGCTGCTGCTCCTTTGGTGAGCGCTAGGAGCATCCTTTTCTACGGTCCAACTTCCAGCCAGCCTGGAGGCAACCGTAACACAAACAAACACTAAATTACAAAAAATAAAAAAGAATTACAAGCAGTTTAAACTAATTACACCTAATCTAAGCCCCCTAATAAAATAAAAAAGCCCCCCAAAATAAAAAAAATGCTACCCTATTCTAAAATACAAAATTAATCAGCTCTTTTACCAGCCCTTAAAAGGGCTTTTTGCGGGGCCTTGCCCCAAAGTAATCAGCTCTTTTGCATGAAAATAAAAATACAATACCCCCCCAACATTACAACCCACCACCCACATACCCCTACTCTAACCCACCCAAACCCCCCTTAAAAAACCTATCGCTAATCCCCTGAAGATCTCCCTACCTTGAGTCGTCTTCACTCAGCCGAGCCGAATTCTTCATCCAAGGTGCGCAGAGGAGGTCCATCATCCAGTAGAAGTCTTCATCCAAGCGGGGCAAGAAGAGGCCCTCCCTCGGAACAGCCAATAGAATGCAAGTTCAATACGATTGGCTGATTGGATCAGCCAATCGGATTGAACTTTAATCTGATTGGCTGATTGAATCAGTCAATCAGATTTTTTCTACCTTAATTCCAATTGGCTGATAGAATTCTATCAGCCAATCGGAATTGAAGGGACGCCATCTTGGATGACGTCCCTTAAAGTAACCTTCATTCGTCGTTAGTCCGTCGGTAGAAGAGGATGGCTCCGCGTCGGCTCCTTTGAAGATGGCTCTGCTCCGGATGGATGAAGATTGAAGACGCCCCCTGGATGAAGACTTCTACCGGATAGATGACCTCTTCTTGCCCCGCTTGGATGAAGACTTCTACCGGATGATGGACCTCCTCTGCGCACCTTGGATGAAGAATTCGTCTCGGCTGAGTGAAGACGACTCAAGGTAGGGAGATCTTCAGGGGGTTAGCGATAGGTTTTTTTAAGGGGGATTTGGGTGGGTTAGAGTAGGGGTATGTGGGTGGTGGGTTGTAATGTTGGGGGGGGGTATTGTATTTTTATTTTCATGCAAAAGAGCTGATTACTTTGAGGCAATGCCCCACAAAAAGCCCTTTTAAGGGCTGGTAAAAGAGCTGATTACTTTTGTATTTTTGAATAGGGTAGGGAATTTTTTATTTTGAGGGGCTTTTTTATTTTATTAGGGGGCTTAGATTAGGGGTAATTAGTTTAAACTGCTTGTAATTCTTTTTTATTTTTTTGTAATTTAGTGTTTGTTTTTTGTATTATAGCATAGTTTATTTTATTGTATTTTATTTTATGTAATTGTAGGTAATTTATTTAATTAATGTAATGATAGTGTAGTGTTAGGTTTAATTGTAACTTAGGTTAGGATTTATTTTACAGGTAATTTTGTAGTTATTTTAACTAGGTAGCTATGAAATAGTTATTAACTATTTAATAACTATTGTACCTAGTTTAAATAAATACAAAGTTGCCTGTAAAATAAATATAAATCCTAAAATAGCTACAATGTAACTATTAGTTATATTGTAGCTATATTAGGGTTTATTTTATAGGTAAGTATTTAGTTTTAAATAGGAATAATTTAGTTAATTTTAGGAATATTATTTTGTTGTTTAAATTATATTTATGTTAGGGGGGTGTTAGGGTTAGGGTTAGAGTTAGGTTTAGGGGTTAATAACTTTATTATAGTAGCGGCGACGGTGCGGGCGGGAGATTAGGTGTTAATAATTGTAGGTAGGTGGCGGCAATGTTAGGGAGGGCAGATTAGGGGTTAATACTATTTATTATAGTGTTTGCGAGGTGGGAGTGCGGCGGTTTAGGGGTTAATACATTTATTATAGTGGCGGCGAGGTCCAGTCGGCAGATTAGGGGCTAATAAGTGTAGTTAGGTAGCGGCGACGTTGGGGGGGGCAGATTAGGGGTTAATAAATATAATATAGGGGTCGGCGATGTTAGGGGCAGCAGATTAGGGGTTCATAGGTATAATGTAGGTTGCGGCAGTGTCCGGTCGGCAGATTAGAGGTTAAAAATTTTTATTACAGTGGCGACGATGTGGGGGGGCCTCGGTTTAGGGGTACATAGGTAGTTTATGGGTGTTAGTGTACTTTAGAGCACAGTAGTTAAGAGCTTTATATTCACACGTTAGCCCATAAAGCTCTTAACTACTGACTTTTTTTTGCGGTTGGAGTCTTGTCGGTAGAGGCTCTACCGCTCACTTCTCCCAAGACTCCAAATACCGGCGTTAGGCAGATCCCATTGAAAAGATAGGATACGCAATTGGCGTAAGGGGATCTGCGGTAGCCTGGAATCACGGTAGGGAAGTGAGCTGTAGACCTGTACCTGCCTGACTCTAAATACCAGCGGGCGGCCAAAAGCAGCGTTAGGAGCCCTTAACGCTGCTTTTGACGGCTAACTCAGAACTCTAAATCTAGGTGATAGTTAACTTTGTGACCAAATGAAGCATGGCTTTTCTGCCCAAAACCAGTTCCACAGAGTCTTCTATCCTGGAGATAATTGGGAAGTAATCCAATTACCTCCAAGGACAGAGGCAAAACTCCATTGAACACATGGTAGCAAAAGACAATAAAATACATAAAAATATATAACTGTGCAGCTATTGCATAAAACAGGTACATTCAACATATGCCCAGATAGCTTAGATCTGAGCGCACATTATTACTGAATGGCGCTCAGGTCACACACATACAGTTCAATTGCCATGGAGCCAAGTCTTTCACATAGTCTTTCGTTATACAAATGGGCTCCATGGCATAGCTATCTGGGGTATCACTGTTCAAATAGGGCAAGCACCGAACGACCCGGCCTTTGTGTCTTTGTGGGGGAAAATCAAGCGTTTCAACATGGGGCCATAGTCTAAAGGCAGCAGGCGGGCAACCAGGCTCCTCCAATGCACAGTGGCGAGATTGGTCTCATCACATTATTTAATTGTAGGGTTAGGTTAGGTGTTAGTGTAACTTAGGTTAGATTTTATTTTACAGGTAAATTTGTATTTATTTTAGCTGGGTAGTTATTAAATAGTTAATAACTATTTAGTAACTATTCTACCTAGTTAAAATAAATACAAACTTGCCTGTAAAATAAAAATAAAACCTTAGCTAGATTCAATGTAACTATTAGTTATATTGTAGCTAGCTTAGGTTTTATTTTACAGGTAAGTATTTAGTTTGAAATAGGAATAATTTAGGTGATAATAGTAGGTTTTATTTAGATTTTTTTAAATTATATTTAAGTTAGGGGGTGTTAGGATTAGGGTTATATTTAGGGGTGAATAAATTTAATATAGTGGCGGGGACGTTGGGGCAGCAGATTAGGGGTTAATAAATGTAGGTAGGTGGCGGCGATGTTAGGGACAGCAGATTAGGGGTTAATAATATTTAACTAATGTTTGCAAGGCGGGAGTGCAGCGGATAAGGGGTTAATATGTTTATTATAGTGGTGGCAATGTCCGGAGCGGCAGATTAGGGGTCAATAAGTATAATGTAGGTGTCGGGGATGTTGGGGGTGGCAGATTAGGGTTTAATAAGTGTAAGATTAGGGGTGTTTAGACTCGGGGTTTATGTTAGGGTGTTAGGTGTAAACATAACTTTTATTTCCATAGGAATCAATGGGGCTGCGTTACTGAGTTTTACGCTGCTTTTTTTGCAGGTGTTAGACTTTTTCTCAGCCGGCTCTCCCCATTGATGTCTATGGGGAAATCGTGCATGAGCACGCACAACCAGCTCACCGCTGACTTAAGCAGCGCTGGTATTGGAGTGCAGTGTGGAGCGCAATTTTGCTCTACGCTCAATTCTTGTCTTTTAATGCCGGGTTTGTAAAAACCCGTAATACCAGCGCTGCAGTTAAGTGAGCGGTGACAATAAAGTGCACGTTAGCAACGCACCCCTGTTACCGCAAAACTCGTAATCTGGCTGTTTGCCTCCTCTGAAGGTGGTGAAGTAAGTTTGTGCTTGATTTCTATGATCTATGATAAGCGCTTCTAAGCATTCTGAAGCACAATTCCTCTCAGAGTACAGTGTTTGTCAGAGGGATGTGAAGAGAGTATCGCCTATTGATTTTTATGGTTTCACTCATGGGAAATATTTTCAAGGGTTCTCTGTTATCTTTCGTAGGGATTCATCTCCTACCTCCCTTTTCAGATCGACTATATACTCTTATATACCATTACCTCTGCTGATAGGTTTCAGTACTGGTTTGGCTATCTGCTGTATGTGGATGGGTGTCTTTCGGTAAGTATGTATCATTATTTAAGACACTCTCAGCTATGGTTTGGCGCTTTATGTATTAATATAAAGTTTTAAATATATGTATTTACTTATATTTGCCATGAGTCAGGTCTATGTGTATTTCCCTTTGCAGTCTAACAGTTTAAGTATAGGAGTCATGTTTTAGGAAGTTATTTTTTTAATATTTTCTTACCTGGGGTTTAGTCTTTTTTACAATTTGACTTGTTTTTCCTTAATTTCGCGGGCAAATCTAGGCTTGCGAGGGCGCAAAATACTGTTATTTATTACATAATTTTTTTCGTGAAATTTTTTTGCCGTGAATTTGCGTCTATATTGTTGCGAGTTTCGTCATTTCCTGCGTCTTTATTGACTTTAAGTTGTTTGGCGCGAAGTCGTGCTTGTTATGATGTGAGTTGCATCATTTGTGGATGGTTATATTACCCCACTTCCTTTATGCTCCCTACTCTCTTTATATTCGAGAGGACTATGCTATTTGATTTTCTGCTTATTTAGCATATGCATGTTTTCCCATTCCTGAAACTGCTATATGAGGAAATTGGATATTTTGTTTAAATTTTATTTTTTCTTTTACATTTTACAAGATGTCTCAGTCTGATCCTGTCTCGGAAGCTACTGTAGGAACCATGCTGCCTGAACACAGTTCTACCAAAGCTAAGTGTATCTGTTGTAAGCAAGCTGAGATTTTATCTCTGTCTATATTATGTAACAGTTGTCATGATAAGCTTTTGCATGCCGATAATGTTTCTATTAGCACTAGTACAGCGTCTGTTGTTCCCTCAACATCTAATATACATGATGTCCCTGTTGATATGAAAAATTATATTGCTGATGCAATACAGAAGGCTATGTCTGCTATTCCGCCTTCTAATAAACGTAAAAGGTCTTTTAAAACTTCTCATAAAACTGATGAAATTTGTAATGACCGACAACATACTGAAATATCCTCCTCTGAAGAGGATCTCTCTGGTTCAGAATATACTACTTCAGATTTTGACATTGCTAAATCTTCTTATTTTTTTAAGATTGAATATATTCGGTCTTTGTTGAAAGAAGTATTCGTTACTTTGGGTATTGAGGAGTCTGGTCCTCTTGATAACAAAACCAGTAAATGTTTAAATTCTGTTTTTAAACCTCCTGTGATTACTCAAGTTTTTCCTGTCCAAGATGCGGTTTCTGATGTGATTGCTAAGTAATGGTTTAAACCTGGTGCTTCTTTTAATCCTTCTTCTAGGTTATAAGTTATATCCTTTACCAGTGGCTAATTTGGAGTTTTGGGAAAAAGTCCCTAAGGTTGATGAGGCTATTTCAACTCTTGCAAGATATACTACTATTCCTATGAAAGATAATATTTCTTTTAAGGATCCTTTAGATTGGAAGATTTAATCTTATCTGATGAATGCTTATTTACATTCTGGTTATATTCTCAGGCCTGCCATTTCTATGGCTGATGTTGCGGCTGCATACATTTTTTTTTTGTTTGGATAGCTTAGCACAACAGGAAGCAGATCCTGATTTGTCTAGCATTGTTCATTTGCTTAAACATGCTAATCATTTTATCTGTGATGCTATTTTTTGATATCATCAAGATTGATGTTAAATCTGTGTCTTTAGCTATTTTAGCTAGAAGAGCTTTATGGCTTAAACCATGGAATGCTGACATTGTATCTAAATCTAGATTACTATCTCTATCTTTCCAGGGTAATAAATTATTTGATTCTCAGTTGGATTCTATTATTTCCACTATCACTGGGGGGAAGGGCGTTTTTTTGCCCCAAGATAAAAAATCTAAGGGTAAATCTAAAGCTTCTAATAGTTTTCGTTCCTTTCGTCAGAATAGAGAACAGAAAACCACTCCTTCCCCTAAGGACTCTGGTTCCCCAAGACTGCATGAAGGTGCAGCCTTCAATCTAGTTCAACCGGTGGGGGGCATATTGAAATTAATTCAAAACATTTGGGCAGATTCTGTTAAGAATTAGTGGATTCAGAGCATTGTCTCTCAAGGGTATCGAATCGGTTTCAGAATAAGACCTCCTTGAGAAGATTCCAGATCACTATCGGTTTCTGAGATTCTTTTTTCTAGACAAGCATTACCAATTTGTCGCTCTTCCATTTGGCCTGGCGACAGCTCCAAGAATCTTTTCAAAGGTTCTTGGTGCCCTTCTATCTGTATTCAGAGAGCAGGGTATTGCAGTGTTTCCTTATTTGGACGATATCTTGGTACTGGCTCAATCTTCTCATTTAGCATAATCTCACACAAATCAACTAGTGTTGTTTCTTCAAAGACATGGTTGGAGGATCAATTTACCAAAGAGTTTCTTGATTCCTCAGACAAGGGTCACCATTTTAGGTTTCCAGATAGATTCAGTGTCCATGACTCTGTCTTTAACAGACAAGAGATGAATGAAATTGGTTTCAGCCTGTCGAAACCTTCAGTCTCAATCTTTCCCTTCAGTGGCTATGTGCATGGAAGTTTTAGGTCTCATGACTGCAGCATCGGACGCGATCCCCTTTGCTCGTTTTCATATGAGACCTCTGCAGCTTTGCATGCTGAATCAATGGTGCAGGGATTATACTCGGATATCACATTTGATATTATTAAATCCCAGCATTCTACTCTCTCTGACTTGGTGGTTAGACCATCATTGTATTGTTTAAGGTGCCTCTTTTGTTCATCCTTCCTGGACTGTAGTCTCAACAGATGCAAGTCTTTCAGGTTGGGGAGCTGTCTGGGGGTCTCTGACAGCACAAGGGGTTTGGAATCCTCAAGAGGCGAGGTTACCAATCAATATCTTAGAACTCTGTGCTATTTTCATGGCTCTTCAGGCTTGGCATCTATTAAAGAGAGAACTTTTTATTCTCTTTCAGACAGACAATATCACAACTGTGGCATGTGTCAATCATCAGGGAGGGACTTGCAGTCCTTTAGCAATGAAAGAAGTATCACGGATACTTTCTTGGGCGGAATCCAACTCTTGTCTATTTTCTGTGATTCATATCCCAGGTGTAGACAATTGTGGAGCGGATTATCTCAGCCGTCAGACTTTACATCTGGGGGAGTGGTCTCTCCATCCTGATGTGTTTTTTCAGATTGTACAGATGTGGGGTCTTCCAGAAATAGATCTGATAGCTTTCCATCTAAACAAGAAACTTCCCAGATACCTTTCCAGGTCCAGGGATCCTCAGGCGGAGATGGTGGATGTGTTAGCAGTTCCTTGGTCTTACCAACTTAAAATATTTTTCCGCCTCTAGTAATTCTTCCAAGGGTGATCTCCAAGATCCTAATGTAACAATTGCATGTGTTTCTGATAGCACCAGCATGGCCTCACAGGTTTTGGTATGCAGATCTTGTCCGGATGTCCAGTTGTCAACCTTGGCCACTTCCTTTAAGGCCAGACCTTCTATCTCAAGGGTCGTTTTTCCATCAGGATATCAAATCGCTAAATTTGAAGGTATGGAAATTGAATGCTTAGTGCTTAGTCATAGAGGTTTCTCTGACTTAGTGATTAATACTATGCTACAGGTTCGTAAGTCTGTTTCAAGAAAGATTTATTATCGAGTTTGGAAGACTTATATTTCATGGTGCTCTTCTCATAGATTCTCTTGGCATTCGGACAGATAGCTCAGCATGCTAAGGCACTGTGGCTGAGCTCTGTAGCAACCCAAGTTTTGCAGGTTCGAGGTCCACTCATCCTTCCAAGGTCGATAAAATGAGCAGTGCCTTGAGACCCTTACGGGTGATTAGCCGCGCTTTATAAGTACCCAATACAATACAATTTTAGAATTCCTAGAATTTTACAGTTTCTTCAGGATGGTTTGGATAAAGGTTTGTCTGCAAGTACTTTGAAGGGACAAATCTCTGCTCTTTCTGTTTTATTTCATAGAAAGATTGCTAAACTTCCTGATATTCACTGTTTTGTTAAGGCTTTGGTCCGTATCAAGCCTGTTATTAAAAAAAAAATCTCCTCCTTGGAGTCTTAATTTGGTTTTGAAGGTTTTGCAGGCTCCTCCTTTTGAGCCTATGCATTCTTTGGATATTAAACTGCTTTCTTGGAAAGTATTGTTCTGCTAGAAGAGTTTCTGAATTGTCTGCTCTCTTGTGAGTCTCCCTTTCTGATTTTCCATCAGGATAAAGCTGTTTTGCGGACTTCGTTTAAATTTCTTCCTAAGGTTGTGAATTCTAACAATATTAGTAGGGAAATTATTGTTCCTTCCTTGTGTGCGAATCTTAAGAATTCTCTTGAGAAGTCGTTACACTCTTTGGATGGGGTAAGAGCTTTGAAATACTATGTTGAGGCTACTAAAGATTTCAGGAAGACTTCTAGTCTATTTGTTGTATTTTCTGGTTCTAGGAAAGGTCAGAAGGCTTCTGACATTTCTTTGGCATCTTGGTTAAAGCTTTTGATTCACAAGGCTTACTTGGTGGCGGGGCAGTCTCTGCCTCAGAGGATCACAGCTCATTCTACTAAATCAGTTGCCACTTCTTGGGCTTTTTAGAATGAAGCTTCAGTTGATCAGTTTTGCAAAGCAGCAACTTGGTCTTCTTTGCATACATTTATTAAATTGTACTATTTTGATGTATTTGCTTCTTCTGGAGCAGTCTTTGGAAGAAATGTTCTTCAGGCAGCTGTCTCAGTTTGATTCTTCTGTTTATAAAAATAACTTATTTATTGGATTTAACTTCTCAGCGAAATAGCTGTTTTTATTTTATCCCTCCCTCTCTAGTAACTCTTCTGTGGACTTCCACATATTGGGTATTTTATCCCATACATCACTAGCTCATGGACTCTTGCCATTTACATGAAAGAAAACATAATTTATGTAAGAACTTACCTGATAAAATCATTTCTTTCATATTGGCAAGAGTCCATGAGGCCCACCCTTTTTATGGTGGTTATATTTTTTTGTATAAAAGCACAATATTATTTTCCAGTTCCTCTTTTTGTATGCTTTTCTACTCCTTATTTTATCACCCCACTACTTGGCTATACGTTAAACTGCAGTGTGTGGGTGTGGTGAGGGGTGTATTTATAGGCATGTTGAGGTTTGGGAAACTTTGCCCCTCCTGGTAGGAATGTATATCCCATGCGTCACTAGCTCATGGACTCTTGCCAATATGAAAGAAATGAATTTATCAGGTAAGTTCATACATAAATTATGCTTTTCCTGTATGTGAAGAACATTGGAATGGGAAATATTAATAACTCCTGTCAGGTTAGTCCGCAAGCAATAAGTTTTTCTCCTGTGCTCCGGAGAATAAGTTAGCGCGGTATCCGAACTCCTGAAGTTAGCACGCATCTGCTTTCACTCATGCTAAACAGTTTTACTTTTAAAGGGACACTAAATGCACATTTGTTCTTTAATGATTCAGACAGAGCAGTAATTTTAAGCAACTTTCTAATTTACTCCTATTATCAACTTTTCTTCATTCTCTTGCTATCTTTATTTTAAAAGCAGGAATGTGATGCATAGGAGCCGGCCCATTTTTGGTTGAGAACCTGGGTTATGCTTGCTTATTGGTGGCTAAATGTCAGCCTCCAATAAGCAAGCACTATCAATTGTGCTGAACCGAAAATGGTCTGGCTGCTAAGATTTACATTCATGATTTTCAAATAAAGATAGCAAGAGAACAAAGAAAAACTGAAAATAAGAGTAAATTAGAAAGTTTGGTTCAGTGTCCAATTAACTTGTAATACGCACGCTAACCCTCGCACCACTTGTAATCGGTTACTAACCACAAGGAACACAAGCAACACATGGCAGATAACACTGACTTCTCCTATGTGGGACAGACACATTCTGCTTCCCAGAACCCCCAGTAGGAGCCATACTTTCAAAAACACTGAGCTGTAGGTGTTCACTTCTTCCACCTTGCCTAGAGCAAGTGTAACGGCCGGCATCAGATAACGCGACTCTGTTAATCTTCATGGTCATGTTGTCAGGTTGGGATGGGAGTTTGTAATGTTCATTGTATAATGGGCCTAAAAGAGAAGGGAACATCATTATAATGAGCTTCTAACTGTACAGAATAAAACACAAAAATAAAATGAAAGTCTTGAAAATTTTAGTTTCTAATAAACCCACTAGTCACTGTGTGTGTACAGCTGGGTATATTCCCTGTACGTATTGGTGATGCCCTGTGGTCACTGTGTGTGTGTACAGCTGGGTATATTCCCTGTACGTATTGGTGATGCCCTGTGGTCACTGTGTGTGTACAGCTGGGTATATTCCCTGTACGTATTGGTGATGCCCTGTGGTCACTGTGTGTGTGTACAGCTGGGTATATTCCCTGTACGTATTGGTGATGCCCTGTGGTCACTGTGTGTGTACAGCTGGGTATATTCCCTGTACGTATTGGTGATGCCCTGTGGTCACTGTGTGTGTATACGGCTGGGTATATTCCCTGTACGTATTGGTGATGCCCTGTGGTCACTGTGTGTGTATACAGCTGGGTATATTCCCTGTACGTATTGGTGATGCCCTGTGGTCACTGTGTGTGTGTACAGCTGGGTATATTCCCTGTACGTATTGGTGATGCCCTGTGGTCACTGTGTGTGTACAGTTGGGTATATTCCCTGTACGTATTGGTGATGCCCTGCGGTCACTGTGTGTGTACAGCTGGGTATATTCCCTGTACGTATTGGTGATGCCCTGTGGTCACTGTGTGTGTGTACAGCTGGGTATATTCCCTGTACGTATTGGTGATGCCCTGCGGTCACTGTGTGTGTATATAGCTGGGTATATTCCCTGTACGTATTGGTGATGCCCTGCGGTCACTGTGTGTGTGTACAGCTGGGTATATTCCATGTACGTATTGGTGATGCCCTGTGGTCACTGTGTGTACAGCTGGGTATATTCCCTGTACGTATTGGTGATGCCCTGTGGTCACTGTGTGTGTACAGCTGGGTATATTCCCTGTACGTATTGGTGATGCCCTGCGGTCACTGTGTGTGTACAGCTGGGTATATTCCCTGTACGTATTGGTGATGCCCTGTGGTCACTGTGTGTGTACAGCTGGGTATATTCCCTGTACGTATTGGTGATGCCCTGCGGTCACTGTGTGTGTACAACTGGGTATATTCCCTGTACGTATTGGTGATGCCCTGCGGTCACTGTGTGTGTGTACAGCTGGGTATATTCCCTGTACGTATTGGTGATGCCCTGTGGTCACTGTGTGTGTGTACAGCTGGGTATATTCCCTGTACGTATTGGTGATGCCCTGTGGTCACTGTGTGTGTACAGCTGGGTATATTCCCTGTACGTATTGGTGATGCCCTGTGGTCACTGTGTGTGTCTACAGCTGGGTATATTCCCTGTACGTATTGGTGATGCCCTGTGGTCACTCTGTGTGTGTACAGCTGGGTATATTTCCTGTACGTATTGGTGATGCTCTGTGGTCACTGTGTGTGTATATAGCTGGGTATATTCCCTGTACGTATTGGTGATGCCCTGTGGTCACTGTGTGTGTGTACAGCTGGGTATATTCCCTGTACGTATTGGTGATGCCCTGTGGTCACTCTGTGTGTACTGCTGGTTATATTCCCTGTGGGTATTGGTGATGCCCTGTGGTCACTATGTGTGTGTACAGCTGGGTATATTCCCTGTACGTATTGGTGATGCCCTGTGGTCACTGTGTGTGTACAGCTGGGTATATTCCCTGTACGTATTGGTGATGCCCTGTGGTCACTGTGTGTTTACAGCTGGGTATATTCCCTGTACGTATTGGTGATGCCCTGCGGTTACTGTGTGTGTACAGCTGGGTATATTCCCTGTACGTATTGGTGATGCCCTGTGGTCACTGTGTGTGTACAGCTGAGTATATTCCCTGTACGTATTGGTGATGCCCTGCGGTCACTGTGTGTGTGTACAGCTGGGTATATTCCCTGTACGTATTGGTGATGCCCTGTGGTCACTGTGTGTGTACAGCTGGGTATATTCCCTGTACGTATTGGTGATGCCCTGTGGTCACTGGGTGTGTGTACAGCTGGGTATATTCCCTGTACGTATTGGTGATGCCCTGCGGTCACTGTGTGTGTGTACAGCTGGGTATATTCCCTGTACGTATTGGTGATGCCCTGCGGTCACTGTGTGTGTACAGCTGGGTATATTCCCTGTGGGTATTGGTGATGCCCTGTGGTCACTGTGTGTGTATACAGCTGGGTATATTCCCTGTACGTATTGGTGATGCCCTGTGGTCACTGTGTGTGTGTACAGCTTGGTATATTCCCTGTACGTATTGGTGATGCCCTGTGGTCACTGTGTGTGTGTACAGCTGGGTATATTCCCTGTACGTATTGGTGATGCCCTGTGGTCACTGTGTGTGTGTACAGCTGAGTATATTCCCTGTACGTATTGGTGATGCCCTGTAGTTACTGTGTGTGTATACAGCTGGGTATATTCCCTGTACGTATTGGTGATGCCCTGCGGTCACTGTGTGTGTGTACAGCTGGGTATATTCCCTGTACGTATTGGTGATGCCCTGCGGTCACTGTGTGTGTACAGCTGGGTATATTCCCTGTACCTATTGGTGATGCCCTGTGGTCACTGTGTGTGTGTACAGCTGGGTATATTCCCTGTACGTATTGGTGATGCCCTGCGGTCACTGTGTGTGTACAGCTGGGTATATTCCCTGTACGTATTGGTGATGCCCTGTGGACACTGTGTGTGTATATACAGCTGGGTATATTCCCTGTACGTATTGGTGATGCCCTGTGGTCACTGTGTGTGTGTGTACAGCTGGGTATATTCCCTGTACGTATTGGTGATGCCCTGCGGTCACTGTGTGTGTACAGCTGGGTATATTCCCTGTACGTATTGGTGATGCCCTGTGGTCACTGTGTGTGTACAGCTGGGTATATTCCCTGTACGTATTGGTGATGCCCTGTGGTCACTGTGTGTGTGTACAGCTGGGTATATTCCCTGTACGTATTGGTGATGCCCTGTGGTCACTGTGTGTGTGTGTACAGCTGGGTATATTCCCTGTACGTATTGGTGATGCCCTGTGGTCACTGTGTGTGTACAGCTGGGTATATTCCCTGTACGTATTGGTGATGCCCTGTGGTCACTGTGTGTGTGTACAGCTGGGTATATTCCCTGTACGTATTGGTGATGCCCTGTGGTCACTGTGTGTGTATACAGCTGGGTATATTCCCTGTATGTATTGGTGATGCCCTGCGGTCACTGTGTGTGTGTACAGCTGGGTATATTCCCTGTGGGTATTGGTGATGCCCTATGGTCACTGTGTGTGTACAGCTGGGTATATTCCCTGTACGTATTGGTGATGCCCTGTGGTCACTGTGTGTGTACAGCTGGGTATATTCCCTGTACGTATTGGTGATGCCCTGTGGTCACTGTGTGTGTACAGCTGGGTATATTCCCTGTACGTATTGGTGATGCCCTGTGGTCACTGTGTGTGTATATAGCTGGGTATATTCCCTGTACGTATTGGTGATGCCCTGCGGTCACTGTGTGTGTGTACAGCTGGGTATATTCCCTGTACGTATTGGTGATGCCCTGCGGTCACTGTGTGTGTGTACAGCTGGGTATATTCCCTGTACGTATTGGTGATGCCCTGTGGTCACTGTGTGTGTACAGCTGGGTATATTCCCTGTACGTATTGGTGATGCCCTGTGGTCACTGTGTGTGTGTACAGCTGGGTATATTCCCTGTACGTATTGGTGATGCCCTGTGGTCACTGTGTGTGTATATAGCTGGGTATATTCCCTGTACGTATTGGTGATGCCCTGTGATCACTGTGTGTGTACAGCTGGGTATATTCCCTGTACGTATTGGTGATGCCCTGCGGTCACTGTGTGTGTGTATAGCTGGGTATATTCCCTGTACGTATTGGTGATGCCCTGTGGTCACTGTGTGTGTATACAGCTGGGTATATTCCCTGTACATATTGGTGATGCCCTGCGGTCACTGTGTGTGTATACAGCTGGGTATATTCACTGTACGTATCGGTGATGCCCTGTGATCACTGTGTGTGTACAGCTGGGTATATTCCCTGTACGTATCGGTGATGCCCTGCGGTCACTGTGTGTGTATACAGCTGGGTATATTCCCTGTACGTATTGGTGATGCCCTGTGGTCACTGTGTGTGTGTACAGCTGGGTATATTCACTGTGTGTATTGGTGATGCCCTGTGGTCACTGTGTGTGTACAGCTGGGTATATTCCCTGTACGTATTGGTGATGCCCTGCGGTCACTGTGTGTGTATACAGCTGGGTATATTCCCTGTACATATCGGTGATGCCCTGTGATCACTGTGTGTGTACATCTGGGTATATTCCCTGTACGTATCGGTGATGCCCTGCGGTCACTGTGTGTGTATACAGCTGGGTATATTCCCTGTACGTATTGGTGATGCCCTGTGGTCACTGTGTGTGTGTACAGCTGGGTATATTCACTGTACGTATTGGTGATGCCCTGTGGTCACTGTGTGTGTACAGCTGGGTATATTCCCTGTACGTATTGGTGATGCCCTGCGGTCACTGTGTGTGTATACAGCTGGGTATATTCCCTGTACGTATTGGTGATGCCCTGTGGTCACTGTGTGTGTGTACAGCTGGGTATATTCCCTGTACGTATTGGTGATGCCCTGCGGTCACTGTGTGTGTACAGCTGGGTATATTCCCTGTACGTATTGGTGATGCCCTGTGGTCACTGTGTGTGTACAGCTGGGTATATTCCCTGTACGTATTGGTGATGTCCTGTGGTCACTGTGTGTGTGTATATAGCTGGGTATATTCCTTGTACGTATTGGTGATGCTCTGTGGTCACTGTGTGTGTGTACAGCTGGGTATATTCCCTGTACGTATTGGTGATGCCCTGTGGTCACTGTGTGTGTATACAGCTGGGTATATTCCCTGTACGTATTGGTGATGCCCTGCGGTCACTGTGTGTGTACAGCTGGGTATATTCCCTGTACGTATTGGTGATGCCCTGTGGTCACTGTGTGTGTACAGCTGGGTATATTCCCTGTACGTGTTGGTGATGCCCTGTGGTCACTGTGTGTGTGTACAGCTTGGTATATTCCCTGTATGTATTGGTGATGCCCTGTGGTCACTGTGTGTGTATACAGCTGGGTATATTCCCTGTACGTATTGGTGATGCCCTGTGGTCACTGTGTGTGTATACAGCTGGGTATATTCCCTGTACGTATTGGTGATGCCCTGCGGTCACTGTGTGTGTGTACAGCTGGGTATATTCCCTGTACATATTGGTGATGCCCTGTGGTCACTGTGTGTGTGTACAGCTGGGTATATTCCGTGTACGTATTGGTGATGCCCTGCGGTCACTGTGTGTGTGTACAGCTGGGTATATTCCCTGTACGTATTGGTGATGCCCTGCGGTCACTGTGTGTGTACAGCTGGGTATATTCCCTGTACGTATTGGTGATGCCCTGTGGTCACTGTGTGTGTGTACAACTGGGTATATTCCCTGTACGTATTGGTGATGCCCTGTAGTTACTGTGTGTGTGTGTACAGCTGGGTATATTCCCTGTACGTATTGGTGATGCCCTGTAGTTACTGTGTGTGTATATAGCTGGGTATATTCCCTGTACGTATTGGTGATGCTCTGCGGTCACTGTGTGTGTGTGTACAGCTGGGTATATTCCCTGTACGTATTGGTGATGCCCTGTGGTCACTGTGTGTATACAGCTGGGTATATTCCCTGTACGTATTGGTGATGCCCTGTGGTCACTGTGTGTGTACAGCTGGGTATATTCCCTGTACGTATTGGTGATGCCCTGCGGTCACTGTGTGTGTGTACAGCTGGGTATATTCCCTGTACGTATTGGTGATGCCCTGTGGTCACTGTGTGTGTCTACAGCTGGGTATATTCCCTGTATGTATTGGTGATGCCCTGCGGTCACTGTGTGTGTGTACAGCTGGGTATATTCCCTGTACGTATTGGTGATGCCCTGCGGTCACTGTGTGTGTGTACAGCTGGGTATATTCCCTGTACGTATTGGTGATGCCCTGTGGTCACTGTGTGTGTGTACAGCTGGGTATATTCCCTGTACGTATTGGTGATGCCCTGCGGTCACTGTGTGTGTGTACAGCTGGGTATATTCCCTGTACGTATTGGTGATGCCCTGTGGTCACTGTGTCACTGTGTGTGTACAGCTGGGTATATTCCCTGTACGTATTGGTGATGCCCTGCGGTCACTGTGTGTGTGTACAGCTGGGTATATTCCCTGTACGTATTGGTGATGCCCTGCGGTCACTGTGTGTGTATACAGCTGGGTATATTCCCTGTACGTATTGGTGATGCCCTGTGGTCACTGTGTGTGTGTATACAGCTGGGTATATTCCCTGTACGTATTGGTGATGCCCTACGGTCACTGTGTGTGTATACAGCTGGGTATATTCCCTGTACGTACTGGTGATGCCCTGTGGTCACTGTGTGTGTATATAGCTGGGTATATTCCCTGTACGTATTGGTGATGCCCTGCGGTCACTGTGTGTGTGTACAGCTGGGTATATTCCCTGTACGTATTGGTGATGCCCTGCGGTCACTGTGTGTGTACAGCTGGGTATATTCCCTGTACGTATTGGTGATGCCCTACGGTCACTGTGTGTGTATACAGCTGGGTATATTCCCTGTACGTACTGGTGATGCCCTGTGGTCACTGTGTGTGTATATAGCTGGGTATATTCCCTGTACGTATTGGTGATGCCCTGTGGTCACTGTGTGTGTACAGCTGGGTATATTCCCTGTACGTACTGGTGATGCCCTGTGGTCACTGTGTGTGTACAGCTGGGTATATTCCCTGTACGTATTGGTGATGCCCTGTGGTCACTGTGTGTGTACAGCTGGGTATATTCCCTGTACGTATTGGTGATGCCCTGTGGTCACTGTGTGTGTACAGCTGGGTATATTCCCTCTGGGTATCGGTGATGCCCTGCGGTCACTGTGTGTGTATACAGCAGGGTATATTCCCTGTGGGTATCGGTGATGCCCTGCGGTAACTGTGTGTGTATACAGCTGGGTATATTCCCTGTGGGTATCACTGATGCCCTGCAGTTACTGTGTGTGTAAAACAGATGGGTATATTCCCTGTGGGTATCGGTGATGCCCTGCGGTCACTGTGTTTGCGTACAGCTGGGTATATTCCCTGTGATTATTTGTGATGCCCTTCAGTCACTGTATGTATACAGCCTGGTATATTCCCTGTGAGTAATGGTGATGCTCTGCGGTCACTGTGTGTGTGTACAGCTGGGTATATTCCCTATGGGTATTGGTGATGCCCTGCGGTCACTGTGTGTGTATACAGCTTGGTATATTCCCTATGGGTATTGGTGATGCCCTGTGGTCACTGTGTGTGTATACAACTGGGTATATTCCCTGTGGGTATTGGTGATGCCCTGCAGTCACTGGTTGTGTATACAGTTGGGTATATTCCCTATGTGTATTGGTGATACCCTGCAGTCACTGTGTGTGTATACAGCTGAGTATATTCCCTGTGGGTATTGGTGATGCCCTGCAGTCACTGTGTGTGTATACAGCTGAGTATATTCCCTGTGGGTATTGGTGATACCCTGCAGTCACTGTGTGTGTATACAGCTGAGTATATACCCTGTGGGTATTGGTGATGCCCTGCAGTCACTGGTTGTATATACAGCTGGGTATATTCCCTGTGGGTATTGGTAATGCTCTGCGGTCACTGTGTTCATACAGCTGGGTATATTCACTGTGGGTATCGGACGGTGATGCCTTGCGGACCCTGTGTGTGTGTATACAGCTGGGTATATTCTCTATCGGTATTGGTGATTCCCTGTGGTCGCTGTGCGTGTACAGCTGGGTATATTTTTTGTGGGTATTGGTGATGCTCTGCAGTCACAGTGTGTGTATATAGCAGGGTATATTCCCTGTGGGTTTCGTTGATGTCCTGCGGTCACTGTGTGTATACAGCTGGGTTTATTCCTTATGTGTATTGTTAATGCCCTGCAGTCACTGTGTGTAAAACAGATGGGTATATTCAAGGTGGGTATTGGTGATGCCCTGCGGTCACTGTGTGTGTGTATACAGCTGGGTATATTCCCTGTGGGTATCGGTTATGCCCTGCGGTCACTGTGTGTGTACAGCTGGGTATATTCCCTGTGGGTATTGGTGATGTCCTGCGGTCACTGTGTGTGTGTACAGCTGGGTATATTCCCTGTGGGTTTCGGTGATGCTCTGCGGTCACTGTGTGTGTATACAGCTGGTTATATTCCCTGTGGGTATCAGTGATGCTTGGCGGTCACTTTGTGTGTATACAGTTGGTATATTCCCTGTGGGTATTGGTGATGCTCTGCGGTCATTGTGCGTGTGTGTACAGCTGGGTATATTCCCTGTGGGTATTGGAGATGCCCTTCAGTCACTGTGTGTGTATGCAGCTGGGTATATTCCCTGTATGTATTGGTGATGTCCTGCAGTCACTGTGTGTGTTTACATCTGGGTATATTCCCTGTGGGTATTGGTTATGCCCTGCGGTCACTGTGTGTGTACAGCTGGGTATATTTCCTGTGTGTATTGGTGATGCTCTGCGGTCACTGTGTGTGTTAACAGCTGAGTATATTCCCTGTGAGTATTGGTTATTCCCTGCGGTCACTGTGTGTGTATACAGCTGGGTATATTCCCTGTCTGTATTGGTTGATGCTCTGCGGTCACTGTGTGTGTACACAGCTGGGTACATTCCCTGTGGGCATCGTTGATGCTCTGCGATCAATGTGCGTATATATAACAGGGTATATTCACTGTGGATATCAGTGATACCCTGCAGTCACTGTGTGTGTATACAGCTGGGTATGTTCCCTGTGGGTTTCGGTAATGCCCTGCGGTCACTGTGTGTGTATACGACTGGGTATATTCCCTGTGGGTATCGGTGATGCCCTGTGGTCACTGTGTGTGTATACAGCTGGGTATATTCCCTGTGGGTATTGGTGATGCCCTGCGGTCACTGTGTGTGTATAGAGCTGGGTATATTCCCTGTGGGTATCGGTGATGCCCTGCGGTCACTGTGTGTGTATACAGCAGGGTATATTCCCTGTGGGTATCGGTGATGCCCTGCGGTAACTGTGTGTGTATACAGCTGGGTATATTCCCTGTGGGTATCACTGATGCCCTGCGGTTACTGTGTGTGTATACAGCTTGGTATATTCCCTGTGGGTATCGGTGATGCCCTGTGGTCACTGTGTGTGTGTGTACAGCTGGGTATATTCCCTGTGGGTATTGGTGATGCCCTACGGTCACTGTGTGTGTATACAGCAGGGTATATTCCCTGTGGATATCGGTGATGCCCTGTGGTCACTGTGTTTTTACAGCTGGGTATAATCCCTGTGAGTATCGGTGATGCCCTTCAGTCCCTGTGTGTATACAGCCTGGTATATTCCCTATGAGTATTGGTGATGCCCTGCGGTCACTGTGTGTATATAAAGCAGGGTATATTCCCTGTGGGTATCGGTGATGCCCTGCGGTAACTGTGTGTGTATACAGCTGGGTATATTCCCTGTGGGTATCGCTGATGCCCTGCGGTTACTGTGCGTGTATACAGCTGGGTATATTCCCTGTGGGTATCGGTGATGCCCTGCGGTCACTGTGTTTGTGTACAGCTGGGTATATTCCCTGTCTTTATTTGTGATGCCCTTCAGTCACTGTGTGTATACAGCCTAGTATATTCCCTGTGAGTAATGGTGATGCTCTGTGGTCACTGTGTGTGTATACAGCTTGGTATATTCCCTGTCTTTATTTGTGATGCCCTTCAGTCACTGTGTGTATACAGCCTAGTATATTCCCTGTGAGTAATGGTGATGCTCTGTGGTCACTGTGTGTGTATACAGCTGGGTATATTCCCTGTCTTTATTTGTGATGCCCTTCAGTCACTGTGTGTATACAGCCTAGTATATTCCCTGTGAGTAATGGTGATGCTCTGTGGTCACTGTGTGTGTATACAGCTTGGTATATTCCCTATGGGTATTGGTGATGCTCTGTGATCACTGTGTGTGTATACAACTGGGTATATTCCCTGTCGGTATTGGTGATGCCCTGCGGTCACTGTGTGTGTATACAGCTTGGTATATTCCCTATGGGTATTGGTGATGCTCTGTGATCACTGTGTGTGTATACAACTGGGTATATTCCCTGTCGGTATTGGTGATGCCCTGCGGTCACTGTGTGTGTATACAGCTTGGTATATTCCCTATGGGTATTGGTGATGCTCTGTGATCACTGTGTGTGTATACAACTGGGTATATTCCCTGTCGGTATTGGTGATGCCCTGCGGTCACTGGTTGTATATACAGCTGGGTATATTCCCTGTGGGTATTGGTAATGCTCTGCGGTCACTGTGTGTATACAGCTGGGTATATTCACTGTGGGTATCGGTGATGCCTTGCGGACCCTGTGTGTGTGTATACAGCTGGGTATATTCTCTATCGGTATTGGTGATTCCCTGTGGTCGCTGTGCGTGTACAGCTGGGTATATTTTTTGTGGGTATCGGTGATGCTCTGCAGCCACAGTGTGTGTATATAGCAGGGTATATTCCCTGTGGGTTTCGTTGATGCCCTGCGGTCACTGTGTGTGTATACAGCTGGGTTTATTCCTTATGTGTATTGTTAATGCCCTGCAGTCACTGTGTGTAAAACAGATGGGTATATTCACTGTGGGTATTGGTGATGCCCTGCGGTCACTGTGTGTGTGTATACAGCTGGTTATATTCCCTGTGGGTATCAGTGATGCTTGGCGGTCACTGTGTGTGTATACAGTTGGTATATTCCCTGTGGGTATTGGTGATGCTCTGCGGTCATTGTGTGTGTGTACAGCTGGGTATATTCCCTGTGGGTATTGGAGATGCCCTTCAGTCACTGTGTGTGTATGCAGCTGGGTATATTCCCTGTATGAATTGGTGATGTCCTGCAGTCACTGTGTGTGTTTACATCTGGGTATATTCCCTGTGTGTATTGGTGATGCCCTGCGGTCACTGTGTGTGTACAGCTGGGTATATTTCCTGTGTGTATTGGTGATACTCTGCGGTCACTGTGTGTGTAAACAGCTGGGTATATTCCCTGTGAGTATTGGTTATTCCCTGCGGTCACTGGGTGTGTATATAGCTGGGTATATTCCCTGTCTGTATTGGTTGATGCTCTGCGGTCACTGTGTGTGTACACAGCTGGGTACATTCCCTGTGGGCATCGTTGATGCTCTGCGATCAATGTGCGTATATATAACAGGGTATATTCACTGTGGATATCAGTGATACCCTGCAGTCACTGTGTGTGTATACAGCTGGGTATATTCCCTGTGGGTTTCGGTGATGCCCTGCGGTCACTGTGTGTGTATACGACTAGGTATATTCCCTGTGGGTATCAGTGATGCCCTGTGTTCACTGTCTGTGTATACAGCTGGGTATATTCCCTGTGGGTATTGGTGATGCCCTGCGGTCACTGTGTGTGTATACAGCTGGGTATATTCCCTGTGGGTATCGGTGATGCCCTGCGGTCACTGTGTGTATATACAGCAGGGTATATTCCCTGTGGGTATCACTGATGCCCTGCGGTTACTGTGTGTATATAGCTTGGTATATTCCCTGTGGGTATTGGTGATGCCCTGTGGTCACTGTGTGTGTGTGTACAGCTGGGTATATTCCCTGTGGGTATCGGTGATGCCCTACGGTCACTGTGTGTGTATACAGCAGGGTATATTCCCTGTGGGTATCGGTGATGCCCTGTGGTCACTGTGTTTTTACAGCTGGGTATAATCCCTGTGAGTATCGGTGATGCCCTGCGGTCACTGTGTGTGTGCACAGCTAGGTATATTCCCTGTGGTTATTGGTGATGCCCTTCAGTCCCTGTGTGTATACAGCCTGGTATATTCCCTATGGGTATTGGTGATGCCCTGCGGTTACTGTGTGTGTATACAGTGGGGTATATTCCCTGTGAGTATTGGTGATGCCCTGCGGTCACTGTGTGTGTATACAGCTTGGTATATTCCCTGTACGTACTGGTGATGCCCTGTGGTCACTGTGTGTGTATACAGTTGGGTATATTCCCTGTACGTACTGGTGATGCTCTGCGGTCACTGTGTGTGTGTACAGCTGGGTATATTCCCTATGGGTATTGGTGATGCCCTGCAGTCACTGTGTGTGTATACAACTGGGTATATTCCCTATTGGTATTGGTGATGCTGTGCAGTCACTGTGTGTGTATACAGCTGAGTATATTCCCTGTGGGTATTGGTGATGCCCTGATGTCACTGTGTGTCTAAACAGCTGGGTATATTCAATAGGGTATTGGTGATGCACTGCGGTCGCTGTGTGTGTATGCAGCTCGGTATATTCCTTATGGGTATTGGTGATGCTCTACGGTCACTGACTGTGTATACAGCTGGGTATATTCCCTATGGGTATTGGTGATGCCCTGCGGTCACTGATTGTGTATACAGCTGGGTATATTGCCTGCGGGTATTGGTGATGACCTGGGGTCACTGTGTGTGTATACAGCTTGGTATATATTACCTATGTTTATTCGTGATGCTCTGGGGTCACTGTGTGTGCATACAGCTGAGTATATTCCCTGTGGGTATTGGTGATGCCCTGCGGTCACTGTGTGTGTATACAGCTGGGTAACTATATTCCCTGTGGGTATTGGTGATGCCCTGTGGTCACTGTGTGTGTGTACAGCTGGGTATATTCCCTGTGGGTATCGGTGATGCCCTGTGGTCACTGTGTGTGTGTACAGCTGGGTATATTCCCTATGGGTAATGGTGATGCTCTACGGTCACTGTGTGTGTATACAGCTGGGTATATTTCCTGTGGGTATTGGTGATGCTCTGCAGTCACTGTGTGTGTATACATTTGGGTATATTCCCTGTGGGTATTGGTGGTGCTATGCGGTTACTGTGTGTGTATACAGTTGGGTATATTCCTGTGGGTATTGGTGATGCCCTGCGGTCACTGTGTGTGTATACAGTTGGGTATATTCCCTATGTGCATTGGTAATGCCCTGCGGTCCCTGTGTGTGTATGTAGCTGGGTATATTCCTTATAGGTATTGGTGATGCTCTGCGTTCACTGTGTGTGTGTACAGCTGGGTATATTCTTTGTGGGTATTGGTGATGCCCTGCGGTCACTGTCTGTGTATACAGTTGGGTATATTCCTTGTGCGTATTGGTGATGCTCTGCGGTCACTGTGTGTGTATACAACTGGGTATATTCCCTGTGGGTATTGGTGATGCCCTGTGGTCATTGTGTGTGTGTACAGCTGGGTATATTCCCTGTACGTATTGGTGATGCCCTGCGGTCACTGGTTGTGTACAGTTGGGTATATTCCCTATGTGTATTGGTGATGCCCTGCAGTCACTGTGTGTGTATACAGCTGGGTATATTCCCTGTGTGTATTGGTGATGCCCTGCGGTCACTGTGTGTATATACAGCTGGGTATATTCCCTGTGGGTATTGGTGATGCCCTGCAGTCACTGTGTGTATATACAACTGGGTATATTCCCTGTGGGTATCGGTGATGCCCTGCGGTCACTGTGTGTATATGCAGCTGGGTATATTCCCTGTGGGTATTGGTAATGCCCTGCGGTCACTGGGTGTATATACAGCTGGGTATATTCCCTGTGGGTATTGGTGATGCCCTGCGGTCACTGTGTGTGTGTACAACTGGGTATATTCCCTGTGGGTATCGGTGATGCCCTGTGGTCACTGTGTGTGTGTGTACAGCTGAATATATTCCCTGTGGGTATCGGTAATTCCCTGCGGTCACTGTGTGTGTGTACAGCTGGGTATATTCCCTGTGGGTATTGGTGATGCCCTGCGGTCACTGTGTGTGTGTACAACTGGGTATATTCCCTGTGGGTATCGGTGATGCCCTGTGGTCACTGTGTGTGTGTGTACAGCTGAATATATTCCCTGTGGGTATCGGTAATGCCCTGCGGTCACTGTGTGTGTGTGTATACAGCTGGGTATATTCCCTGTGGGTATCGGTGATGCCCTGTGGTCACTGTGTGTGTATACAGCTGGGTATATTCCCTGTGGGTATCGGTGATGCCCTGTGGTTACTGTGTGTATACAGCTGGGTATATTCCCAGTTGGTATTGGTGATGCGCTGCTTTCACTGTGTGTTTATACAGCAGGGTATATTCCCTGTGGGTATCAGTGATGCCCTGCGGTCACTGTGTGTTTATACAGCTGGGTATATTCCCTATGGGTATTGGTGATGCTCTGCGGTCACTGTGTTTATACAGCTGGGTATATTCTCTGTGGGCATCGGTGATGCTCTGCGGTCACTGTGCTTATATAGCTGTGTATATTTTCTGTGGGTATCGGTGATGCCCTGCGGTCACTGTGTGTTTATACAGCTGGGTGTATTCCCTGTGGGTATCGGTGAGGCCCTGCGGTCACTGTGCGTGTATACAGCTTGGTATATTCCCTATGGGTATCGGTGATGCCCTGCGCTTACTGTGTATGTATACAGCTGGGTATTTTCCCTGTGGGTATCGGTGATAGCCTGCGGTCACTGTGTGTGTTTACAGCTGGGTATATTCCCTGTGGGTATCGGTGATGCTTTGCGTTCACTGTGTGTGTATACCGCTGGGTATTTTCCCTGTGGGTATCGGTGATATCCTGCGGTCACTGTGTGTGTTTACAGCTGGGTATATTCCCTGTGGGTATTGGTGATATCCTGTGGTCACTGTGTGTGTTTACAGCTGGATATATTCCCTGTTCGTATCGGTGATGCCCTGCGGTTAGTGTGTGTTTACAGGTGGGTATATTCCCTGTGGGTATCGGTGATGCCCTGCGGTCACTGTGTGTGTTTACAGCTGGGTATATTCTCTGTGGGTTTCGGTGATGCCCTGCGGTCACTGTGTGTGTATAAAGCTGGGTATATTCCCTGTGGGTATCGGTGAGGCCCTGCGGTTACTGTGTGTATAAAGCTGGGTATATTCCCTGTGGGTATCGGTGAGGCCCTGTGGTCACTGTGTGTATACAGCTGGGTATATTCCCTGTGGGTATCGGTTATGCCCTGTGGTCACTGTGTGTGTACAGCTGGGTATATTCCCTGTGGGTATTGGTGATGTCCTGCGGTCACTGTGTGTGTGTACAGCTGGGTATATTCCCTGTGGGTTTCGGTGATGCCCTGCGGTCACTGTGTGTGTATACGGCTGGGTTCTTCTCTCAAACAACAAGTGCAAAGAAAGAAACTTATAAAGACATGATAAACCCTCCCCCTACAGGCTGCCAATCAAAGCAGACCGTGTGCAAAGACTCACAGAGTTGTGTGCAATATGTCAAAGTTAATCAAATCATACATCCAACAAGTATTTACAACTGTGTCCATTTAAACAGGCTGTGGTAACCTACAATGTTAAAAAGTACAATATGTTAATAAGGTGCACGTGAGTATCCAACTCATGAACCCCATACAGAACGTCAAAGATCTAAGATTCCGGATAATCGATCATGTTACTCCTCTAAGGAGGGAACAGAGCCAAAGTCCTCATACAGAAGGAAGCCAGATGGATATACTAATTGGGAACTCTAACCCCCAAGGGACTAAACGTACACACTGGCTGGCAGTGTTTCCTATAAACCACTGAAAATGGACTTGGTATGGTCCCACACCTTTTCTGATATGGAAAGAGCACTTAACATGAGAGTTCACCATTCCATGCAGACCATGATGCAAGTTAAGATGATATCCATGGGATTTAACGTACAGACTGGTTGATAGTGTTTCCTATAAACCACTGAAAATGGAGTTGTTGTGGTTCCACACCTTTTTTTTTTATATATATTAACATGAGAGTTTACCATTGCATGCTGGCCAAGATGCTAGTTAAGATGAGATCCTATTTTTATTTTAAAAATCTGTCTGACTGTCTAGTCCTCTAACACATCGGTCGAATACCTTAATGTTGTAAGACACGTGTCTAAGTAAATGATTTAGGGTTGTGACAACACTAGAAAGGATAGTGGTGTTCTTTTGGACTGTGTGCTGTGTGTTTTGGTTTTTATTTTTAATATTTAGTCAAATCATTGGCACCTCTGCACTTGATTTTACATATGTGGCGTTTTCCAATTTTTGAGCCCATATATTTTTCTATTTGTCTTTTGTTTATTTTTCTTTTTTCCTTTTTGTCTTCTAGATGATTCGGCTGGTTATTAAGAAGCTCTTTTGACATTTTTTAGTTAAGTTTCTTGATATAGCTTAGGGCGGGACTAGAGTTGTGGTGCCTGCTGTCACCCACATAAAAATATTCTTTGGGCACTGACTGGGAAGAGGGATCTACAATGATGAGGTTTCGTATTTTCAGATTATAGTAGGGCCATAAGAAACAAAAAAGATTAGAGGTGTTTAGATAGTGGCTTATAAGTCCGCATAAGCATTGCGGCACCCCCATTTCCCAAGGGAGCTCCCTTCCGGCAATCACCCCACCTCTTGCCCTCCCCAATGGGTACCAATCCCCAAAAGAGCGGAGCTCTGGGACAAGGGGTCGCTGGAGCAACCTGGGGTAAAGGACACCGGGGATGCGGGATGACATGGCCGGCCGGCAGTTCCAAGGGCCCGGCCAGCCGGAGAGGGGCTAGGCGGTCAGGGACCAGCAAAGGTCTGGGAGATCATGGTTGCTCTAAAAAAAACAAATCCACTGAGAAACAAGAGGGGGCTAGGTAGTAGGGGGTGAAGGTTTAACCCTTGCAGCCTGGTATCCATGACAGCTCCCCCCTTCCAGTTCGGCAGTCTTGGCTAGATCCACACACGGGTCAGCCTGGGGCTGTCTGAGGAGCTATTCCACTTCAGTTTGCCAGGAAATTCCATCAGTGTTTCCATTGATTTTTCCTGGCCTGTACTGAAGGTAAAAGTTTAAGGGCTGCAAGGCTAAACTCCACCGCAGCAAACGTCCGTTGTCCCCAAAAACTCGGTTGAGCCAGGCTAGGGGATTGTGAATGGTGAAGGGCCTTCCATAGAGGTATGGTTAAAGCTTCTTAAGGGCCCACACCAGGGCCAGGCACTCCTTTTCCACCACTGCATAGCCTACCTCCATGGGTAACAGCTTTTGGCTGATGTAGGCTACGGGATGGTCCTGCCCTTCCTCGTCCATCTGACTTAGTACTGCTCCCAACCCGAACATTGAGGCATCTGTGTGGACACAAAACCGTTTGGTTGGGTTAGGAGTGGCCAGGAAAGGGGGGGGGAGATCAATGCAGTATTAAGGTTCTGGAAAGCAGTTTTACATTCTGAGGACCACAGGACCTGTTTGGGTAGTCATTTACAGGTTAGGTCAGTCAGGGGTTCGGCTAGGGCACTGTAATTGGGGACAAATTTACGGTAGTACCCTGTGGTCCCTAGGAAAGCTAAGACTTGGGTTTTGGTCTTGGGGGTGGGCCAGTTCGCAACTGCCTCAATCTTGTCCGGCTCTGGCCGCTGCTTCCCGCAGCCCTCCTGGTGTCCAAGGTACTGGACCTCCGAGCGCCCTATTGTACACTTGTAGGGCTTCAGCGTCAGACCAGCAGCCCTGATGCGGTCTAGAAAGATGCCTAGGTGGACCAAATGATCCTCCCAGTTGTCGTTGTAGATCGCAATGTCATCCAGGTATGCACAGGCATAGTCCTGGAGGCCATCCAGGAGGAGATCTACCATTCTCTGGAAGCTTGCCGGAGCAATCTTCATCCCAAATGGCATGACCTTAAACTGGTAGAGGCCGAAGAGGGTGATGAATGCTGACTTGGGGATGGACCTGGGATCCAAGGGGATCTGCCAGTATCCCTTGCAGAGGTCTAGGGTGGTCAGGAAGTAGCCACAGGCGATCCAGTCTAGTAGGTCATCGACCCAGGGCATAGGGTAGGCATTGGTCATGTTTCTGTCATTGAGCCTACGGTAGTTTATGCAGAACCTGGTGGTCCCATCCCGCTTGGGTACCATCACCACTGGGGAGGCCCAGGGACTGTTGCACGGTTCAATAACACCTAGGCCCAGTATTTCCCTGAGCTCTCGATGCATACTGTCTCTGACTGCCCTGGGGACCCGGTACGCTGTCTGTCGCAGGGGCGCCTGCCCAGGGGTCTCCACTCGGTATATCGCTGCCGTGGTGTACCCAGGGGTAGTGGAGAATATGTCTCACCTATCCGCTAGCATTTGCCAGACTTGCTCCTTCTGTCTAGTCAGTAGCCTCTTGTCCAGCTGTATGTCTGCTATGCCTGGGGGGACCTCATCTCATCCAGGGAGCTCTGGCATGGGAAGACTCTCGGAGTCCTCCACAGCTGGAGCACAAATGGTGGCCACGTCCCTGGCACTTTCTAGGTATGCCTTCAGCATGTTCATATGAAAGGTCCGGTGAACCCGGTCATCTAAACATTTAGCTACCAGATATGTGGTGTCGTTCAGCTGCTCTACCACTCAGTAGGGTCTCTGCCAGAAGGCCTGTAGCTTGTCCTTATTGACAGGCTTCAAGGCTAGGACCTTCTGCCCCACTGCCAGGTTCCGGTTACGAGCATTCCGGTCGTACCACCGCTTCTGTCTGCTTTGAGTGACCTGAAGGTTCTCTCGCACCATTTCGGTGAGGTCCTTCAGTCGGTCCCTGAATTCAAGAACGTACTCCACAACGGAGCGTCCCTTCTCTTATGTGGATCCCTCCCAGTGGGCTCTTAACAGGTCTAGGGGTCCCCTTAATTTCCGGCCATACACTAGCTCAAATGGGGAGAATTCCATGGATTCCTGGGGAACCTCTCTGTATGCAAATAGGAGGTGCGGCAGGTATCTTTCCCAGTCCCTGTGAGAGGCCGAGAATGTCCTAAGCAACTGCTTCAGGGTCCTGTTGTACCTCTCACATAACCATTAGTCTGGGAGTGATAGGGGGCACTGTGCAGGGGTTTGATCACACACAGTTTCCATAACGGCCGGGTGATCTCCGCAGTGAACTGAGTTCCCTGGTCGGAGATCACTTTCAGGGGAAAGTCTACCCTGGTAAATATCCAGAGCATTGCATCTGCCACCGTCTCTGCCTGGATATTAGCCAAAGGGATTGCCTCCGGGTATCTAGTGGCATAATCTACCACTGTGAGTATATATTTCTTCCCTGTGGGGCTGGGTCAGGCCAAGGGACCAATGATATATACAGCGACCCTGCTGAAGGGTTCATCAATGATGGGGAGGGGTGTAAGGAAGCTTTGGAATGGTCCCCTGTCTTCCCTACTTTCTGGCAAACTTCGCAAGTCTGACAGTATCGCTTAATATCAACTGTAGTCTGACTAAGGTCTGGGTTAGTCAGTGATGGGTCCTGGACTTTCCTAGATGTCCTGCTAGGGGGATATCATGCCCTATCCGCAGCAGGTCGTACTGATATTTCTTCGGTACCACCAGCTGGCGCTTGGGCACCGGCCCTTTTCTCCTCTCTGAGATACAGTACAGGAGCCCTTTCTCCCACTGAAAATGTTCCTCCCCTGGGCCCTAGGGGTCAGTCCCTACTCGGTCACGGTAAGGGGCTAGGGTTGGGTTGCTCAGAGTCTCCTGGGCAAAGTCAGAGGGGGACGCCCAGGAGATTTGGTCAGAGGGTAGGGTAGGAGTCGGGGTGGAATGTCTTACCTGGGTCCCCAGATCAGGTGCAGTGGCTTGCTGGCGGGTGGTAATTACACCAACATCCGTGGGGTTATCCCACACAAAAGGTAGAGGCAAGGTGGCTGAGGTAGTTTTCTAACAAGACCTCAGTGTGCAGATGGCTCATGACTCCCACTTCCACAACACGGGAGCCCACACCACAATCTAGATGCACTCGGGCTCTGGGGATCCTTAGTACTCCACCCCCAGCCAACCAAACTGCAAGTGACCTCCCTGTGTGGTCTGAGGCGGGGGTCAGGTGGGGGTTAAACCAGGGTGACTTTAGCTCCAGTGTCTCTTAGTCCCCAGTCTGACTGCCCATTGACCCAGACATCCTGGCGATGGTGCCGGTGGTTGTCGCCAGTCGTGGGGTCCACCTCATGCAGGACCCCGACTTCTACTTCTGCCTAGTGAGCATAATTGGTAGGGCCCTCTGCATACAGACAGTGGGCAGCAGCTTGATAGCTCCCGACAGGAGCTCTTGCCCACTAAGCCGAAGGGGGGTTCCTTGGTGGCTGCACCGGACAGTCCTTTCTGAGGTGGCCCACCTGCCCACACCCGTAGCATCTCCGGGGTGCACTGGGTCTGGCGGGGCGGACAGGTGCTGGTCATGTCGGTGGTTGCCGAGGAGCTGTTGGAGGGTGGGCAGGGCCTGGAGCAGAGCGAGGCACTGGTCGTGGCTCAAGCGGACCTGACGCCGGGCATCCAGGTACTGGTCTGCCAGGATGGCTGCTTTGTCTGCTGTTTTGGGTCGCCAATCGTGGACCCATTCTCTTACCTCTGCTGAAGCATGGTTGTAGAAGTGCTCCAGCAGGATGAGCTGTGTGGCTTTGGCCAAGGTGGTCAGTTTGTAGCTGGTGAACCAAGAGTCCATAGCACGGGTGAATCGGTGTGTCCACTCCGAGAAAGGCTGCCCCTCTTGCCGCCCCAGTTCTCGGAATTTCTGCCGGTGAGCTTCCGGCGTGAGGCCATTTCAGGCAAGGATATGCTCCTTAACTTTTTCATAGTCTATCCTGCTTCCCGAGCAAGATGGTAACTTGGTCGCCATGGGCTACTCCCTGAAGCTCACACTGCATTTCGAAGCTGTTAATTTCTTCCCCCTCATCCTTGATTGCACAGAAAGCCTCAAGAGGCAACTTTGGTGGCCGAGAAGCCCGACCCGGGGAAGCCGGTGGGGTTCCCCCCATAGAATTATTGACCTCCGCTAACTTGAGCTGGGTGGCTTCAATCACTATCTTGGTGATGACCTCCGCTGGTGGGGTGGTGTCGAAGAGCGACAGCCGCCACTGGACCTCTCTCTGTACCTCTTAGAGGACCGTCTCTACTGTGGATGCCATACTGGGCTGCTCACTGCTTTGGTCGCTATCGGACCCACCAGCTGGCTCATTAGCACGATCGTCCTCCATCAGTTCCTCGATGGTGGCTGCCTTAGACTTGTGGCCGGCAGTTTTTCCCCAAGCTTCCAGCAAGTCTTTTAGTGTTTCCTTTCGGAGCCCAGCATGCTGTTCCATCCGAAGAAGTCTTCAGTTGGTGGTTTGGACATTCCAGGTAGATGGAAGTATCCCACTGCTGCCAACCAATGTGACGGACCGACTGGGTAGCTCCGAGAAAGGATCATTCTTGTACCTGGAACCTGCTGCTATGTAGTGGAGAAAGTGATTTTAGGCAATCCCACCCAAATAACTAGACAGACTAGCATTCAGGTGAAAACACAAAGTACCTCTTTATTGGGAAAGCACACATTTTTTTTATTCACAATCTCATCAAGATAAGAGTCTTATCAGTCCCCCAATTCTCCCGCCCTTCCCGTCCTACCAGACAGGCTGGAGCCTTCCATAGAGTCAATTGTCCCATAGTATCCAGCGGTATAGTGATGGTGGTTCCGGGTTGATCCTGGGGGAGCGGCAGCACTTCCAGGGTGTCGTTGGAAAGCCGGAGCTATGAGTGATTAAACATACACCGGGAAGGCCACTGGGGAGTAGGGGTTGTAGAGGGGGGGCTGGAACCCCCGGTTCCCAAGGGAGCTCCCTTCCGGCAATCACCCCACCCAGCGATCTGGGGTAAAGGACACTGGGTATGCAGGATGATGTGGCCGGCCGGCAGTTCTGGGGACCCGGCCAGCCTGGGAGGGACTAGGCGGTCAGGGACCAGCTCTTTCATGATGATGTGAAAACCATAAAACAAAGCAAATCAAAGGTCTGGAAGATCGCGGTTGCTCTAAAAAAAAAAAAATCTGCTGAGAAACAAGAGGGAGCTAGGTAGTAGGGGGAGGAGGTTTAACCCTTGCAGTCTGGTATCCATGACACTCTTCCTATCTCTCTGATAGATCGTGACAGGAGTGATTCAGAGTGACATATTTGTGTGTCACTGAGATACCCTCCAGCAGGCAATTAGTGGATTAGGTCAAAGGTATCTGGCTGCAGACTGGAGCTCCACTCTAGACAGGAAACATGTGACCTCCACTCAAAGGTTTTCTGTTTGCTTCTTTTTTTTAAAAAACAACTTTAATGTAACAACCAAAAGACAATAATTATGAAAACTAAATATTTTGCAGCTTTCTAGCCAGCCCCATGGACACGAAGGAACGTAGGGGGAGGAGGTTTTGACCCATGGGAGGAGTTAGTCCCATATTTGGTGGAGTGGGGTGGATCCCAGGAGAAGGCTATATAAGGAAGTGTGGTGCGGCCGGCCATCTCCAGAAAATTTTCATAGGCATCAAAAAAATGTTGGTCCTCTGGGTATGTCATTCCTGAGATGCTGAACCTGCCCTGCATCTGGGCTCCTAAGGTAATTGCTTATTCCTTCTTCGTTAGAAGGTCCAAGCTCTTTAGGGGTTAACCCCCCTCCTTTAAAGATGTTGGAGTCCTTATCATAAATATATTTATTCTGGGATTTAGTGTGTTCAGTGGATGTGGGGCAGGGTTATGTTTATGTAACTCTTCTACTTAGGTAAGAGTGGTATAACGGGCTTGTTTTTCCCCTCACAGACATGAGGGTTAATATATCTTCTACGTTTATCGCCTTCCTGTCAAAGGGACATTTTATACTGCTTTTCTTCTTTTCCCAGCAACCCTGCGTTGGTATGAGAAGTACTTTCTCTCTAACATAGAGGCTATTTTTCTGCAACTGTTATACTATTATCCAAGATTGTGTTGCCTTTATACAAACTATCCCTCAGACACAAGGGGTTTATTGTTACCCCCCTTAAGTTTAGTTGTGAGTCATTCAGTCTAGTAGCGGATGGTAGATTTGGAGACCTCCCTTTCCTTAGATGTAAGTTGTGGGAACTGGTAAGGTGTCTGGGTCCGTCTGAGGAATTGCAGCATCAGTCTTTGCGGCTCTAGAGAGACCGTTTCTTTCACACACATATCTGTTAGAGTAGCAGACAGAGCGGTAGGGGGATTTTTGTTGGTACGGCTAAACTAGATTGCTGTTACACCTGGTATTTGCCGTAGGTTTCTTTGTGCTGTGATATATGCTTAAGGAACGCAAATTAATCTGGGGTGTATTAAGGCTGTGCAGTCTATATTACTATATGGAGCTACAGCGCCTTTTTTATGAGGGGTCGGCAGCAGCTCTTACTTTATTTTCTGCAGTTCTATTGTAAAATTAAAGTATGCTTGAACTCCTTTTTGGGTACATGTCTGTTATATTTTCTGGTGTCGTGAAGACTCCTCACTGTCATTACAGTTATTACATTGTACCTTAGGTTTGCACCTGATTCCTATACTTATGTATGTGGATGCGCATAGTATGCAGATTTTTTCGTTACCCTGGGCAGAGTACTGTAATGCTTTTCAGAATAAAAGGAATTCTTTGAACTGCACCTTAATAGAGTTCCAAGTTTTTATGTTTATGATTGATTCTAAGGGGAAACTATGTGAGATCCGGTGTTGGCGGGGTTAACTTTCCCGCCGCTGGTCTTTTTGGCGCAATCTAGCTCTCTTCCAGATCAGTGGCGAGTCTAGGGCCTAATATTTGCAGAGTCCATCAGGCAGTGGCATAAAATGATTATATCTTTGCTGAATAAGGGAATATAGATGATATTCCTTCTTGGGGATCGCTAAGCAATATTTGGAAGTTTTTTCTCTTTTCAGAGGGGGTGGTGTTTTCTCTCCTTATGGTAAAGTTTGGTGCCCTAGGGGGTATTCATATTATGTACGTTTGTAAGTACTAATTGTCTGCTGTTCTGGTTTACACTCTCTGCTCTGGCTCCCTTGGTTTTGTCTGCCATCTGGTGGCAGTTAACTGTATTTTGCATCTAATTTTCTTTAGGTACAGTCTAGTCAATATTACATTTTCATGATTCGTGGGGCATGACATTTTGGTCCACTTTCTAATTGACTTTAATCATTAAATTTGCTTTGTTCCATTTGTTCCCCTGGGATTTCTAAACTGTTGGTAACCGCCTCTTAGCTCAGAACATTTTGAATTTTTTTTCACAGAAAGTACTAGTTCACGTGTGACATATAAATAACATTGTGCTCACTCCCGTGGAGTTATTTAGGAGTCTGCAATGATTGGCTGATCTGCTTGTCTGTCAAAGCACTGTGATAAGGGGGCAGTATGCAGAGGCTTAGATACAAGGTAATCACTGAGGTAACACATTTTAATATAATTGTATTGGTTATGAAAAATTGGGGAACAAGTAATTAAGGTATTATCTATCTTTTTAAATAATAATAATAATAATAATAAAAAAAATTCCATTGTAGTCTGTCCCTTTAAGTCTTTTTCATGTTTTGTTTCCTATGGAGGATATATATTATGTGCGTATGTGATGTCATATAAATATTTCTATAATTTATAGTATTTAATATATACATTGTATGTGTGGTCCATACAATTATTTGTTGAAAAATTATCCTTCTCTAAGGTTTTCCACTTGTATTCCTCTGTAGATTTATATCATGCTATGGAGGACATTCTTTCATCTATACTGTAATATGGGAGTGCAAATATTACAATCTCTTTCATAACATAGAGTCACAGCGCTGTCGGCGGCGCCATCCCTTCTGTTATGTAGTATCTGGTGACACTAATAGGGTACGGTTATATCCTATGAGCCCAGCGTTTTGCAGATCGCCTTCCTAAGAGTTGTCTGCAGCAGTAAACTGTACCCGTTTGATCTCTTTGAAAGTTACCTTGTGGGACAGACCCTTCTGTCAGGACTGAAGGAGTTAACTGTGTTTAGCTTTAAGAAACTATTTTCTAAACACAAGTTGCTGGCTCCAACCATAATTTAGTTAGTGATAAGAATTCCATTGTTTGATCACCCTCAGAGAGAAAACGCCTAAGTGATAAGAAGAGCCAAGAGTGTCTTGTGGTTGAAGTGTTTAAGTAATGTAATTCTATTGTATCATGTCAAAGGGCTTGTTCCCTCCATGTAATGTACAACAGTCTTTCAACCCCCATCTGGGGGGGGGCAGACCTGCATAAATACTAGGCATAGCCTTTAATAAATGACATTCTGTTTAAACCTGAAAACTGGCTGGTTTGTGAATTGCTGATTCCCTATCCTGTTGGTACCGTAACAATTGGTGGCAAGCGACGGAATGAACCTTATCGCCCAGAAGAGCAACTACACAAGCCAGTAACCTCAGGAAGAGGGGGATTATTACAATACTGACTAAGATGGAAAAGAGAAAAGTAAATTTTGCAGCTTTTAAAAACTTCCTGGAAACAGAAGGAGAGATTGATGGGTACCTTGCGGATTTTGAGAGGCAATGTGCACTACACAAGGTACCCGCAGAGGACTGGGTCACGATATTATCTGGAAAATTATCCGGCCGGGCCAGTGAGGCTTTTCGGGCCATTCCAGATGAGGAAGTCGGGGATTATAATACTATAAAAGAGGCTCTGCTCTCCAGGTATGCGGTTACACCGGAGGCATACTGGAGGCGGTTCAGAGACACTGTTAAATTAGCTGGAGATTCCTACCTTGAGTGGGCATGTAAGGTGCACCGCACAGCAGCTCACTGGATAGCGGGGTGCCAAGCCATATCTGGGGAAGAGGTGCTGCAGCTATTCCTGTTGGAACATTGCTTCGACAAGTTACCCGCAGGAGTTCGAGAGTGGGTTCGGGACCGTAAACCCTCCCCATGCAGGAAGCGGCTCGCTTGGCAGATGAGTATACGGATGCCCGCAAACTGGACACTGCTACCACTAAGCCCCCTGCTAGAGTGGAGTACAGACCCCCAGTCACCCCAGCAGCTGCCAGTTACCAAACCCCGGCGCACCGCTATACCACACGGCCTCCGGCCACGAACTACCCTCAGAGAGCCCTGTTCAATTCGCGGTGCTACTCACAACCTATTCGGTGCTTTAGATGTAAGCAACTAGGGCACAAAAGACCAGAGTGTCCCCTAAACGCAGCGAACCAAGCGCAGTCCTGGAGAAGACCCGCCGGCGGAATCCCACGTAATCCTCAGCCTGCGGCCCGCTACGTAGAGGCGCAAGAATGCTGGAGCATCCTACATGAGGCAGACCTTGTGCAAGCTGCCCACCGGAATAACCGGCAACTGGTTAAAGTGAATGGGAAGAAGGTCAGTGGTCTATGGGATACTGGTGCTACCATGACCTTGCTTCAAAAGAACTTGGTGTCTGAGAAACAGTACACTGGAGACACTGTGGCTGTGAGGGTAGCAGGGGGCGATGTGTTCAGCCTACCTGTTGCCAGGGTACATTTGGATTGTGGAGTGGGCGCTAGACCTGTGAATGTGGGGGTCAAGAAGGACTTACCTGCTGATGTTCTTCTTGGAAATGACTTGGCCCCCCTTGTTTCTGCCTACGCTCCTATGGGTCCCGCTGATGTTAACCCTGTGACTACCCGTGCCCAGATCCGTGCAGCAGAGACTGACCCACCTGCTGCTAAGCCCCAGGACGCTGAGCTCAGTAAATCTCTATCCGCTATTGATATGTGGAGGTCCCGTTACAATGCGCTGATGAAGGAGAAGAGGAGCGCAGAGGAAAAAGCATGTTTAGAACGTGAATCTCTGCTAGACAAGCTGCACCGACAGACTGCAGACAACACCAGCTTGAGAGTGGGACATGAAACCTTAAAGACAAACTTAGCGACACTTGAGGAGAAGCTGACGCTGGCTCATAGTGAGGTGCAGCAACTCAAGGGCACCCTATGTCAGTATGAAGGGATTGTGGATACCTATAAAGAGCAGGTACAGAAAACTCGTAAAGAAGCTGATGGGATTTTGAAGGACTGTTTGGCCCTGGTCTGGGCACTGAGGAATTTGAACCCTTGTTTGTATGGACAGGAATTCTCTCTCATAACGGGAATACAGATGGATTGTCCCAGCAAACTGACATGCCTACCACCTCCTAGTCCGGTCATCCCCAGATTGACCCGCAAAAGGGTCAAGCCGGGTCTGCCGGAGTGTTCCACAAGGGGGGAGCTATGTGACAGACCCTTCTGTCAGGACTGAAGGAGTTAACTGTGTTTAGCTTTAAGAAACTATTTTCTAAACACAAGTTGCTGGCTCCAACCATAATTTAGTTAGCGATAAGAATTCCATTGTTTGATCACCCTCAGAGAGAAAACGCCTAAGTGATAAGAAGAGCCAAGAGTGTCTTGTGGTTGAAGTGTTTAAGTAATATAATTCTATTGTATCATGTCAAAGGGCTTGTTCCCTCCATGTAATGTACAAAAGTATTTCAACCCCCATCTGGGGGGGGGGGTCAGACCTGCATAAATACTAGGCATAGCCTTTAATAAATGACATTCTGTTTAAACCTGAAAACTGGCTGGTTTGTGAATTGCTGATTCCCTATGCAGGACGTTGTTCCCTGGTATTAACCCTTGGTATCCTGTTGGTACCGTAACACCTTGTGTACTGCCTAGCTTTACAGCGCTGCGGAATCTGTTGGTGCTTTACAAATACCTGATGATAATAATATATATATAGATGTGTGATAATTTATATTATCCTCTTACGAGGGGAATTTAGATCTCGCATTGCAACTGCTATGATTTTACTGTTTTGAGATCACTAATATGATTATTGTATGTACGGTCAATATTGTATTCTCTCTGGTGAGGAGACTTCCGGGTATGTGTCAGATCCTATCGGTAGTATTTTCCATACTTTTTATCTTGAAGGGACAGTTTACTCAATGTGTTTCCCCCCTTTGTTTTGTTCCCAATGATCCACTTTGCCTAATGGAGTGTATTAAATTGTTTACAAGTATTTCCATTACTCTTATAGTGGCAGATGTAAAAGGGTATTTCGCCTGTGGTATCCCCACCCATCCTTAAAGTTTTTGGCATCAAGGCCAAGCTGCGTTACCATACCTTGTAGAGGAAATTACACTCTTAATGGGGGTATTGAAGTGTAAAAGGAAATAAAATGTTAATTTTCCATTGTTCTCTCACAGTATTGATGATTGGTTGAGGGACCGATATCAGATAAAGAAGCAGGTATATGTATGCAATGTTGATAAAGTAATGAGATCTGACTGTGCCTACAAGCTCAACCCATTTTGTTAGGTGGTGGCTTTAATACACGCAATCAGAAGGTTCATATAGGCAAATAAGCCCTAAAAGAGCAAATCTCATACTTTCTATACTGTACGGCTTTCTGTTTGTCTGGCCTGCCAATACCATTGCCTGTTTACCATCAGGGATCATTTTATAGAATGACTGAGGATTGTGGAGTACATAGCATTTGATAAGTCGGTAGGACTGTAGTCAGTGCTTATTTTCTTCAGAATACTATTGAGTCTATTGGAATGGAGTGCAGAATACTATTGAGTCTATTGGAATGGAGTGCAGAATACTATTGAGTCTATTGGAATGGAGTGCAGAATACTATTGAGTCTATTGGAATGGAGTGCAGAATACTATTGAGTCTATTGGAATGGAGTGCAGAATAGTGGGAACAACAGTGATTAGGTTGCTTGAAGTCTTTTGCCAGCGGTGTGTGTTTCTGGGTTTGAAGTTGCCCTGTGCAAGGGCTCTTTTGCTTTAGCAATTATTGGGGCATTTCAGATATCTGAGTTGATCATCCATAATAAATGGCCCTATGGGGGGCTGGGTTATGGGAATGTGGTTGACATGGACTCGCAAGTGTCCATTTGCCTTGAGGATTGGGGCAGCCATTGAAGCTGCTATATTGGGTTTGGTGGCAAAGGTTATTACAGGTGGAGGTTCTGCTAGTCTTCTTTGATTGGGGGTGTCTAAAATTTGTGTGTTTAATTTGTTTATGATTGTTCTGTCCATATTGTTGTAGGTCTGGTACACATGTGGGTGGTGGGCTACTCTATCATTTCTTGGTCCAGCCGTGCTGTCTGTGGTTGAGAAGGAGGGATCCCAGCCAAGGTTTTTGGTAAGCAAAAAATGCTATTGGATGGTTTGGAGTATGGGGCCTTAGATTGGCTTGAGTGTTGCTGGTGGTGGATTATGCTGAACAGTTCCTGTCTCCGGGGTACTAGTGGTCCAGGCCGAGGTATGATTTAGGTTTCTTGCCTCCGAGAATCCTGGTAAGATTAAGGAGGATTTTGATAGTTTTTGTGAGCTTTTTCAGGGTTTACCTGTCGTATTGTCTGCCATGGTTTTGAGATTGGTTGTAGGGCAGCATGGTTCCATTATAGACTTAACAGGAGGAAGAAGGTGAACAAGCTGGTTGCAGCCTTATGCGTAGAGTGATAGGAGTGTTGTGCATCAGTGATTTGGAGGATGCAGGTAATGGTGAACTTTATTTGCAGGATGGTGTACACCTTAAGGTTTTTCGGTTTAAGGCGGTTTCTCTTGGGGCTCCAAGAGGTTTTAGTATCCTTGGTGTGAGGGGTTGCGGGCTGGTCTACCTGATAGTCAGTCCAGTCTTTGGTGGGTGCTAGTTCCCTCACGTCTGCAATTGGACTATGGCCATAAGTGAAAGGGTTAACCTCCCCATAGGGTGGGAGAGCAGGCTAAGTAGCTTCTTGGACACAGGGTTCCTTGGAGCTTGAGGTTTTAAAGAAATTACGGACTTATTTAAGTCCAGGTGAATTTATATACGGCCTGGTCAACAAGAAAAGGGAGATTAATTAATTAAGTTTGGGAGCTAGCATCTTCAGAGTTAATGGATTTTATATGGTTCAAAGAGTTATTTATTTGGTGTTTTAAATTTGTTATTTATTAAACAGGCTGTGGCCAGTATTTTTACCAAGCAACAGGTGTCTGTGTATTCTTTAGTTGTTGAATGATTTAAGGTAATTAAAGTTTTTAAAAGGGGTCATGTTCTTAATGTTCATTCACGGTTGTTTATGTGGATTGTCATTTATAAGGTAACCACTGTGACTGTCATTTATAAGGTAACCACTGTGACTGTCATTTATAAAGTAACCACTGTGACTGTCATTTATAAGGTAATCACTGTGACTGTCATTTATAAGGTAACCACTGTGACTGTCATTTATACGGTAACCACTGTGACTGTCATTTATAAGGTAATCACTGTGACTGTCATTTATTAGGTAACCACTGTGACTGTCACTTATAAAGTAACCACTGTGACTGTCATTTATAAGGTAACCACTGTGAGTGTCATTTATACGGTAACCACTGTGACTGTCATTTATAAGGTAATCACTGTGACTGTCACTTATAAAGTAACCATTGTGACTGTCATTTATAAGGTAACCACTGTGACTGTCATTTATAAGGTAACCACTGTGACTGTCATTTATAAGGTAATCACTGTGACTGTCATTTATAAGGTAACCACTGTGACTGTCATTTATACGGTAACCACTGTGACTGTCATTTATAAGGTAATCACTGTGACTGTCATTTATAAGGTAACCACTGTGACTGTCACTTATAAAGTAACCACTGTGACTGTCATTTATAAGGTAACCACTGTGAGTGTCATTTATACGGTAACCACTGTGACTGTCATTTATAAGGTAATCACTGTGACTGTCACTTATAAAGTAACCACTGTGACTGTCATTTATAAGGTAACCACTGTGAGTGTCATTTATACGGTAACCACTGTGACTGTCATTTATAAGGTAATCACTGTGACTGTCATTTATAAGGTAATCACTGTGACTGTCACTTATAAAGTAACCACTGTGACTGTCATTTATAAGGTAACCACTGTGAGTGTCATTTATACGGTAACCACTGTGACTGTCATTTATAAGGTAATCACTGTGACTGTCATTTATAAGGTAACCACTGTGACTGTCACTTATAAAGTAACCACTGTGACTGTCATTTATAAGGTAACCACTGTGAGTGTCATTTATAAGATAACCACTGTGACTGTCATTTATAAGGTAATCACTGTGACTGTCATTTATAAGGTAACCACTGTGACTGTCACTTATAAAGTAACCACTGTGACTGTCACTTATAAAGTAACCACTGTGACTGTCATTTATAAGGTAACCACTGTGAGTGTCATTTATACGGTAACCACTGTGACTGTCATTTATAAGGTAATCACTGTGACTGTCATTTATAAGGTAACCACTGTGACTGTCACTTATAAAGTAACCACTGTGACTGTCATTTATAAGGTAACCACTGTGAGTGTCATTTATACGGTAACCACTGTGACTGTCATTTATAAGGTAATCACTGTGACTGTCATTTATAAGGTAATCACTGTGACTGTCATTTATAAAGTAACCACTGTGACTGTCATTTATAAGATAACCACTGTGACTGTCATTTATAAGGTAACCACTGTGACTGTCATTTATAAGGTAATCACTGTGTCATTTATAAGGTAACCCCTGTGACTTTAATTTATAAGGTAATTACTGTGACTCCCATTTATAAGGTAATCACTGTGACTGTCATTTATAAGGTAACCACTGTGACTGTCATTTATAAGGTAACCACTGTGACTGTCATTTATGAGGTAATCACTGTGTCATTTATAAGGTAATCACTGTGACTGTCATTTATGAGGTAATCACTGTGTCATTTATAAGGTAACCACTGTGACTGTCATTTAAAAGGTAATCACTGTGAATGTCACTTATAAAGTAATCACTGTGACTGTCATTTATAAGGTAACCACTGTGACTGTCATTTATAAGGTAATCACTGTGAATGTCACTTATAAAGTAACCACTGTGACTGTCATTTATAAGGTAATCGCTGTGACTGTCATTTATAAGGTAACCACTGTAACTGTCATTTATAAAGTAATCACTGTGACTGTCATTTATAAGGTAATCACTGTGACTGTCACTTATAAAGTAATCACTGTGACTGTCATTTATAAGGTAACCCCTGTGACTGTCATTTATAAGGTAATCACTGTGACTGTCACTTATAAAGTAATCACTGTGACTGTCATTTATAAGGTAACCCCTGTGACTGTCATTTATAAGGTAATCACTGTGACTGTCATTTATAAAGTAATCACTGTGACTGTCATTTATAAGGTAATCACTGTGACTGTCACTTATAAGGTAATCACTGCAGCTATCATTTATAAGGTAACCACTGTGACTGTCATTTATAAGGTAATCACTGTGACTGTCATTTATAAAGTAATCACTGTGACTGTCATTTATAAGGTAATCACTGTGACTGTCACTTATAAAGTAACCACTGTGTCTGTCATTTATAAGGTAATCGCTGTGAGTGTCATTTATAAGGTAATCGCTGTAAGTGTCATTTATAAGGTAACCACTGTGAATGTCATTTATAAGGTAACCACTGTGAGTGTCATTTATAAGGTAATCACTGTGACTGTCATTTATAAAGTAACCACTGTGACTGTCATTTATAAGGTAACCCCTGTGACTGTCATTTATAAGGTAACCCCTGTGACTGTCATTTATAAGGTAATCACTGTGACTGTCATTTATAAGGTAACCCCTGTGACTGTCATTTATAAGGTAATCACTGTGACTGTCACTTATAAAGTAATCACTGTGACTGTCATTTATAAGGTAACCCCTGTGACTGTCATTTATAAGGTAATCACTGTGACTGTCACTTATAAAGTAATCACTGTGACTGTCATTTATAAGGTAACCCCTGTGACTGTCATTTATAAGGTAATCACTGTGACTGTCATTTATAAGGTAACCACTGTGAATGTCATTTATAAGGTAATCACTGTGACTGTCATTTATAAGGTAACCACTGTGAATGTCATTTATAAGGTAATCACTGTGACTGTCATTTATAAGGTAATCACTGTGACTGTCATTTATAAAGTAATCACTGTGACTGTCATTTATAAGGTAATCACTGTGACTGTCATTTATAAAGTAACCACTGTGAATGTCATTTATAAGGTAATCACTGTGACTGTCATTTATAAGGTAACCACTGTGAATGTAATTTATAAGGTAATCACTGTGACTGTCATTTATAAGGTAACCACTGTGAATGTCATTTATAAGGTAATCACTGTGACTGTCATTTATAAGGTAATCACTGTGAATGTCACTTATAAAGTAATCACTGTGATTGTCATTTATAAGGTAATCACTGTGACTGTCATTTATAAGGTAATCACTGTGACTGTCATTTATAAGGTAACCACTGTGACTGTCATTTATAAGGTAACCACTGTGACTGTCACTTATAAGGTAACCACTGTGACTGTCATTTATAAGGTAATCACTGTGAATGTCACTTATAAAGTAACCACTGTGACTGTCATTTATAAGGTAATCGCTGTGAGTGTCATTTATAAGGTAACCACTGTGAATGTCATTTATAAGGTAATCACTGTGAATGTCATTTATAAGGTAACCACTGTGAGTGAAATTTATAAGGTAACCACTGTAACTGTCATTTATAAAGTAACCACTGTGACTGTCATTTATAAGGTAACCACTGTGACTGTCATTTATAAGGTAATCACTGTGACTGTCACTTATAAAGTAATCACTGTGACTGTCATTTATAAGGTAATCACTGTGACTGCCATTTATATGGTAACCACTGTGACTGTCATTTATAAGGTAATCACTGTGACTGTCACTTATAAACTAACCACTGTGACTGTCATTTATAAGGTAATCACTGTGAATGTCACTTATAAAGTAACCACTGTGACTGTCATTTATAAGGTAATCGCTGTGAGTGTCATTTATAAGGTAATCGCTGTGAGTGTCATTTATAAGGTAACCACTGTGAATGTCATTTATAAGGTAACCACTGTGACTGTCATTTATAAGGTAATCACTGTTACTGACACTTATAAGGTAACTCCTGTGACTGTCACTTATAAGGTAATCACTGTTACTGTCACTTATAAGGTAATCACTGTGACTGTCACTTATAAGGTAACCACTGTGACTGTCATTTATAAGGTAACCCCTGTGACTGTCATTTATAAGGTAATCACTGTGACTGTCACTTATAAAGTAATCACTGTGACTGTCATTTATAAGGTAACCCCTGTGACTGTCATTTATAAGGTAATCACTGTGACTGTCATTTATAAGGTAACCACTGTGAATGTCATTTATAAGGTAATCACTGTGACTGTCATTTATAAGGTAACCACTGTGAATGTCATTTATAAGGTAATCACTGTGATTGTCATTTATAAGTAACCACTGTGACTGTCATTTATAAAGTAACCACTGTGATTGTCATTTATAAGGTAATCACTGTGACTGTCATTTATAAAGTAACCACTGTGAATGTCATTTATAAGGTAATCACTGTGACTGTCATTTATAAGGTAACCACTGTGACTGCCATTTATAAAGTAACCACTGTGAATGTCATTTATAAGGTAATCACTGTGACTGTCATTTATTAGGTAATCACTGTGACTGTCATTTATAAAGTAACCACTGTGACTGTCATTTATAAGGTAATCACTGTGACTGTCATTTATAAGGTAACCACTGTGAATGTAATTTATAAGGTAACCACTGTGAATGTCATTTATAAGGTAATCACTGTGACTGTCATTTATAAGGTAATCACTGTGACAGTCACTTATAAGGTAACCACTGTGATTGTCATTTATATGGTAACCACTGTGACTGTCATTTATAAGGTAATCACTGTGATTGTCATTTATAAGGTAACCACTGTGACTGTCATTTATAAAGTAACCACTGTGACTGTCATTTATAAAGTAATCACTGTGATTGTCATTTATAAGGTAATCACTGTGATTGTCATTTATAAGGTAATCACTGTGATTGTCATTTATAAAGTAACCACTGTGAATGTCATTTATAAGGTAATCACTGTGACTGTCTATGAGCCTATCATAGAACAGATGTTATCAGCCTGGCCCAATGCTCTTTATGGCAAATAATCTGATGCCAACCTTGCCACGTCATATATTTTACCTTTTCTGAATAAGTAACTGGTAATTTGAAAGGGTTAAAATCCTTTGGGTCACTCATTTCTCTGTGGATATATACAAAGCATGAACCCCTTCATAGAAAAGACATATTTTCAGCCTGTCCCAATACTTTTTAAGGCAATCTGGTGCCAACCTTGCCACTTCATACATTTTTCCTTTTCTAAATAAGTAATTGGTATTTAAAAAGGGTTAAAATCCTTTGGGCCACTAATTTCTGTGTGGATATATACAGGGTATGAACCCATCATGGGACAGACGTTATCAGCCTTGCCCAACGCTCTTTATGGCAAACAAATTGGTGACCACCTTGCTGTTTTATATATTTTACCTTTTGTGAAAAAGTAACCAATATTTTAAAAAGGGTTAAAACTTTTTCAGCTACTCGTTTCTGTGTGGATATATACAGGGGTGAGCCCCTTCATACAATCCATATGTTTTCAGACTGGTAAACGGTTTATATGGTAAACAGACTGGTGCCAACCTTGCCACTTCATATATTTTACCATTTCTGAATAAGCGGTATTTTAAAAGGGTTAAAATCTTTTCGGCCACTAATTTCTGTGTAGATATATACAGGGCGTGAGCACCTTCATAGGGCAGACATATTCTCAGCCTGGCCCAATGCTTTTTATGAAAAACAAACTGGTGCCGACCTTGTCAAAACACATATTTTACCTTTTCTAAATAAGTTACTGCTATTTTGAAAGGGTTTCTTTGCCATATAAATCTTTGAGACAGTCTGAAAACATGTGGATTGTATAGAGGGGCTCACGCCCTATATAACCACACAGAAATCAGTGGCCCAAAGGATTTTAACCATTTTAAAATACTATTTACTTACTTAGAAAAGGTAAAATATATAAAGTGACAAAGTTGGCACCAGTTTATTTTCCATAAATAGCGTTGGGCCAGGCTGAGAACATGTCTGTCCTAACGGGGCTCATGTTCTGTATATATCCACACAGAAATGAGTGGCCCAAAGGATTTTATCCTGTCAAAATACCAGTTACTTATTCAGAAAAGGTAAAATATATGAGGTGACAAGGTTGGCACCAGTTTGTTTGCCATAGAAAGCATTGGGTAAGGCTGAGAACATGTTTATCTTATGAAGGGATTCATGCCCTGTATATAACAACACATAAATGAGTGGCCCAAATGATTTTAACCCTTTTAATATACCAGTTACTTATTCAAAACATAATCAAAATTGTGCCATGTTTGCCATCTGATTATTGCAATATAAGATATTTTTTATATAAAATGTAAGTTTGTTTAGGTTTTTAGAAAGTGTATTTTATTTAAACTACAAATAACTATAGATATTTTGTTTATAAATCTTTATTTTGCAAATTGCAATCAGTTTCAGAATAAGAAGACAACTTCAGCCGCGTACATTTTGCAGATTTCTTGTACTTAATGTTCACTCACAGTGGTTACTTTATAAATGACAGTCACAGTGATTACCTTATAAATGACAGTCACAGTGATTACCTTATAAATGACAGCCAGAGTGGTTACTTTATAAATGACAGTCACAGTGATTACCTTATAAATGACAGTCACAGTGATTACCTTATAAATGACAGTCACAGTGGTTACCTTATAAATGACAGTCACAGTGGTTACCTTATAAATGACAGTCACAGTGATTACCTTATAAATGACAGTCACAGTGGTTACCTTATAAATGACAGTAACAAGGGTTACCTTATAAATGACAGTAACAAGGGTTACCTTATAAATGACAGTCACAGTGGTTACCTTATAAATGACAGTCACAGTGATTACTTTATAAATAACTGTCACAGTAATTACCTTATAAGTGACAGTCACAGTGATTACCTTATAAATGACAGTCACAGTAATTACCTTATAAATGACAGTCATAGTGGTTACTTTATAAATAACAGTCACAGTGATTACCTTATAAATGACAGTCACAGTGGTTACTTTATAAATGACAGTCACAGTGGTTACCTTATAAATGACAGTCACAGTAATTACCTTATAAATGACAGTCACAGTGGTTACCTTATAAATGACAGTCACAGTGATTACCTTATAAGTGACAGTCACAGTGGTTACCATATAAGTGACAGTCACAGTGATTACCTTATAAATGACAGTCACAATGATTACCTTATAAATGACAGTCACAGTGGTTAGTTTATAAGTGACAGTCACAGTGATTGCCTTATAAATGACAGTCACAGTGGTTACTTTATAAGTGACAATCACAGTGGTTACCATATAAATGGCAGTCACAGTGATTACCTTATAAGTGACAGTCACAGTGGTTACCATATAAATAGCAGTCACAGTGATTACCTTATAAATGACAGTCACAGTGGTTACCTTATAAGTGACAGTCACAGTGGTTACTTTATAAATGACAGTCACAGTGGTTACCTTATAAATGACAGTCACAGTGGTTACCTTATAAATGACAGTCATAGTGATTACCTTATAAGTGCCAGTCACAGTGGTTACCTTATAAATGACAGTCAAAATGATTACCTTATAAGTGACAGTCACAGTGGTTACCTTAAAAATGACAGTCACAGTGATTACCTTATAAATAACACAGTGATTACCTTATAAGTGACAGTCACAGTGGTTACCTTATAAATGACAGTCACAGTGGTTACCTTATAAGTGACAGTCACAGTGATTACCTTATAAATGACAGTCACAGTGATTACCATATAAATGACAGTCACAGTGGTTACCTTATAAGTGACAGTCACAGTGATTACCTTATAAATGACAGTCACAGTGATTACCTTATAAATGACAGTCACAGTGGTTAGTTTATAAATGACAGTCACAGTGATTACCTTATAAGTGACAGTCACAGTGGTTACCATATAAGTGACAGTCACAGTGATTACCTTATAAGTGACAGTCACAGTGATTACCTTATAAATGACAGTAACAATGATTACCTTATAAATGACAGTCACAGTGATTGCCTTATTAATGACAGTCACAGTGGTTACCTTATAAATAGCAGTCACAGTGATTACCTTATAAATGACAGTCACAGTGGTTACTTTATAAATGACAGTCACAATGATTACCTTATAAATGACAGTCACAGTGGTTAGTTTATAAATGACAGTCACAGTGATTACGTTATAAGTGACAGTCACAGTGATTACCTTATAAATGACAGTCACAGTGATTACCTTTATAAATGACAGTCACAGTGTATGCCTTATAAGTGATAGTCACAGTGATTGTGACTTATAAGGTAATCAATGTGACTGTCATTTATAAGGCAATCACTGTGACTGTCACTTATAAGGTATACATGTCACTTATAAGGTAATCCTTATGTACATGTCACTTATAAGGTAATCAATGTGACTGTCATTTATAAGGCAGTCACAGTGATTACCATTTAAATGACAGTCACAGTGATTACCTTATAAGTGACAGTCACAGTGGTTACCATATAAGTGACAGTCACAGTGATTACCTTATAAGTGACAGTCACAGTGATTACCTTATAAATGACAGTCACAGTGGTTAGTTTATAAGTGACAGTCACAGTGATTGCCTTATAAATGACAGTCACAGTGGTTACCTTATAAATGACAGTCACAGTGGTTACCTTATAAATAGCAGTCACAGTGATTACCTTATAAATGACAGTCACAGTGGTTACCTTATAAGTGACAGTCACAGTGGTTACTTTATAAATGACAGTCACAGTGGTTACCTTATAAATGACAGTCATAGTGATTACCTTATAAGTGCCAGTCACAGTGGTTACCTTATAAATGACAGTCACAATGATTACCTTATAAGTGACAGTCACAGTGGTTACTTTATAAATGACAGTCACAGTGATTACCTTATAAATGACAGTCATAGTGGTCACTTTATAAATGACAGTCACAGTAATTACCATATAAATGACAGTCACAGTGGTTACCTTATAAATGACAGTCACAGTGATTACCTTATAAATGACAGTCACAGTGATTACCTTATAAGTGACAGTCACAGTGGTTACCATATAAGTGACAGTCACAGTGATTACCTTATAAATGACAGTCACAATGATTACCTTATAAATGACAGTCACAGTGGTTAGTTTATAAGTGACAGTCACAGTGATTGCCTTATAAATGACAGTCACAGTGGTTACCTTATAAATAGCAGTCACAGTGATTACCTTATAAATGACAGTCACAATGATTACCTTATAAATGACAGTCACAGTGGTTAGTTTATAAGTGACAGTCACAGTGGTTACCATATAAGTGATAGTCACAGTGATTACCTTATAAGTGACAGTCACAGTGGTTACCATATAAGTGATAGTCACAGTGATTACCTTATAAGTGATAGTCACAGTGATTACCATATAAATGACAGTCACAGTGATTACCATATAAATGACAGTCACAGTGATTACCTTATAAATGACAGTCACAGTGATTACCTTATAAATGACAGTCACAATGATTACCTTATAAATGACAGTCACAGTGATTACGTTATAAGTGACAGTCACAGTGATTACCTTATAAATGACAGTCACAGTGATAAATGACAGTCACAGTGTATGCCTTATAAGTGATAGTCACAGTGATTGTGACTTATAAGGTAATCAATGTGACTGTCATTTATAAGGCAATCACTGTGACTGTCACTTATAAGGTATACATGTCACTTATAAGGTAATCAATGTGACTGTCATTTATAAGGCAGTCACAGTGATTACCATTTAAGTGACAGTCACAGTGATTACCTTATAAGTGACAGTCACAGTGATTACCTTATAAGCGACAGTCACAGTGATTGCCTTATACGTGAAAGCTAGGGTGACAACATATCCAAACTGCCATTCAGGGACGCCCCCCAGCCCCCCCCCCCCCCCCAAAAAAAAGTTAAAAGATACAAATTCAGCACAGATACAATGGAAGTATGAATGTAAAGTGGAAATGTTACATATAATGTAAAAACAATAGTATGCTAATTATATGTAAAGAAAACTTACAGTTGAAAAAACAAACTTTTACTTTTTACACTTTACATGTTTGCAGAATTATAAGAATGTATACAGTTTGTGTACCGTATAAACTGCTAGAACATAAGTCACAATAGACATTTTTTTCTTTCACAATGATCCTCGCTTCTGTGTATATAGTCCCTTGAAGTAGAACTTTACAGAAGTATTAGCCAGCAGTCCCTTCAGCACTTTCCCTTTTACAAACAATGACATTTCCTCCTAAGTTAAATCAAACTGTTCTCGGTTGGAGAGAACCGTTTGATTTACATTAGGAGGAAATGTTGTCATTGGAGTGAGTGCAAAGCTGTAAATTTTGCCTGCATGAGCATGACCGCTGATCATGGCGTTACTTAACTTACCTAATGCTTGGCTCCAGTCCAACGGAGTTCTGACAACGGCTGCGGCACAGCCACTCAGCAACAGCAGTCACTCACGAGTCTCTCCACCGGTCTCGACTCCACTAACGTCATCCACGGCCAGGTCATCAGTAGTAGTCCACGCAGGCAGCCTGCGGTATCACATTATATAGAGCTAGAGTAGACTAGACAGCAACCCAGAGGGGGGGCGGGTGGGCCGGCCGGGGAAATCTTGCATATATTAAAATAAATTCATATCCGGCGCCTCTGGTCTGCAGTCTGGCCCCCTGCCCCCTGGGATGATGTTGTCTGGAGTCTAGGAGGAGTTAACACTCTCACTTCACTATCTATCTGCGCTGCGGGAAGCCGGCAACAAGCCGCCCTAGAGACTAACTAAGACCAGTGAGAATGAGTAAATCTGCGTGGCTGTCAGTGCTGTCAGTTTCAGCAGTCAGTCAGTCCGGGACAATGAATGGAGGCACCCGGGACAGACCTTTAAAATGCGGGACTGTCCCGGGCAATACAGGACACGTGGTAACCTTAATGACAGACACAGTGATTACCTTATAAATGACTTTCACAGTGATTACCTTATAAGTGACAGTCACAGTGGTTACCTTATAAATGACAGTCACAGGGGTTACCTTATAAATGACAGTCACAGTGGTTACCTTATAAATGACAATCACAGTGGTTACCTTATAAGTGACAGTCACAGTGGTTACTTTATAAGTGACAGTCACAGTGATTACCTTATAAATAACAGTCACAGTGATTACCTTATAAATAACTGTCACAGTGATTACCTTATAAATGACAGTCACAGTGGTTACCTTATAAATGACAGTCACAGTGGTTACCTTATAAATGACAATCACAGTGGTTACCTTATAAGTGACAGTCACAGTGGTTACTTTATAAGTGACAGTCACAGTATTTACCTTATAAATGACAATCACAGTGGTTACCTTATAAGTGACAGTCACAGTGGTTACTTTATAAGTGACAGTCACAGTATTTACCTTATAAATGACAGTCACCGTGATTACCATATAAATAACTGTCACAGTGATTACCTTATAAATGACAGTCACAGTGGTTACCTTATAAATGACAATCACAGTGGTTACCTTATAAGTGACAGTCACAGTGATTACCTTATAAATGACAGTCACAGTGGTTACCTTATAAATGACAATCACAGGGGTTAATACAAAGGGGTAGTAAGGGCGCTAAAAGCTAAAGATCTCTAAAAGTGTTAATGTGTTTATATAGTGATACTCATAAATATGCAATATTGTTTAAAAACCTTATGTACATTCAAGTGCTAACAGATTAGTTTCAAGTAATTCTACACAAACACTCTTGGTGGGTATTTAAAAATGATTATTTAATGATAAAAATGAATACAATTTCCCATTTGGCTAGTCTAAATACATAAAACAATTAATAGAGGGGGCGGAGCTAGCCTGTGAATAGAGTGGACGTGTTTACATAGAGCTCCTGAGAAGTGCTAGTTAAACTTGTTTTAAAAAAAGCGTTTTCACTGCTCATCTTACCTGATTATCGTTCCCTGGAGGGATATCTAACTGTCCGCTTTGTGCTGAGACCCCTGCCGCTTTGCTTTTGGCAGTATTCCATACCCTCCAAGACCGGTGCGTTTTAAACTTTGTGGTGGCCCTTGGAAGCGATCCTAATGATCTGAGCCTCACCCCAGCATCGGAAGATCCTCCCCGGACACCTACCTGCAAGGGGCCATAACCGCGGACTACAAGAAAGAATTGGTCCGGTCGGCAAAAAGGCGCGAAAGATCGCCATTACCGCTGACGTCATCGGACCGCGACATAGTGACAGAGAGCAAGCGGTCACTGAGCACCGGTAGGCGTAAAGACGCTGGAAGTTAAAGAAGCGATCCCCATAAACGCCTCATCACACAGTGAGTACTACCACCTTGCCTAAAGGAAGATAAGAGCGCAACACCCGCAGGCCACAGTGCGCCGGAGGGCCGGGGCTCCGCTCCGGTGCGCACACTAATAGAGCCACACTTACCTATTACAACTTGCAAGCCGCTTATGACCTCTGCAAATCTGGCCAAAGTGGACCGGCTCGCCTATCTAATCAGAACACCAGTCTTTATCAGCCAATATAGTTTACAGCTATCAGTTACATAATACAGTGAGGCCTCGGTTTACGAATTTAATTCGTTCTCCGGGTCGTTTCGTATTGCGAAAAATTCGTAAACCGAAACACGGTTTCCCATAGGAATGCATTGAAAATCAATTAATGCGTTCCGGAGGTCCGAAAAAATTCAAGTAAAGTGTCCAAAAAAGGCTCCAAAAGGCTCCAAAAGGCTTAACAACTTGCTGCAAATGGCTCCAATGTCTCCAAAAGGCTCCACAACTTGCTGCAAATGGCTCCAAAAGACTTAACAACTTGCTGCAAATGGCTCAAAAGGCTCAACAACTTGCTGCAAAATGGCTCCAAAACCTCTCCAACACCTCTACACTGGTACCCAAACTTCATTAATTCAATCATACTTGAGTATGCAGGGGGCACAGGGGCCACTGGTTTCGTATTGCGAAAAATATTCGTAAACCGAGGGGGGCAAACCGGCATTTTGACCGGCATTTTGTTTCGTATTGCGAAAAAAATTCGTAAACCGAGTCAAATTTTCTTCAAATTTCGATTTCGTAAACCGAAATTTCGTATACCGAGTCGTGCGTAAACCGGGGCCTCACTGTATCTGCATCAATAAGCATACATATTAGGAAACTGCTGGGAATTTATGCTATTACTGCCCTGCTAACCACACCGGTTTGCCACCTGGACATTTACACTCACTCCCACCACCTTATTGTTTGGTGTGGTATAATACTTGAACTCTGGCCTCCCATTAAAATTGCCAACAACTGACACATTTTAACTGAAGGCGGTGTGGGGTTTTGCCCTGTCTGGCTCAGAACTGTGCTTCCAGCCTTTTTAAAGATACAAGGGATTAACAACACTAATACAAATTGCTTTACCATCCCTGGCTCCTCCTTCCACTACAATCGCTAATCTTATCAGCTGCACAGGGAAAGGCAGAAAAGCTGTATCTCTCCCCCTCCTTTCCTGCTCCATTCTAGAGCAGGTCATATCCCAGTTCCCTTTACCGGCTGAGCCCAGTGGTGGCACTTTTCCCTGGGGAGAGACACCTTTTAAATTGGAATATTGATTCCAGGAGCTAGTCATCACCCACACCCCAATTGGATAGACTTATATCCTTCACTATAACGCCAGTCACTTCAGTCATTTTTCATTTGCCTAGTCTCTCCAGCTTAGCAATGAGGTGCTAGGCTCTGCGGCACCCCTCCCCACCGGGGGGGAGAGACGCATTTATCTTTGGGTTACCAGTCCCTGCAGCTATCCTTTGCTCATCCACTTGCCGAACAGTTCTATACTCACAAGTGCAACAGTCTATATTGAGGGTAGTTCTCACTTACTCACTTTGTCCAACCTTGCAATGATGTGCTAAATTCTACGGCACCCCTCCCCACTGGTGCGAAACAGCTGTGTGCACTAGGCCTCCCCAGTTGAGATCCTACTCTTGACTACAGATACCCCTGTTTCCAGGGTCCCTGCTACACAATGTCACAACAAGCCAAAAGGAAGTCTAAAGGCCCCCAATCCTCAAAGCACACGGTCCGAGACCATTTCCAGCCTATTAGAGATCCTATACCAGACAACTCTGATGATGACAGATCCATCTCTCCTCCTTTATCTGAAGGGAGGGCCAGTATGAGAAGTTCTCCACCCTCTCACACACAGTCTGAAACAGTCACCATTGACTCTATAAAATTGTTATTTGATCAACAATCTCAATCTTTTGCGAAAAGATTCGACAAATTGGAGAGGTCTTTTGATGATCTGAGGAAAGACATTGTCACAGTCAATGAGAGGACAGATATAATTGAACGCAAACAAGAAGATTTACTTGTTGACCATACGAATTGGGTTAGCTACACTCAAAATCTAGCAGACCAAGTATCATCTCTAGAGGCGAAATTGGCAGACTTGGAGGACCGCTCCAGGCGGAACAATGTTAGAATACGTGGAATACCTGAGTCTGTGGGCCCCCATGAGCTAGAAAAATATGCCCAGGCGCTATTCAGAGCTATTTTGGGACCTACAGGAGAACATGATGTGAGAATTGACAGAATACATAGGGCGGCTAGACCACAAAATCTTCCTATGGACAAGCCCCGAGATACCATAGCCAGACTTCACTATTACTCCTCCAAGGATAGGCTCATGAAAGTGACCCTTAGGCAACCTCAGCTTCCAGAACAATTTCAAGAAGTATCACTGTACCCAGATTTATCCTCCTTTACCCTGCAACAAAGACGAAGTTTTAATGAATCCACGAGAACCCTACGCCTACATCAAATCCGGTACAGGTGGGGATTTCCCACGAAACTCATCATAACTAAAGATGGAACTCAGCACACAGCACTCACCCCGCGACAGGCTCAGGACCTTCTGCGGGTTTGGAATCTACCCGCTGGAAATATGGATGGTGACCCCCCCCCCGCCCACAAAGAGTGGGTCCCCCGCTGAGACCAGGGGCACAGGCCTGGAATCCAGGCAGGCAGGAGCCGGCCCAACAACTTCCAGTTCGATGATACAGTTTAATACTCCATCTGTCATGGTCTATCTCACACGTACAACTGGGCCCTTGTTGGCCGTGTTCCAGGCTAACCCTTGTTGGCCAACTTTTTTGAAGACTGAGACTGTCCCCAATGCCTTAAAGTGACTAAATGGACTGGTAATGTACTAAAAACTGTACCAATGGTTATTTATCTGTTGTTTACTGTTTATTCTGTTTATAGGTGCCTCAAGTGGGGCAACTGTTTTCTCTGAGTGCTACTTTTTCCCATTAATTAGTGTAGCTGTTAAGGATCACTTATACTCTGGCTATCTGTAACCACTCCTCTCTTCCTCCCTTACGCCCTCTTTTCTGCTGGCTTCTCCTTTCCCTTCTTCATCTGCCTCTCTCTGGCCCCCTACCCATACTCCCACTGCCCTTAGTACCCCACCCAGTTGGCCAAGCGCCATAGTCTACTCCCCCTACTTGCTAATTACCTCCTGGTCGACGTTTATTGCCTCCTGTGGCCTGCATACTGCAGAGGTTAGTTTGGGGGGCTATATCATCTTCACTGCATGATCTCACAGCAGGCTACTCCTCCTAATTATTTGCTCACCTTGCCTTAGCTCTAACCTGCCACTCCTCCTTCTTCCAGATCCCTCCCCTTTAACCCCCCTCCCTTGCCTTCTCATTTCTCGCTAGAACTATTTCCTGCACTCTTCCCCATGATGACTTCCAGCTCCTCTTCATCCTACCTAAGCCCTCCTCCCTAACCCATTCCTAGGTCCTCCTCTCTGATATGGTCTTATGTTTCCCCTTGCAGCTATTGAAGCGGCGAATGGGTTAAGATGAACCCCTTCCCCTGAGTCTATATACAAATATGTGATCTTTCTTGTTGAAATGTATGTTATTATGTCTAAAATTTTACATACTAGGTGTCCTTCAACATTTCCTATGTTTTAAATATGCCTATTAATGTTTTATATGTTTATTCATTAAGACCTATATGCACTAATCAATGTATAATCTACCTATGCAAGTTAATTTCCCTTGGAATCTACGGCTATCCTAAATCCCTGATGATATCTGGGGTTGGTGAGATGTTGCAGTGTAGGCACGTTGCGAACTGACTCCAGCTGATATTCATGATCATTTGCAGGGGTGCCTATATTGTGCTCTCACCCTGGGACTCTAGTTTACTCTCTAAACTCAGGTTTGCTCTTGGGAATCACAAGTGTATGTTTAGTCTAACCCGATATACACCCAACATGACAAAAAACATAGAATATGACACAGGATTATCCACTACACCCTTCTTGTCTACAACCCTTGGTTCTAACCTCCCATACTTTCCTACTCCCTTTTCCCCTCGCATTAGCCACTTCCCCTTCCCTCTGATCCCTTCCCTTTAACCTCCCTCCCTCGCCTTCCCATCTCCTACTAGAACTATTTCCTCCACTCTCCTCCCTGATGACTTCCAGCTTCTCCCCACCCTACCTCAGCCCTCCTCCCTAACCCATTCCTAGGTCCTGCTCTCTGATATGGTTTTATGTTTCCCCTTGCAGCTATTGAGGCGGCGAATGGGTTAAGTTGCACCCTTCCCCTGAGTCTATATACAAATATGTGACCTTTCTTGTTGAAATGTATGTTATTATGTCTAAAATTTTACATACTATGCGCCTTTCTGCATTTCCTATGTTTCAAATATGCCTATTATTGTTTTATATGTTTATCCGTTACGACCTATATGCACTAATTGATGTATAACCTACCTATGCAGGTTTGCCCTTGGGAATCACAGGTCTATGCCTAGTCAAATCCGATATACATCCAACATGACAAAAAACATAGAATATGACACAGGATTACCCACTACACCCTTCTTGTCTACAACCCTTAGTTCTAACCTCCCATATTCTCCTGCTCCCTTTTCCCCTCACATTAGCCCTATAGGCTACCTGACCACAGCTCTTTTAACAAGTAGTTAATTACCTATACACTGTGCACCGGTGGTGGGGGGGAGCCCTTTGGTCCCCCTCTTCATTGACCTTCCCTTCCCCCAACCGGGGACTAACTTATTTGGTAAGGTTAGGGATAAACAATACTATCCTCCGTACCCCTTATTTGGTAGAGTGAAGTAGTCTCTACCCAGTCCGAAGAACCTAGCGCAACACAGTGTCCCGTCCCTATATCCTCTTTTATCTTGCCTACTCTCACTAATTCCCCCCCTCCTTTTTTCCCCCCTCCTCTTTTTTTTTTTTTTTTTTTTTCTTCCTCTCCACTTAGCCATGAGACTTGCCACATTAAATGTCCGGGGTCTTAATTCTCCTACTAAACGGAGTCTCCTTCTCAAATTCCTAAAAACACAACGACTGGATGTCGTGTACATTCAGGAAACCCACTGGACGGGGCCAAGGGTGGCTGTGTTTCGCCCCAAGGACTTCCCAATCTGCCTATCTTCAACCTTCCATAAAAAGGCTAGGGGAGTTACTATCCTAATTGGCAAACAAGTCTCTTATGAACCAATATATCTGGAGTCTGACCCCTCGGGTAGATATATTATCTGTGTTTGCCGGCTTGATAACATCCTACTTACTTTGGTAGCCCTGTACTCCCCTAATGTCAAACAGACCAGATTCCTCAACCATCTTCTTGGAAAAGTGGATCGATTAGGGGAGGGGCAGATTATCATAGGTGGAGACTGTAACCTGGTCTGGGACCCGAGCAGTGACAGAAAGTCGCAGAAACGGAACCCTTCATCACGGGGAGAGGAACACTACTCCAATCTCTTTAGAAATGCCGTTACTCGATACTCGTTTCACGACGTCTGGAGAGCTCTGCATCCGGACGTGGATGATTATACTCACTATTCGGCCCCCTCTCGGTCTTTCTCGAGGCTCGACTATGTCTTTTGTCACGCAAGGTCGTTAAAATCGGTTGAGGAGGCGAGGATCGTACCTTGCGCATGGTCAGACCATGACGCAGTGGTCGTGAGTATTAATTTATCTCCCTCGGGAGGCGGTGGATCCTCCTGGCGTCTCCCGGAACATCTCCTCGCGGATCCACAGATCCCTCTCTGGCAGCGGGAAATTGAGGAGTTCCTCTATATTAATGACACTGGGTCCATATCAGCACTATCCTTGTGGGCGACGGTTAAGGCCTATCTCCGCTGACTTTTTATTCAAAAAGCGTCGGAAGCCAAACGGCTCAGAGGAGCCATCCTAGCTCACCTCTATCACGATTATACTCTCGCCAGAAATCAGCTCAGAGGATCTAGATCAGAGTCCTTGGTAAGGAAAGTTCAAGCACTTAAAAAACAGATAGAGACCCGGGAGTTGGAGAGGGTCCAGAGAGGGCTCTACTATCTGAAGCAGAGGTATTATCACAAGGGAGACAGGGCAGACAAGCTCCTAGCCCATAAACTCCAACAACGAATTTTAATAAGTAAAATAGCATACATCACGAGAAATAATAAAAAATTTTACTCTCCTAATGACATTGGAGAAGCCTTCGCTGACTACTACAGTGACCTCTATCAGATCTCCAACGATCCCTCCGCGAATTTCGCTCCGGTGTCGGCCATTTCGGAGTTCCTTCGTGACCTTCGGCTGCCGAGGGTCCCTGAAGATAGGATGGATTCTCTTACCGCACCTATAACGGTGGAAGAGATTGCAACGACAATAAAGAATCTTAAGGCTCATAAATCTCCAGGGCCCGATGGGTTTGAGGCTATGTTTTATAAAAAATTTGTGGGCCAGCTGGGCCCTCTCCTTGCTCGGGTGTTCGGGGAAGCAGCGACTGCGGGTGGGTTCCCTCGAGAGTTTTTGGAGGCGTCAATTGTAACCATTCCTAAGCCAGGAAAGAACCCTGAGTTCTGCGAGAGTTATCGTCCTATATCTCTCATCAACGGTGATGTGAAACTGTACGCAAACATTTTGGCATATCGATTAAACAAAATTCTCCCGGTTCTGGTGCATCCGGACCAGGTGGGGTTCACCCTGGGACGTCAGGGCTCGGACAACACCCGGCGCCTATTGAACATCTTCTTTGAGACTGCCGCTCTCGGGATCCCACTGGTAACCCTGTCGCTCGACGCTGAAAAAGCGTTCGACAGGGTCCGGTGGGAATACATGGTGGAGGTCCTGCGATCCTTTGGTTTTCCCCACGCCTTCACTAAAGCGGTCATGGCTCTTTACTCAGACCCATCTGCTAGGGTGAGGGGACTGGGATTCGTATCTAGATCTTTTGACATTAAGAATGGTACGAGACAGGGATGTCCCCTGTCCCCACTCCTATTCGCTCTGATGATGGAACCTCTGGCTGCCAGACTCCGAGCGACCCCTACTATTCATCCTCTAGTACTGCATGACATTCCGCAAGTTCTAGCATTATTTGCTGAGGACTTGACGATCTTTATGACTGAACCGGAGGAATCACTCCCTGAACTATTTAAGATCCTGTCACAGTTTGCCAGCCTGACGTACTACAAGCTTAACTACACCAAAACTGAGGCCTACGCCCTAGGCTTCTCTGAGCCCACATTTGACACTTTGAGGGGGGCATACCCGTTCAAATGGTCCAGGGATAGTCTCAAACATCTGGGGGTTGTCCTCTCCCACGACCCTAAACGGATTGTAACCGTTAACTATGAATCCCTTCTCACAGAATTCCAACAAACGATCACGGGTTGGAGAGTCGCGGAGGTTTCCTGGACGGGTAGAGTCGCTGCCGTGAAAATGCTTCTGTTACCCAAATTAATCTACTTTTTCAGGTGCCTTCCGGTTCTCGTCCCAGCGTACCTGCTCAACCATTTCCAGTCCATTTTCACAAAATACATATGGAAAGGAGGCCATGTGAGACTCCCACTGGCGCAGCTACAGAAACCTAAGAGGTGTGGGGGCATGTCAATCCCCAATGTCTCCCTATACTACAAAGCTGCCATGCTCTCTCATATCTCGGCCTGGGGAGTCAAGGATCCCTCCTCGGGGTGGTCTCGGCTAGAGCAAGGATCGTTACCTGCGGGCGTGGCCCTGGCTGACCTTACCTGGATCCCAGACCACGCCGATGTATTGAATGGAATTCATAATCGCATAATTAGGACTTGTTTAAAACTCTGGAGGGAATTAAGATCCTCTGAACAGGTTGCTCCGCATCCTTCCCCAATACATTCTGTCCGAGCTCTCTTACACTGCCTCCCGGAATCCCATCCTGGAAGATGGGAGGTTTTGGAGATCAGACTAATCTCAGACCTATATCGAGGAGACGTACTGGCTACGCCCCCTCACACTTACCCGTTGGAAGACTTCCCACGGGAGTTACGCTTCGAATACCTCCGCTTGGTATCACTTCTCCTGTCCTGGGGATTTTGGAAATCAAGCTTGAGAACCCTCACCAAATGGGAGAGGAGATGGTTGGGGGGAAGACCCCTACGAGGCACCCTGTCGTTCCACTATAAAACTCTCCTTAACTCGCCCCATTTCATAAAAACTCAGTCGGTGGTGGCCTGGGAGAGGGACATGGGGACGGTGACCCCAGATGGAAGTTGGCAACGCGCCCTCCAAGATGTTATTGCAGCAGTGCGATGCTCCAATTTGTTTGAACTATATCTCAAACTTCTGCTCCGGTGGCATTGGGTACCGACCAGGTTACACAAAATGTATCCCACCCGAACGGTAGACTGCTGGAGGGGATGCAACGGACGGGGCACCCATCTGCACATTTGGTGGGAGTGCCCCAAATTGGGGCGCTTCTGGACCCAGGTGACAGTTTTACTGCAGAGGCTGGGCCTTCTTGACACTCTCACAAGCGAAACGGCACTTTTCCACCTCGGACTACAGAATCTTCCAAAATCATCCCGCTTACTTGGAGTTACTATCCTGTTGGCAGCGAAACTCAATATCGCTAGACAGTGGGCGAAGCATACTCCTGTCCTGCTAAACCCAGTCCTGGAGTCTCTAGACTATTTCCAGAAAATGGAGGAGTACGCGTTGAGGATCGAGGGTTGCTATGACCTTTATTGCTCAATTTGGCTCCCTTGGGAGGAATATAGGAGGAAAAAAGGCCCTAATGACTAGGCCACCCACCAGATTGTAAAACAGACTGTGGCGAAACTTAATTGGGCGATCTGGCTCCTCTCCCTCCCCCTCCTCCCCCCCCCCCCCCCTTTTTTTTTTTTTTTTTTTCTCTTTCTTCTCTCTCACCCTCTCTTCTACTTCTTACCCATCCCCATCTCTGCCATCAGTTCTTCGGATCCTCTAACTTCCCCCTACTCCCATACTGTGTTCATTGGGTGGTTTACACTCAGTAGTTCATAAACTCAATCCCAACATATCTTAGACGGCTCCATTCGCATAACAACCATTCCTTATTCTATGTGATTCCCAATAAGCACTTATGATTGTGAATGTCGAGTCTCCTGCAGGAACCAGACTACAGATCCCATGAGTGGATCTATTTGATAAAGTTGACATATGTATGTTCGGTTTATTATTGTACTAAATGAGGCAGCATTAGGGTCCACTCCCCGGACTCACCGTTAGTCAGAGATTGTAAGTACTCTCGGGAAGTTACCGACTTGTATTACTCTATATGACACTGTTTTTATTGCAATGTTTGCTCTATATGACAATGTTTTTATTGCAATGTTTGTATATTGGATTTTGTTATTGCCTCAATAAAAATATATTTAAAAAAAAAAACAAACAAAAAAAAAAACAATTAATAGAGACGTCTCTATAATAAGCTATAATATTGGGGATCCAACCAACATGACCAACATTAAGCAGAAATATGTAACCAATATCTCATTCTGAAAATGTATAGTCGATAAAATATATCAATCTTTTAACAACTCTCACAATGGTTAAAATAAGGAAACTTTTATAATAAAAACAATAATGATAGACTTTGCTTCAATCTTATGTGGTAAAGTTCCTTTCCAGCTGTAAGGATATATTTGTGGCTGTAGTTATGTTATAGTATTGAAGCGTTATAGTATTGAAGCGGTGCTGTGAAAATTTGATGACACAGTTACTAATTCGATAGTGCCTTTAGAAGTAACAGTCTTTAACTGCAGGGTATTATGTAAGCGTCCTGCGTTTAGAATGTTAGTAGGTAATAATTATTAATCTTCCCCTGGTAACGTACCTTTCTGCTTCGGTATCCAGGACCGTAAGGTGTACTCGATCTCCTCCGGTGTTCCGCGGCTAGTATCTGTCTTGTGAAGCTTCAGAAAAAATGTATAACAGGAGCACCAGGTATAGGGATAAAACATTAAACTTTATTGAATACAAAGGGTATCATAACCCCTGGGTAAGAACATTCAAATATATGATAGTCAAACAGATGAAAAAGGCTGACCGGTTTCGGCTGTTGCCTTACTCCTAGCCTGCTTAAAACTGTCTGTCAGTTCTCTGATTTAAAAAACATCATCTGAGATCCTATTGGTTCAGGGCCTCACACCCCTATTGGTATTCCCCACAGCTTGAATCAATCAACCCTCATTTGATTACGGCTGAATTTTACCTTTTGTTATTTAAATAATTATTATTAACATTTTGCTTCTAACCTTCTATTTATGAATGTTTTATCCCTATACCTGGTGCTCCTGTTATACATTTTTTTCTGAAGCTTTGCGTATCATTTGGCCAAACAGCGAGCACAGGTTATGGATATTAACTGCGGTTGGTGAGCTGGTAGCACGCTGCATTGGACTGTTTCTTCCAAGGGATTTGTGTGGATTGCTTACGGCCTTAGAAGCAAAATTGCCAAGCAGAAAACAAGGATACCTGGATCACATATGGAAGAGGTGCAGAATCTGGCTTAAATATTCACATGAACACTGGACACAGCATCCGAACCTGAGGAGGTATTTCACCAAGGAACCAGACAGCGGTGAGTCTATTTGTATATATATATACATACATTTGATATACGGATGTCTGCAAGTAGTTCCCTTGTGAACTAAATTGTGGGGGTTGTTTGGGGAACACCGTCACATTTCTATTATTACAAACAGCCAAATTTATGCAGTGGCTATTTAAAGACATATTCACAAGTTATTTCTAACAACAGAGACTCTTTCTATCTTTAGATGAAAAACAGTGCATACACCTAATTATTCCCCTCTTTGTACGTTATTAGTAAGCATTTTTGCTAAGAGCTGTGGCCTAGCTCAAGGTATATGCACTATTTCTGAGCCAACCTCCGCAGTTAAAATTATGCAGGGTGAGAGCAATACAACAAATACACCAGTTTTATTTTCCCTACGGACAGCCAAGGAGAGAGAAGCAGCAGCTTGGGACTGCAACCAAATTTTCTCCCTCAATAAAACCAATTACAGCTTGATAGCTCTTTTTGAGGAAGCAGAAAATCTCCTACTAAAAGAGGACCAATTAAAATGGGATGTCAATACACTCAATAAATATTTGGAGTTAGGCCTCATACCCAGGGGCCTCAGACTAAACAAGTTTCCAACCTTTGTGACGGATGACAAGTCCTTTATTGAACAGTGGAATAATCATCTCACACAATGTTCACTCAAATTGATGAAATTAATCTGTGAATTTAAGCTGAAAGCAATTGATGATCTAGCTGTAAAAATAAAGGAACTACAGGACGAACTGAACAAGAGAAGTGAAGAACCCAGCTTTCTAAAATTTGATGCCACCCTACAGAGGGTGTTGGCAGAAGCAAAGACATTGCTATTGGAGACCAAACGTACAAACTACTTAAGAGACTTACAAGATTACAATTTGAACAGAGTTTATATCTGGAACAGGAGGGATCGTTTTGCCCTAAGGAAAGAACAGTATAAATCAGTCCCCTATTACAACAGAAGAAGGGGAGGAAATAGATCCAGAGGAAACAGAGGTAGACGTGTAAACTTCCAGGAGAGCGAAGAAGAATCCTGGGACGAAGGCTCTTCCTCAGGAGGGGAGGAACTGGGGGCTCACGAAACCTCTGTAAGACCAAAGGAGGGACCAAATAGACTACCCCCAATTCTAAAAAACAGAGACTTTGAAACAGTACCCACCTCTTCACACTATAGAGAGGAGCCCCCTCAGGTAGGAGGGGCTTGAAGATATACAGAAGAAACTGAAAATTCCCAATTGGAACAGGTTTTTCAGGTACCCCCAAAAGCACTAGAAGGGGGGGGGGAGAGGACACGCAGAACAACAGCAACAAAAAATGTCATACGAAAACAAAAAATAGCCTTAGAAAGCCTAAGAAATAACAATAATCTAGTAATTAGATCAGTGGACATGGGCAGAGCAATTGTGGTCCTTGATAAGGAGGACTTCATTCAGGAGGCTTTCAGGCAGTTGAGAATAGAACAGGATTATGAAGTGTTGTTACAAGATCCAACATGCCAATTCCAGAGGCAGTTGGTCTCCCTTGTGGACGATGGGGTAGAGATGGGTTACATAGACCAAGAAACGAAGGACTATCTTCTGGTGCAAAACCCAGCCATTCCCGTGTTTAATCATCTACCTAAAATTCACAAGTTCATAGAAAACGTCCAAGGGAGACCAATTGTTAGTGGAATTGGCTCCCTTTTGGAGCACTTGTCGGAATGGCTGGATGGCATTCTGCAACCCATGGTGAGTACCCTTTGGAGTTACCTGTCCGATACTAAGCATGTATTGAATTTACTTTCTGAAATGACCTGGCAGAGTGACTTCAAATGGCTGACAGTGGATGTAATATCCCTGTATTCCACCATACCACATGAGAAGGGCCTGGAAGCTCTAGAATTTGTTCTATCTAAAAAATATGCAGGTGATCAGGATTTTATTGACTATATATTGAGAGTGACCAGATTTCTCCTGACCCATAATTATTTCCTGTTTGAGGGGGAGTTTTTTCTCCAGAAGCGTGGGACAGCGATGGGGGCCAAATTTGCCCCCTCCTACGCCAACCTTTTCATGGGTTGGTGGGAGCTCTCCCACGTCTTTGGAGAACGAAACCTGTTCAGACAGGAGATATTATGGTACAGGCGCTTCATTGACGACCTCCTTTTCATTTGGCAAGGCTCCCGTAGTGATCTAGAGAGGTTTGTAGAGGGACTAAATCACAACACTGTAGGCATTAGCTTTACCTCTGAGATACAAGAACACACAGTTAATTTTCTGGACATCACTCTAAAGGGAAAAACAGGTCAGAAGATCTCTTCAGAAACCTATCGGAAGCCAATTACAGGGAACTCTTTGCTGCACGCCTCAAGTTGCCATCCAAGGAGGGTGTTTAGGGGTGTCGCAAGAGGACAGTTCATTCGCCTGAAAAGGAACTGTACTAACTTTAGTACATATGAGAAACAGGCTGATGAACTGACAGACTCCTGGAGAGAGGCTACCCAAGGTCAATTATTACAAAAGAGAGGAATTCCGTTACTATGGTCAACAGAGTTGATCTTTTGAAACAAAAAAACGGAAAATATAAAAAAGGGACAAAAGAGAATGCAGACAGGAAAATCACATTCACAACAGAATACTCTCAGCAGTATACACAAATATGCCAGATTATTAGAAACAATTACCATCTACTGTCAGCTGATGATACTCTTAAAGAGACAGTAACTGAAGGCATTAGATGTACCTACAAAAGAAACAAAACAATAGGCAATATGATTGCACCTACGAGATTAAGGAAGGAACAGACAGATGGGTCCTCCTGGTTAAGATTAAATGGAACCTATAGGTGTAACCATTTATCCTGCAAAGCTTGTGAAAAAGTAACTATAGGGGACTCCTTTAGCTCCCTGGCCACTGGAGAACATTTTCAGAAGAAATTATGCCTCAATTGTAGGTCTACTTTTGTAGTGTATTTGATTTCATGCACCCATTGCGCCCTCCAATATGTAGGCCTCACGACAAGGGAAGCCAGGGTTCGGATAAAAGAACATCTAGCGGACATCAAGGCTGGGGTTCTCACAATGCCACTTATTAATCATTTCTCTATTATACATAATAAAGACAATTCATTCTTTTCTTGGACCATTATAGAGAAAGTACCAGTTCAGACAAAAGGGGGTGATAGGACCCGAAAATTGGGTGAAAGAGAGGCCTTCTGGATTTTTCGTTTAAAAACGAGGATTCCAGACGGCCTCAACTCGGAATTCGATCTTATTAATTTTTGGTAACAATAATTTTGGGACCAATATAAACCAACTTGTCCAATTATAACAGAGGGCTATTTAGGGCTATTTAGGACCTTGCACCAGAATTTGACTAATATCTGCCAACCCGGGTTGCTTTTGTCAACATAATCTCAACTTTGTTCCTAATAACGGAATACCTTTGCTGGATGGAAATAACCTGCGTGCCTGAGCACTAAGGGCAGGTTACTACAGTACAAGGGACTTTTCCTAAAGATTACAAAATATTCTTTACATCTGATGACTCTTCACTAAAGTATACAACAGCTACAAAGTGGTAACTACCTGAAAATACCTCCCGGAGAGTGATTGACAGTTGTGGGCAGAGTCTGTGAGTGACCGGTTGTGACGTCAGATGCCGGCTTCACAAGACAGATACTAGCCGCGGAACACCGGAGGAGATCGAGTACACCTTACGGTCCTGGATACTGAAGCAGAAAGGTACATTACCACGGGAAGATTAATAATTATTACCTACTAACATTCTAAACGCAGGACGCTTACATAATACCCTGCAGTTAAAGACTGTTACTTCTAAAGGCACTATCGAATTAGTAACTGTGTCATCAAATTTTCACAGCACCGCTTCAATACTATAACGCTTCAATACTATAACGTAACTACAGCCACAAATATATCCTTACAGCTGGAAAGGAACTTTCCCACATAAGATTGAAGCAAAGTCTATCATTATTGTTTTTATTATAAAAGTTTCCTTATTTTAACCATTGTGAGAGTTGTTAAAAGATTGATATATTTTATCGACTATACATTTTCAGAATGAGATATTGGTTACGTATTTCTGCTTAATGTTGGTCATGTTGGTTGGATCCCCAATATTATAGCTTATTATAGAGACGTCTCTATTAATTGTTTTATGTATTTAGACTAGCCAAATGGGAAATTGTATTAATTTTTATCATTAAATAATAATTTTTAAATACCCACCAAGAGTGTTTGTGTAGAATTACTTGAAACTAATCTGTTAGCACTTGAATGTACATAAGGTTTTTAAACAATATTGCATATTTATGAGTATCACTATATAAACACATTAACACTTTTAGAGATCTTTAGCTTTTAGTGCCCTTACTACCCCTTTGTATTGTTCTCATTTACTGCTTAGATTGAAGGATCTAAGCTTACAAAGTAAGGTGTTTGATCTATCTCCCCTCCCCCTTGACACAAGCGCACTATTTAATTCACTTTCCAAACAATCACAGGGGTTACCTTAAAAATGACAATCACAGGGGTTACCTTAAAAATGACAATCACAGGGGTTACCTTATAAATGACAGTCACAGTGATTACCTTATAAATGACAATCACAGTGGTTACCTTATAAATGACAGTCACAGTGGTTACTTTATAAATGACAGTCACAGTGGTTACCTTATAAATGGCAGTCACAGTGGTTACCTTATAAATGACAATCACAGGGGTTACCTTATAAGTGACAGTCACAGGGGTTACCTTATAAGTGACAGTCACAGAGATTACCTTATAAATGACAGTCACAGTGGTTACCTTATAAGTGACAGTCACAGGGGTTACCTTATAAATGACAGTCACAGGGGTTACCTTATAAATTACACTCACAGTGATTACCTTATAAGTGACAGTCACAGAGATTACCTTATAAATGACAGTCACAGTGGTTACCTTATAAGTGACAATCACAGGGGTTACCTTATAAATTACACTCACAGTGATTACCTTATAAATGACAGTCACAGTGATTACCTTATAAATGACAGTCACAGTGGTTACCTTATAAATGGCAGTCACAGTGGTTACCTTATAAATGACAATCACAGGGGTTACCTTATAAGTGACAGTCACAGTGGTTACCTTATAAATGGCAGTCACAGTGGTTACCTTATAAATGACAATCACAGGGGTTACCTTATAAGTGACAGTCACAGGGGTTACCTTATAAGTGACAGTCACAGTGATTACCTTATAAATGACAGTCACAGTGATTACCTTATAAATGACAATCAGCATAAACCACTGTGAGTTAACATTTAGAACAAGAAAGCTGCAAAATGTTTAGTTTTCAGAATTATTGTCTATTGGTTGTTACATTAAAGTTGATTTAAAAAAAAAAAAGCAAACATAAAAAACCTTTGAGTGGAGGTCCCATGTTTCCTGTCTAGAGTGGAGGTCACATGTTTCCTGTCTAGAGTGGAGGTCACATGTTTCCTGTCTAGAGTGGAGGTCACATGTTTCCTGTCTAGAGTGGAGGTCACATGTTTCCTGTCTAGAGTGGAGGTCACATGTTTCCTGTCTAGAGTAGAGGTCACATGTTTCCTGTCTAGAGTAGAGGTCACATGTTTCCTGTCTAGAGTAGAGGTCACATGTTTTCTGTCTAGAGTAGAGGTCACATGTTTTCTGTCTAGAGTAGAGGTCATATGTTTCCTGTCTAGAGTAGAGGTCACATGTTTCCTGTCTAGAGTAGAAGTTATATGTTTCTTGTCTAGAGTAGAGGTCACATGTTTCTTGTCTAGAGTGGAGCTCCAGTCTGTAGCCAGACCCTTCTCGATTAGGTTGATCATAATACCGCAGGGGGACGGATCATTGTCGCTAATATTTCCATCTCCTTGCAGTGATAACTGAGCGGTTGAGAGAGGACATCATACTCATTCTAGTTGGCGGATTTAGGTTACACCTAGGGTTGCCACCCTAGGTTGTCCCGGTCTGAGGCTCTGTGTCCCGTGTCTTGGAACTAGCCTCAAATGCCTTGGGCTAAGCGCTCCCCTTGCGTAGCAGTTTGCATAGACTTTACAAAAAATATGCTGGCCAGAGGAGCGCTTAGCCGGGGTTACTAACAGGGTAGGTGGAGTCTGCAGGAGACTGAGAGTGAGACGGAGGATGATGTGGGAGGAGTGGGACAGCGGCCAGCAGTCTGTCACTGTGCCGTCTCAGTGCAAAGCTGGGATCAGAGAGCGGGACATGACGGCCATAAGCGAGCAGGTAACCCCGGGGTCCTCCCCACTCCCACCTGCGGTCTTTCCTGGGCCACTTTTAAAACGCAAAACGTTCTCAGCGCGTACTGAACTCCCGTAACCGCGAATATACTGCCAGAAGAGGGGCTGAATGTGAGGGTGTTTCACCCCTAAACTATTTATATGGACACAGAATCTCCAATCAGTTACTTATTGAAAGTTTTTTTCTTTAGCACCATATATTGCCAAAATATAGTCATTTTCCTTTGTTTTTCTCAAAAGTATTCTGTTTGTAGCGGAGACTAAGGAACCTAAAAACAAATGTAAAATAAATACAGAAGTAATCATCCAGATAAAACGAGAAAGTAAAAGAACAGGCGCAACACCTCTAAGTGCAATATGTCAGTAAATTTACACCATTTATTAACTCACAAAGAAAACCTCAACGAAAATGAGGTATGATATGGGCACTTGAGAACCATCCAGGTCTCTCAAACGATATCCCTCTGTTGTTGATTTCAGCCGCAAATAGTGTCTTGTGCTTATGTGTCCAGAAGTCACACACACAAATCAAATGTGCTTACTGTTACTGGGATAACCATAAAACCTTCAGATACGTGAGGCACAGAGCATTTGGAAAAGATCCAGTTCAAAAACACGCCACTCTAAATCAGCTGTGTGCAAGCGTTAAAGCCGGCAGCTTGCATTAGCTGTTTGCGGTAGCGTGTGAGTGGTGGGTGTGGCCTTACGTGTTTCGTAGGGGTTCTCCCTACTTCGTCAGAGGCTGCCCACTTGTTCCATATGCAAAACAGAATGAGAAGCAGTCTGCCAGGAACGAACAGCAGCATCAATAGCTTGTTCAATGGCCCGGTTGCCACCTGGTAGTAGCTTCTGTCATGTTCCTTGTTCAGAGGAGAATTGCCTGGTATTTCGGGGCTGGACTGACCGTGTCGGCGGGATCAGACTGATATACTACAGGAAAGTTTTCCTCTGTGACAGCACAATTGGGCAGAAAGAAGCTACTACCAGGTGGCAACCAGGCCATAGAACAAGATATTGATGCTGCTGCTCGTTCCTGGCAGACTACTTCTCATTCTATTTTGCATATGCCCACTTGTTCCACCATATGATCCTTTAAGAGTGTGCTGATGCAATGCTCCTCCTTCGCAAACGTGTATAGTCAATAGAGTGAAAGGCAGGTAATGTTCAGACTTCCACTTCTCTGCGCTTATCGCCATACATATGTCTTCACATTAGTTAGTACCAGGGGTAATGAGGTGTAAGGA